>NW_011914827.1:0-336054 GCF_000151845.1 Pteropus vampyrus | reverse complement strand
AGTGTCAGTAATCAAAAGAGCACGCTATTGGCAGAAAAACAGACACACTGACCTGTGGAACATAAACGAGAGTCCAGAAATAAACCTATATTTCAATGGGCAAATAATATTGACAAAAATTCCAAAATCATATGGTGGAGAAAGGAAACACTCTTCAATAAATAGTGCTGAAAATACTGGAAACCCAACTGCAAAAGAATGAAACTAGAATGTTGTCTATACCACACACCATAGTTAACTCAAAATAGATGAAGGACCTACCTGAATATAAGACCTGAAACCATAACATGCATAGAAGAAAACATAGGAACTAAACCAAAGGCCCTTATACTGAAAGAGGATTTTATGAATTTGACCTCCAAGACAAGCAAAGTAAAAGCAAAAATAAATAAATGGGACTACATCAAACTCAAAAGCTTCTGCTCAGCAAAAGAAACCGTAAATAAGGAAGAGACAAGCATCCGAAAACATATTTGCATGCAATGCCTCTGATAAGGGCCTAATATCCAAAATTTACAAAGGATTCATATGACTCAATAACAACAAAAGAACAAATGACTGAATCGAAACATGGGGAGAAGACTTAAACGGACACTTCTCCCTCCAGCACATACAAATGTCCAACAAATATTTGAAAGATGCACAACATCACTAGCTATTAGGGAAATGAAAATCAAAACCATGATGAGATACCATCTCATACCTCTTAGAATAGCTTTAATAAAAAAGACAATAATAATAAAGTTTAGACAGCTCGTGGAGAAATTGGAGCCATCATACACAGCTGTTGGAACTGCATACTGGTATAGCCACTATGGAAAAGAGTATGAAGTTTATTCAAAATCTAGAAATTGATCTCTCATATGATCCAGCCATTCATCTACTGGCTATTTACCCCAAAGACTTGAAAACCTATATTCGAAAGGTATCTGCAAACCGATGTTCATAGCAGCATTATTCACACTGCCTAGGACATGGAAGCAAACGAAGTGCCCCAAGATACAGGACTGGCTAAAGAAGTTGTGGCCCAGATATGCAATGAAGTATTGCTCAGCCATAAAAAGAGATGAAATACTGCCATTTGCAACAATCTGGATACACCTTGAAATAATCATACTAAACAAAACAAGTCAGACAGAAAAAGTTGAAAATGATGTGATATTACTTATATGTGCCATATAAACCTAAAAGCAAAAAACAGAACCTCGTGGACCTGGACAATGGACTATGGACATGGACAATGGACTAGCGGTTACCAAGGGGTACCAGGGAGGAGGGGTGAGGTAGTCGGGGTAAGGGGGCTTAACTATAAGAAGGTAGAGGGAGGGTGAAGTGGGTAAAGGGGATCAAATATATGGTAGCTGACGGAAACCGGAATTTGGGTGAAATTCACACAATAGACTACATAGATGTGAAATTATAATGTACACCTGAAAATCATAGAATTATAAAAAGCAATGTTACCACAATAAACTTTATTTACAAACATTAATTAATTAATTAAAAAACCACTACCGGCAAACAATAACTGGTTTTGCTTGGGGAAATTAATGTTTTATGCATGTACGTAAATAAATATTTAAAAAAATGTTGAAATACTTTTAGAAAAAAATTCTACCTGAGTGTCTAAAATGCTCTGATTTCTAAAAAATTACTCTAAATAAAAGTAATATTGATAAATTTATTTCTTAGTAATAAAACCATTGCAAAACTGTGAACCTTAAATCCGTACAAATTCTCAAACTGAGTTGATAAAATCTCATTAGGAAAATATGGAAAATGAGCCACTTTAGTCTTGGACTAGGCTTTTAAAAATTTCTGTTGGTTAGTTATTTTTTTCTGTCCTATGTAAGCTTTTAAAATTTTACTCAAGTACTAACATTAGCTTGTTAACTTATATTCATGTAGCTAGCATTTTGAATTTTAAAAAATATAGCCGAAAAAATAGCTTCAGAACGTATTACATTATTTCTTCTATTAGAAACTGCCAGCTTTATATCTGTCACTAGAAACTCCATTGTGAGGGTCTTTGGAGTTACCCGGAATACAACCTATCAGAGGCATACAAATCTAGGTGGAAAACACATATTTTAAATATTTTATTCAGTATAACACATCATAAATAATTTGTTCTTATTTCTGTAGTAAAAGTAAAGCCCCTAAATTTGCTGAGTATACACCTTGTAATTAACCTGTATTTAGTTCAGCTAATTCAACTCACATATCTCAACGTACAGGTTTTTGTTTAAGCAGGAATAAGCCCTCAGTTAATCCAAACTACATGATTATATTTTCTCTGCACAATTTAAGCCCTTTCACTTTTATCTTAGTTTTCTATCTTAATAAACTTGCTCATAACTTACCTCTTTGCAAAGAAGCAAACATTCTTGCAACTTCAGATGCACCTCCAATTGTAGAATTGTTTTATTAACCACTAGAGGATGATCATTTTCATCCTGAATCTCAGCATACATTTTAATGTATTAAATAGAGGATAAGAAGTAATATATTTTTAATGATGGTTATTTATGCTAAGAATAGACTGCACTTTAGTTTTTATAAAACAATGGAAATCATTTAAATAAAATAAAAAGTCATTCCTAAATGACACGTCTCATACCGCAAACTCCACAGAGGACACTGATAATGACACTTCTGGCACAATAATATTAAGTTGCTGCTAATTCTTTTAATTATGATGTCCTGGTAATTAATTTAACTTGATTTAATAGGCACTAAATATTGTACTCTAAGCATTTTAAAGATACAACTCAACTGTTCATGTTTATGAACTCTCTGCACACATTTTACCAAGTTCACAAAAGTGACACAAATGCAGAAACACCTTAAGAAGTAAGAGATACTGCCACAAACAATATATGTACATAGATATTTTATTCTATTTGAAATTAAATTTATTGAGGGGACACTGGTTAATAAGATTATATAGCTTTCAGGTGTATAGTTTAATAATACATCATCCGTAAATTGCTTTGTGTGTTTACCACCTAAAGTCAAATCTTCTATCACCATATATTTGAGCCCCTTATCCTTTTTTATGATGCCCTTTTCCCTCTAGAAAGCACTAAACTGTTGTCTGTGTCTATCAGGTTTGTTGGTTTCCTAGTTCATCTTTTTGCTTACATTTTTACAAGCTACAAGAGTGAAATACTATGGCTATCAACTTTTCCTGTCTGGCTTATTCTCTTAGCATGACTTTCTCAAGGTCCATCCATGTTTTCACAAATGGCAGTATTTCACCTTTTCTCATTACTGAGTAATATCCCATTGGATTTCTGTACCACATCTTCTTGAGCCAATCATCTATAGAAGGGCATTTTAGTTATTTCCATGTCTTGGCTACCATGAATAATAAAGACATTAGATATATGCATTTTATAAACTCCAGGGAGAGTACAAAAAATCATTATTTAAAATATCAATTTTGCCGTTGTGAAAAATCTCTAAAATCAACAACTATGGAAACATGTAGATAAATATTTCCACTCCTGATAGTCGATGATTGTAACTTTCCTATAAAATAATTTGTCCAACTTTAACAATTGAACTGAAGTTTTTCAAGTTTTGTTATAATATATTCATCTCATGAAAAACATTATTATAATATTAGATTCCATGCTTTCATAATGATTAAGTTTACATCTATATGTGCTACAACAGGAATATAGAATTTAATCAGATTTAAATCAGAGCTTTAAATAAATCATGGAGTAAAAATTATGATAGCATTTTCATGCCATAAATTATGAAAGCAAGTACAATTATGGAAAGGTAGTTATAGTATATATTTAAATATCTCTCTAAATTCTTTGCTTAAATTTTTATCTGCCGGGTTTGGGCACGTTTAACTTTATATGCATAATAACATTAATCATGACAAATATATACATTAAACTTATGTACTTCTCTCGGTTTCTTAAAATTGGTTGCCCTTCTTGTCTTTAACTTTTTTTCAATGTGGATTGTGTGTTAGTTTTCCTCCGGATTTTAAAAATATTTGACTCACTATTTGTTTCATGTAATTAAATTTTATTAGAATGAAATCATTAATCTCTTTTGTGAACTGTGTGAAAAAAAAGCCCTTTCATTTGTCTTGAATTTACCCTTATCCACTTAAAAAAAAGTCCTCTATTGTTAGGTGTCAGATTTGGTCACAAAACAAAAGAATATCTTCAAGATACAGTACCAATCTAGAAAATGAAGGGCAGAGAAGGCAACACAGATAAAACTGGAGGGCACTGTGCTAAGAGAAATTAGACAGAGAAAGAAAAGTAAATGCTGTATGCTCTAATTTACAGGCAATAAAAAAATTTAAGAAAAAATCTTGAGTCACAGCCTAGGTCTACTACCAGTAATTCTCCATGTATGCGGTGTGACCTTACAGAGGTCATTTAACCATTTTGAGCTAAAGATTCTCATCGATGACCTAGTAATCATATATAACTAATAAGATTAAAGGAGCAACACTTAGAAGGCATTAAATACATGCTAGCTTCACTATTTCAAATATGACTGACTTGGAGTTTTCTCATTTACAAGGTGGAAATTAATAGTAATATCATCATCGTCATCATCATCGTCGTCATCATCATCATCATCACTATGATTATCAGAAAGAGGAAGAATATCAGTGCCATGGAATTAAGAAAAGCCCTAGTATTGAGTTATAAAGAAAACTGTTTTAAAATGGGATAATAAATAGGGAATAGCAAAGAATAGAGTAGAAAGCAGGTATATTTTTAGTGTAAAGAGAAGAAATTAAGTAGTAATAAACACTATTGAAAAACATACCAAAAGTGCCTAATTATATGCCCATACTTTGGTGTACATGGCAAGACTACAAACTTACAGAAAACTCATTTAGGAAAGTCAACA
Organism: Pteropus vampyrus; assembly: GCF_000151845.1. Lineage (NCBI taxonomy): Eukaryota > Metazoa > Chordata > Mammalia > Chiroptera > Pteropodidae > Pteropus > Pteropus vampyrus. The sequence continues at coordinate 331,158 of NW_011914827.1, read as the reverse complement.
ATCTTGGAGGAAAACAGACACATACTATAAACTAATGGATGTAAAAATATTCTTAAATTACAAGCCTATAAAAATCATTTTATCTTAAAATGCAGAACCGTAGCTGAGACAAAAAAAGACATGTTCATACAAAATAATAAACAAACTGTGCATTTTGTACATATCATTAAAAACAGGAGTATATTTTAAGCTCAAAGTTGTTTTGTTTACATAGCAGCAATGATTGATAAATTTTGAATAATATATAAGTAAATAAAAAAGAAATATGAGCCAAAGGCAATGACAAAAGACTGAGTCTTGGATGTACAATATACTAAGCTTTTGAAAAAGTACATTGATTGAAATGACACAGAGCATGTAGGCAGTCTTGAATTGTCATACATACGTCTACACAGACATGCATGCACACACACACACATGCACACACATACACACACAATCAGAAAGTACTATTATGTTTGTCTTTCTTGACAATATAAGTTTCAATGAGATCATAAGGGAGAGGCCCTAGTCCAAAAGTATTGTCCTGGTTCCTGACACAGAGTTCCTAAAAATCCTTGTACATAGGGATGACAGGTGAATATTTTGTTCTAAAATTTAGTCTGTGACCCTAGTTCCAAATACATAGCTCCTAACTTTTCTAATTTCCTAAGTGATAGGAACATCTGATACTGAGCTCCTGAATCCCAGGGCATTTCTGGGGTCATAGGAATCCTTTTGGTTCTAATGAGTTGACCCTTGGTGGGCTTCAGGATGTATGCAGTTTACAGAAAAACAAGTCATGATTTAGAAGTTTTAAACCTTCATTTTTATACCACACTCTGTGGAGAGGGAAAATAACTAAAAATGGAGTTAATAATTGATTCTGCCTATGTGAAGAAGCCTCCATAAAAATCTCTAACATGTGAAGTTTGGAAAGCCTCCAGGTTGGTGAATACTTCCACGCACCAGGAGGATGGTGTACCCGAATGCCATGGAAACAGAAGCTCTTGCACTGGGATGCTTCCCAGTCTAACCTTATGTACCTCTTCTTCTGGCTGTTCATCTGTATCCTTTATCACATTCTTTAGTGCATCATAAACTAGTAAATGCAAGTAAGTGTCTCCTTGAATTCTATGGGATGTTCTAGAAACTGATTGATTCACAAAGGGGTGTTGAGGGAACTTCTGGTTTATAGGCAAGCCAGACAGAAAAAATTTGTGAGTGTCTTGAGGACCTACTCTTTTTGATTGGCATCTGAATTAGGACGCAGTCTTATGAGACTGAGTCTTAACTTATGTAGTCCGCACTAACTCCAGGTAATATTAGAATTAAAATGAATTATAGGACACCCAGCTGGTGCTGCTGAGAATTGCTCGATGAGTGGCAAACCCAAATATCTGCTGTCAGAAGTGTTGTAAGTGTGCTACTAGTGTGAAAGTAAAGGAGGAACACACAAGTGGAGTTTTTTCCTATATAATATGTATTAGGATACAAAAACTGTTTGGATCATTATGCTAAATCCTTTGAAAAGAGTAAAAACAGACTGTGAATCTATAGGTTATAACTTAGTAGCTGAACTGATTCATCTTCATTTGGTATAAATGTAGCTTTGAACATTTTTCTGAAAATTATCAACCATATATGCATAAAAAGTAAAACAAGGCATGAGAGTAAAGAGTTTTCATTTTAGAGCAGTCATGGGCTCCAAGGATCTCATTAAGAACTTCTGCTTTCAAATGCCTCTTGTGAAAGAAAATAGATTGTCAGAAACGTTGTAAGAGGAGAGTAAATTACAATATGTCCATAGGGTGGAATTTTAACCAGTCATGAAAATGAAGGTTTTGAAGAATATATAATGATATATTGTTGATATAACATGAACTAAAAAGGAAAAAAAAATAAAACAAGATTTTAAAACAAAAAAAACATGATCATAATTATGCTTTTCTCTATCTGTATGCGTGTGTGTGTGTGTGTGCATGTGCAGCCTTGGGAGGGACTTAAGATATGAAAATTTTAAAAGCATTCAAAAGTACAGGATTGTAAACTATTCTCTTATATATGTTCTTTAATTGAATGCAATGACAGTACTTTTTAATTAAGAAAAAGTTAATGTTAAATGTGTTGAAAGACTAGAGTTAAAAGAGAAAACAGCAGTTATAAAGCATAATATACAAAAATGAAACCTCATTGGTTCCTTTCTATGCCTTTTCCAAAACATCAAGTCTTTCATCTAAAAAGCCTGGGTGTGTGTGTTATATATATATATATATATATATATATATATATATATATATATATATATATAAATATATACAATGGAATATTACTCAGCCATTAAAAAAAATGAAATCCTACCATTTGCAATGACATAGATAGACCTAGAGGATATTATGCTGAGTGATATAAGTCAGACAGAGAAAGATAAATACAATATGACTTCAAATATATGCAGAATCTAAGGAACAAAAAGAACAAACGAATCAAATACAGAAACAAAAATATAGTGGAGAGATTGGTGAGGGACACAGCAAAGGGGTGGCAGGGGCTGGAAGATGGGGGGGAAGTCGTTAAAGAAGTATACGTTCATAGTTTTTAGATGGGCATGGGCATGGGGAGCACGGAGCAGGGAATGCAGTCGGCATGAATACATTGGATAAGTGGAGGGCCACGAGAGGGAGAGAGTAATTATGAACTATATGGATGTCTAACCATTGTACTGTGTACTTGATATAAATTTAAAAAATAATAAAGATACTGGGCAGATACCATGCGAATCTTTACTATTTTTCCTTCAACAAGCCCTAGGCATTGCTAGTGGAGCAGACGTGATTTGCCCCTGAAATTAAAAGAATTTGACTACTTGTTTTTCTCTCAGAAGATATTTCCTCAGGCATACTTGATTTAATTGTGAAGATTTAAACAAGAAGCAATGACTACAGAGAGAAGTAAATTTGAAAAACGCGAACTAATTATTCTTTATCTGTATACCTTTGCTTCACTCATTAGTCATCTGCTACGCAACATGTTTAATAATTAGATTTGTGAAGAAATTGTAGAAACAATATGAAGTGAAGCTATTTAACTACAACTACTTAGCGTGATGAACATGTGAAATTTAGTCCTTAGATGTATTTAATGAACCCTTGTCAAGTAGGGGCTTTTAGTTCCTGTAATTTTCATTCAATTCAAGCATTATCTTTAATCTTTCAAAAATTTCTAAGAGCAAAATAATTGTTTGACGCAACATGAACTTGTACATTTTTTGAAAAGTTCCAGTAAATCAGCTGTTTAAATTTCCAAGTATCGGTTATAGTAAAAATAAAAATGTAATTTTCATTATGATAGAAATCTAGCAGTGGCAGGAGGAAATTTACTCAGTAGATCCAGGAGACTACCAGGGCAACTTATGGGCAACTGACAGGTAGTGTCAGATCTGGAGGAGCACTGGTCCCTCTGCTAAACTGCAGAGGTAGGGATGGGGGATAACCAGCTGCTGTTTATAGCATTGTCTCTTCCACTTACCTATAGATGCAGCATAGGCAACAACCATCTGCAGATTGCTTTGTAGTTCCCACTGGCTAGCCCTGAACAATCAAAACCAGCAGCTGAACTTGGCCTCCTGGGGAGCCCTTCCCAAGGGGACACAAAACAAAAGCATTTGGAGGCTGGCACCGGACCACAACGAAGCAACTCCTGACTGGTTCCATTAGTGGTACTCACAAAGGGTGGTTGCAACGAGTACACAATTTGGTGGGCCAATCCCACTCAGTGGGATCAGATCCCACATAGCAACTCTTATCCTGTGGGTGCAGCCAATTCCCACAATTAGTCAGTCTGAACATCAATTCCATTCACTGATGTACTGACAACAATAAAGGCTTGGTGACAGCAGAAGATCACATACAACCAACACAAAAATCATGTTCAGAGCCCCTGGCATAGGGGATCAGGGAGAGTGTGCCACTGGGCCACAAAGGACTCGTTCAACATTAGGCCATCTGGCCAAGGCTGAGAGATGAAACATTCCTGACACATAGAAACAGACACAGAGAGTCTAATAAAATGAGGGAAAAAAATGAAGAAGAAGAAACATGCCACAAATGAAAGTACAGGAGAGAACTCCAGAAAATAAGCTACATGAAATGGAGGCAAGCAAACTAACACAGTCAGAGTTCAAAATAATGGTTATAAGAATGCTCAATGAAATTATGGGGGGCATGGATAGCACAATGAGAACCTCAAGAGAGACAGTAAGCATGAAAAAGGACATAGAAACCATAAAAAAGAACCAGACAGAAATGAAAAATACAAGAACTGAAATGAAGAATACACTAGAAGAATTCAACAGGAGACTGGACGAAGCAGAAGACTGAATCAAGAAACTGGGAGACAAGGTAGCATAATACACCCAATTAGAAAAACAAAAAAAGAGAAAAGAATTTATCTTAAAAAAATGAGGATAGTTTAAGAGACCTCTGGGATAACACGAAGCATATAACATCTGGATCATAGGAGTACCCAAAAGGAGAAGAGAGTGAGCAAGGGACTGAGAATCTATTTGAAGAAATAATGACAGAAAACTTCCCTAACCTGGCAAAAGAATTAGACATACAAGCTCAGGAAGCACAAAGAGTCCCAAACAAGAGGAATTCAAACAGACCCACACCAAGACACATCATAATTAAAATACCAAAGGTCAAAGACAAAGAGAGAATCTTAAAAGCAGGAAGAGAAAGGCAGCTAGTTACTTATAGAAGAACATCCATAAGAATGCATGCTGATTTTTCAGTGGAAACTTTTCAGGCCAGAAGAGACTGGCAAGAGATATTTATAGTGATGAAAAACAAGCATCTACAACCATGAATACACTTCCAAGCAAGGCATTTGATTAAAATGGAGCATGAGATAAAGAGCTTCCCAGACAGGGAAAAACTTAAGGAATTCATCACCAACCAGCCAGTATTATAAGAAATGTTAAAGAGACTTCTGTTAAAAGAGAAGCAGTAAGAAAGAAAATAGAAAAAAACAAATATGAATAATAAAATGACAGTAACTATGTTCTTATCGGTAATCACTTTAAATGTAAATGAATTAAATTCTCCAATCAAAAGAAATAGGGTAGCCCAATGGATAAAAATACAAGACCCATGCATCTGCTGTCTACAAGAGACCCACTTCAGATCAAATGACACTCACAGACTGAAAGTAAAAGGATGGAAAAAGATATTTCACACAAATGGAAATGAAAAAAAAAAAAGCCAGGGTAGCAATGCTTATATCAGATGAAATAGACTTTAAAAGAGGCTATAATAAGAGACCAAGAAGGTCATTACATAATGATAAAAGGATCGAAAAATCAAGAGGCCATGACCCAAGTAAATACATGCACCCAACATAGGAGCACCTACATACAAAAAGCTATTATTGAATAACAAAAGGAGAGATCAACAGTAATACACTCATAGGAGGAGACTTTAATACCTCATTGACATGAATAGCTGGATCTTCCAGGCAAAGAATCAACTAGGAAACAATGGGCTTAAAAGAAACACTAGACCAGATGGATTTAATAGATAATTTCAGAGCATTTTACACCAAAGCAGCAAAATGTACATTCTTCTCAAGTGCACATTTTCTAGGATAGACCACATGTTAGACACAAAACACGTCTCAATAAATTTAAGAAGATTATAATTACATCAACTGTCTTCTCCAATCACAATGGTATGAAACTAGAAATCACCTACAAGAAAAAAAAACTGGAAAATACACAAACACATGGAGGCTAAATACATGCTACTAAATGGGATATCAATGAGAGCAAGGAAGAAATTTAAAGATACCTAGAGACAAATGAAAATGAAAACACGACTCAAATCTATGGGACACAGCAAAAGTAGTCCTAACAGGGAACTTCATAGAGATGCAGGCCTACCTTGAAGAAAAGAAAAAACTCAAAAAAAGAATCTAACCTTACTCTTAAAAGAAATAGAAAAAAGTACAGCAAACAAAACCTGAATGAATAGAAGGAAGGAAATAATAAAGATCACAGCAGAAATAAGTGGAATGGAGTCTAGAAAAAGAATACAAAAGATTAATGAAACCTAGAGCTGGTTCTTTGAAAGGTTAAACAAAGTTGACAGATTTTAAAGAGATTCATCAAAGAAAAAAGAGAGAGGACTCAAATCAATAAAATCAGATATGAAAGAGGAGAAATAACTAGAAATTCCAGACAAATACAAAGGATCATAAGAAAATACTACGAGCAATTATATGGACAATTTAGAAGAAATGGACACATTCCTAGAAACATTCAATCTCCCGAGACTGAGTCAAGAAGAAAAAGAAAATCTGAACCGACTGATTACCACAAATGAAATAGAATCAGTAATCAAAACCCTCCCCAAAAGCAAAACTCCTGGAACAGACGGCTTCAGAGGCGAATTTTACCAAACACTCAAAGAAGAATTAACAGCTATTCTTTTCAAACGATTCCAAAAATGTCACAAGGAGGAAGGCCCCTAAACTCTTATGAGGCCACCATTGATTCCAAAGCCAGACAAAAACATTGCAAAAAAAGAAAACAATAGGCCGATATCTCTTATGAACACGGATGCAAAAATCCTCAACACAATTTTAGCAATTTGAATTCAGCAACACATTAAAAATATCCTACGCCATGATCGAGTTGGATTTATTCCTGGGATGCAAGGTTGGTACAATATCCACCAATTAACGAATGTGATACACCACATTAGCAAATGGAAAGATGAAAACCACATGATCAGATCAATAGATGCAGAAGAAGCATTCGACAAAATCCAGCATTGATATACGATAAAAACTCTCAGTAAAGTGGGAATACAGGGAACATACTTCAACACGATAAAGGCCATATATGACATACCTACAGCTAACATCATACTCAATGAGAAAAGGCCAAATGCATTTTACTGAAGATCAGAAACACGACAAGAATGCTCACTTTCACCAAACCTTTTCAATATTGTATTAGAAGTCTTAGCCACAGCAATCAGACAAGAAATAGGAATAAAAGGTATCTGAATTGCAAAGGAAGAAGTAAAACTCTCGCTATTTGCTGATGACATGATACTATATAGAGAGAACCCCAAATCCCATCAAAAACTGTTAGAACTGATCAATGAAGTAGCAGGTTACAGAATAAATATTCAGAAGTCAGTGGCATTTTTATACAGCAATGATGAACTTTTGGAAAGAGAAAATAAGAAAATAATCCCATTAAAATTACATAGAAAACAATAAAATACCTGGGAATCAAATAAACCAAGAAAGTAAAAGAACTGTTTTCAGAAAATTGTAAGTCATTGAAAAAAGAAATTGAAGAAGATATATATAAATGGAAGTACATATCTTGCTCACGGATAGGAAGAATCAACGTCATTCAAATGGACATACTATTCAAAGCAATCTGTAGATTCAATGCAATCCCTATCAAAATACAAATGGCATTGTTCAGAGAGCTGGAACAAGTAATTCTTAAATTTATATGGAAGCATAAAAGACCCCGAAGAGCCACGGCAATCTTGAGAAAGAAGAACATTGGAGGAGTCACAGTACCTGATACCAAATTCTACTACAAGACTACAGTCATCAAAACAGCATGGTACTGGATAAAAGCAGATACATTGATCAGTGGAACAGAATAGAGAGCCCAGAAATAAATCCATGCCTATATGCTCATTTAATATATGACAAAAAAGGTAAGGTAATACCACGGGGTAAAGACAGTCTCTCCAAAAAATGGTGTTGGAAAAATTAGACGAATACATGCAAAAAAAAAAAAAAAGAAAAAGAAAGAAAGAGAAGAAACTGTACCACCTTCTTATACTGTATACAAGAATAGACTGAAAATGGATTAAGGAAAGACCTGAAACCATAAAAGTTCTAAAAGAAAACATACGTGGTAAACTCTAAGATATTGCTAACAGTAACTTCTTTTCGGATATTTCTCCCTGGGCCAGGGAAACAAAAGAAAAAAATAAGTAAATAAATAAGAACACATCAAACTAAAAAGATTTTGTACAGCAAATGAAATCATCAACAAAACGAAAAGACAACTGATCGACTGGGAGAACATATTTACTATTGATACATCTGATAAGAGGTTAATATCTAAAATAAATACAACTCAAGGACAACAAAAAACAGACAAACAAAAAAACAATCCAATTAAAATGTAGGCAGAAGATCTGTACAGATACTTCTCCAAAGAGTAAATACACATTTCCAATATACATATAAAAAGATGTTCAACGTCACTAATCATCAGAGAAATGTGAATTAAAACCACAATGAGATATCACCTGACATCTGTCAACGTGCCTATCATCAATAAATCAAACAACAAGTGTTGGCAAGGATGCAGAGAAAAGGGAACCATCATACATTGTTGGTTGGATTGCAAATTGGTACAGCCGCTAATGGAAAACAGTCTGGAGGTTTCTCAGAAAATGAAAAATAGATATATCTTTTGATCGAGCAAGTGCACTTCTTGGTATTTATCCAAGGAAAGCCAAAATGATAATTTGTAAAGATCTATGCACCCCAATGTTCATGGCAGCACAATTGACAACAGCCAACATATGGAAGTAACCAAATGTCCATCAACAGATGATTGGATAAAGAAGTTATGGTTCATATATACAATGGAATTTTACTCAGCCATTAAAAAAAAAATGAAATCCTATCAGTTGCAATGACATGGATGGACCTAGAGGTTATTACACTGTGTGAAATCAGTCAGAGAAAGATAAATACCATATGATTTCATTTATATGTAGAATCTATAAAACAAAAAGAGCAAACTAATCGAAATCAGACACAAAAATATAGAGGACACTTTGGTGATGGACAGAGGGGATGGAGGGTTGAGGGACTGAGAGAATGGGGTGAAGGGTTAAAGAAATATAAGTTAGTAGTTGATAGATGGTCATGGGGATGCAGAGCATGGCATACAAAAAGCAGTTAGAATTAATATATTGGCTAGGTGAAAAACCAGAGGAGAGATGGAGCAATCAAGGGGATCGTTTTATGAACTATATAGATGTTTAACCAGTGTATTGTATACTTGAAAATAATAAAATATTTTACAAAATACTAAAAAAATACAAACAAAAAATAAAAACATTTGTTTAGTGAATGATTGAGCAGCTACAATAAATTCAAACTTAAAAAAGCTAAAAAGAAAAAAGAAATTTTACTGACTTGATTATTTTTTAATTTTATTTGAGTACTTCAAGAGTTTTTCCCTACTTCTCAGACTATTAATTCTAGAAGATAGCCTCATTAAATTTTATGATTTGCTATGGTATAGTGTGATCATGACCCAAATCCCCCATTTACCCTTTTAAAAAAATAGTCTTTTAAAAATTGTTATATGGATAAATTGATGCTGGTTCTATCCGAAGGCTGTAATTTCTCCTATCTGTGCCTTGAGGTTTGTTTCTCAATCTTAATGCCTGTTTGCAGAGATATTTTTTTTCTTAAATTTGTTACAGCATTTGGAACGAGAAATACCAAGCTATAGATAATTATTTACAAAGAAAATATATACAGAATACTCAAAATACAGTGTTAAGATAATGGCATTTATTTTAAACATATAAATGTGTCTCATTAATATCAATCAATCTGATCTTTGTTGATGTAAGGGAACTATGTCATTTAAAACATGTAAGTGAAGTGGTTATACTGATTATTTCTCTATAGGATAAGATTTTAGTAAAAATAGTATTTCAAAGATAAAATTTGCATTGTCATTACATAATGGAGAAACTGTTCTCACATTAACTGTCAGCTTTTATAAATATTCCATATTCTGCCATTAAAATAAGAGGAAAAATTAGTATTCTATATTGATGCTAAGTGTGACTTCTAGAAAGAAAAGTTCACTATTTCATTTCAAAGGCAATGGTAAAATATCTGAGCGTTCAATAGAGCTGCCTTTTTAATAACATTTGCTGTGCATGCTGAATTAGAACATGTTGAATCTCAGATTACTATTATCTTATAGGTAGAAAGAACTATTCTGATAAAATAGCTAACAATGACTGTGAACATTTATTGGGAGATTTCAGGGAGCCAGGCACTGTGCTGAGGGCTTCATATACACTTTTTCATTTATATTCTTAAGAAATTTGATAGATAGTTTTGTCATGAGTGGCAGACCTGATGCCTAGAGAACTGAAGAAACTTGTCCAAGGTTATCCAGCTCAGTAGTGGTTAAAAGATAAAAATGTAGGTTTGCCTTCATCATCACGTTTTTGGAAAAGAGAAAAAAAGTAGATTTAAATGTTAAAATGTTATTTTCATGGCCTTTATATTTTATATTCATTAACACTATTCTTTATGAACTTGGGATTTAACAAATTTATAACATTTGATTAAGCTTTACTCAATATCGTCTTAAATGAAATGTTCCCTAGTTCCCTTAGTAATTGACAGAAGAAGCAGGACTACCATTGATTTCCTGCATACAGATGTTCCTTATTTTATTTATTTCCTTACTTTTTTACTTATTTGCTTATTTATTCTCAGCCCACTCTCTGGCTTACAATTCTGAATTCTGAGACCTAGGATCAGATAAACCGATGTGCTTTTACGTCCTAACTTGCATTCTCTCTGATAATCCCATCTTCCAGATCTAGCCTACCATACTTGATTGCTGTCATCTCTCAGTCTCTGCTACCAATAATAGAGTGCTCCATCTTCCGAAATCATGCTTCCTTGTTAGAAATCATACCACACTATTGTTTCAACAAGCATTCAAAATAGATAATTCCTTAACATTAAGTGAACAAAAAGCTAACAGAAAAAAATATAAGCTCCTCCACTTTTGTCAGAATTATTTTTATTAAAACTCCCATGAAAAGCTTAAAATCACCATAATGTTGACTAACTTTCTTTTTGTTTCTATAGATTTAGAGCTTTATAAACATTTTGATAATTTTCTTCCTCAAATTCTACCTCTGGAGTTAATTAACGTCTAGATCAATGAATAGAGCACTATCGGCCTCCCACACAAAATAACAATGATTTTGATTGTATTAGTATTTCCTGTTTTAGAACTCATTATCAATTGATGTAGGAAACTTGGATTTGCTTTTCTGAAATCATTGCCCACATTATATATCTAAAATCCACCCAAATCATTGCATGAAGTCAAATTCATTTTCATTGCTCTATAGAATTCCACTGCACAAATTTATTATGGTTAATGTACCCTATGGACTGTTGATTCCTAGTAGAAATTCTGAGTAAGGGGATATGCATATGTTCACACTTAACAGATGATGCCAAACTTTTTTCTAAAATGTAGTACTAATTTATATCTCATCAGCAATATCTGAGAACTCCAGCAGTTCGAATTTGGTTTTGTCTTTCTTTTTTATTTGAACCCTCTGATGAACATGTGATGGTTTCTCGGGGTTTATTTTACAATTCCCTGGGAGTTAATGAAGTTAAATGCTTTCATATATCCATACACACATATATATTTTTATATCCTCTGTAATAAGTGCCTTTCCAATCTTATTCTTGTTTTTTTGTTGTTGTTATTGTTTGCGTTGTTCTTTATTTAAAACTTTTTGGTCTTGGGCCTTTTATTTTTCTTTACTCGTGTGATGGGGTTTTTTATATACTCCAGAGATCTTTGGTCTATTAAATTCAGGTGGTAATAGAGTATTTCAAATTACTATGTACTTCATTGACTTTGTCTTTTATATGTTACTGGGATTATAAAACGCCTTGATCATCTAGGGAAAAAAACTCATGGGAACAAATGAAGTGAAACAAATACTAAAGAGCTGTAAGGTTACATAAAGTAATGTAATTACCACATAAAGTTTCAGAATCTACTTAATCTCTGGAGTTTTATTTTTTCGTACTCATTAGAATGTATTTTGGTAAAGGAAGACATTTCTTTGCCTCTTTTGAAAACGAAAATTAAAGTCTCTTTGAAGTTTTCGGATATACAGTGTAACTTACAAACTAACCAATGTAAATTATATTCTTGTTATATACGTAATCTAGCTCCAGGCTCACTGGTTTCATTTATTAATTAGAACTACTAGAGAGTCACCCACTTTTTATGGTTTATTTGGAATTAATTTTTTTTCATAATACATTTTAATGAATCTAGCACTTTAGTCTTCTGATTGGCAGTATAAATATGCAATTCAAATAAAAGTATATTTAGAGAAGTATGGATAAAATATTTTAAAATGCTCATTTTAATCATTTTGCTTAAATTTGTGTTACCGTGTCAGGTCAGTACAACACAAAGGGATCTGGAGGTTTAAGAAATTACAGGACATTTTCAGACAAAAATGTATTTCTCATTTGCCTGACATCTCTTTGGAATTGTGTCTTGCAATGCACTCCACAACTTCAAAAAAATTCTGAGATCTTTAAATTAAGTGTCAATATTCCAGATAGATCTCTACCAGATGATGCAAAAACAGTTCTTGAAACATAGCACAGGAGAGTACACAATATTATCACTGCTTTACATCATATAAAATATGCTACAAAAATTCAGGCTTGACTTAAAAGATAATATTCCATAACATACTCTGGATTGTTACACATTTAATCATGTGAAAGACATGCAGGTATTAAATAAATGTCTAATACTGCTAGAGTGTGATCAGACTTTGAAGTATGTGCACTGCCAGTGAATTTAGAATAGAGAAAATGATTCGGCCAGTCACTGAATAATAAACTATTTTTCTTAATGTATCATGTCCAATGGCTTAAAACTCGTAAAAAATACCCTCGACCATTTTACTTGTAGATGAGCCACTTTTCATCTACTTTCAAGGGCCTGAACATTCCTCATTCTCTAGCTATATATAAGCTTAGAAAAAATAGTCCCATTTCCATTTTAAGCAATCAAAATTAAACCAGAGAAAAAGTTATCATGATACATGTGTGTTGCACTCAACTTGTAAAATTGCATAGCTGAATCAAACTTTTGATTCTGAGGCTCCAGCAGATGCAAAGGAAAACATTATTAGCTACAACATGGGCTGCGACCATGTAACAGAAATATATCAGTTGTTAGGAAAAAACAATTTTCTTGACATTTGGTTTCTCCAATCGGGTTAAATATATGGGAAAAAACTGTGATAGATACATAACTTTCACAAAGGTATCAAATCTAAGTTCCTAATTTTGATAAAAAGGGACATTTCTAGTGAAATGATGGGTCATGTTACCCTTGATGTTGTGATCAGGCCCAAGAAAGTAATTGAAAGAACACTTCACTTATCTGAAAATAAATAAATAATTCAAGCATTACATGGAAAGTCTTGATTAAACAGGTTAAAAGGCATGACTATATGTAAAAATAAATGGACATATAAAATTCAAAATGAATCGAGTTTGAGAAGTTACATTTATGGGGTAACATGGCACCTGCTTAGATGAAATTTGAATTATAGTAGAGAAAATTGGCACACAGATATATGATAACAGTATAACATGTTTCAGTGACCAATTAGACACATGGTAGTTCAGTTATGAGGTCATCGCCCAGAAGATAATGAACCCTCAGGCACCTATGCATACTCACTTTGTTCAAGGTACAAAATATATGACGTGAGATGACATGGCAATCATGAAGAAAACCATGGTTAGGTGAGATCTCCTACGAGATATCACTCTGTTGAAACAAAGAGAAATGTTTGTATAAAGTTGGATGTTTCATAGTCCCAAAAGAAGATCATAATTAATATTTTATAAGACCTTAATTCAGACTAGTAGTTGTTTATATGTCCATTATATAGAGTAACTAGGAAGAAAACGTCATTAAATATTGCACAAGCTTCAAGTGACATAGACCACAAAACCTGTGTTACAGAAATGATGCTTTGGATTTCAAGATTAAGTAATCTAGACACTTTGAAGTTTAAAATGTAGCTCTCAAATATGATAGTATTTTTAGGGCCTTTTTCATTTTTCCCAATGCCATTATTTTCCAAAGGTAAATAACATACACACTATCAGAAATGGTTGAAAACTTTCAAGGGCTCCTAGTTCTAAAGAAATATTTGCATAGTAGAAGACAACTGTGGTCCAGAGTAATAAAATATATCATCCTATGGAGGGTTAAGAGCAGGTCTGGGCCTGAATCTGAGTGATTTAACTCCCAGCCCAGTGTTCTTCCACCTGGGAGGCCTAGAGCATAGGCTCCAGGCCAGAGTGCATGGCTGTGAATCCTGGCCTCACCACTGACAAAGTTGTATACCTTGGGCAGTTTTCCTGATATTTCTGTGATTCAGTGTTCTCATATGTAAATAGAGAATAATCATACTAGCTACCTCATGAGGTTTTCGAGGGAAATAAATGAGTTTTTTCCTGAGAATTATTTAGAGTACTTAACACAGTATTAACGGAGCTTAGTGTGGGCCACCCGAAATATGCCAAAGTGGCATATTGATATTTTGAATTAAATTTATGTAAAAAGCAGCAAGTGCCAAAGAAAGGGCACTCCGATTGCCCTATGTCTCTCTGAAAGCAGAAAGATACCTTCAGTGCACCAGAAGAATGGAGAAACATCTTTAGCGCTAGAGAGAGAGAATTCAGGCCTGAGAATGATGTATAAACAAACCTTGTTCTTTTTACTAATTTATACTCCAAGCCCAAACTCTACTTATTCCTTACTCAAATTTCTTTATCCTGTCAAATTCTAGTCAATTTATTGTTCATCCTCTAAAAAGTACAATAGCTGTTTGCTTTGGTCATTTCTTTAGGTCCCATATCTATAAGACTTCCTTATGCACATTGTAATCAAATTTGGTTTTCTTCTGTTAATTTCTTTCATGTCAATTTAATTCTTAGACCAGCAAGAGCCTAGAAGGGTAGAGGAAATTTCTACCTCCCTGACACTGTAAACTTGGGTTAAGAGTTTGTTATCAGCACCATTTTTGACATGAGCCAGGCATGAGTCTGGCCTAGGATAAGATGCTATACTGAGGAAACACATGAATGTGCTCACATCATCAGGCTAGGGCTGGGGACTAGGAGCCCTCAGAAGCCCTAATCTCTGTCAAGAAGCAAATTTTATTGCTCTCTACATTGTTAATCTTACATATTTACATACTTTTGCCACTAAGGAAATTTGTATCCTCTACCAGTGGTTGTTTTTTTCTCCCAATAACAGCATTCTCCTAAAATGTTTGGTCCCCATTTCTTGCATATTTACAAAATGTAAAAGAGAATTGGAGATTTGTGAGTGAGAATTCTCCCTAACTTGATGCTTTTTCAAAATATAATTTTCTTGTCCATAAATTTAAATGTCTTTTTTAATAACTCAAGAACGCAATATTCACAGTCTTGTTGACATCCAGGAGACATTAAGTCAACATTTTAATTAGATTATTATGACACTGAGATTATCATATCAGAAACTTGTAGAAGGAGAGATTAATCTTTATTGCATTAACTTCTGGAAAAATAGAAATTTAAAAAATTAATTTTCATCATATTTTTCCTCTCGTTATATTTGCATTAAAGTAGGCTATTTGTCATAGTTAAAATGACATATAATAACCTGGAAAAACTGGTTAAAAAATTGAAAAGTGTTTCTAAAACCAGATCCGACTTGTTACCTTAATAGAGGGAACCATAATTCCCACAGGACTTCTCAATTTGAATACCGTTTGGTTGCCTCGATAATTATTTTCTAATTTTTCACAGAAATTTAGTATGCTCTGTTATTTTCTGCCGAAATTCTACTTCTGCTAAGATTCCAATCCTCCCTTCGCATGGGAATCAACAAATGATATAGATATTACAAGAAAATGTCTTGAACTGTGATAAATCTAAGTTTGAATTCTTTCTTCGCTGGTTGAGTGATACTTGGAAAGTTACCCAACTTTACAAATCTTCACTTTTACATCAATACGATTAGGAACAATTGCACCTATCTTGTAATTGGATTTTTTATTGATCTGTTTGTTTGTTTTGTTTGCTTATTGATTTAAATAAATTCTATAGGCTAAAAAAATTAAAGAATTCTTACAGTTCTCACAAAGTAATCAAGATAATTTAATGGCAATGATTCTTTTTAATAAGGTATAGATATTAATATTTATCAAAGTCCCTAGATGAACAAAAAAGTTGATGCTTAAAGGTAAAGTTTAATCTCTTTTTATGTCACACAGAAAATTAAGGGTAATATTACATATGTAAATGATTCTTCAGTTTTGATCATGTTGGCCAAATAGTGGCTTTCAAAAGTCCTTTCTACATTCTGGACACTGTTTCTCTGTGTATAAAGACATACGTTGTAAATATTTGCTTTGAGCTTATTGTTTGTCCCTGAATTGCTTACAATATCTTTGTCACAGGACCTATCATTCTGATGTAAACAAATCTATCAGTCATATTCTTTTGAATAGGAGACTTCTGTTAGTGTTATTCAAATAATAGCCTGTCCCTGAAGACGAGTGAATCAGAATCTTCTAGGGGATTCTGACGCGTACTCCTTGCAGCCTGACAAGAGGAGGTATGGCCCCACAGTGAGCATCTGGTACTAATATCACCGATGACGTGTTGGAGAATAAATGTTAAAACCACAGTTATATAATCAAGAAATATAAATACAGTGACACAAATCTTGGCTACTGAATGTGAATATGAGATCCACATTCAATTCAAACTAAGAAAAATGGATACCACTGAAGAATAACAGCTTTGAAAATAACAGTTTTTATGGACTAACAGTACTGATGATGTTCTTCCTCAACTTCAGAATTTTTCTTTGACTGTGCTAAAACAAACATCACAACTGAATCAAGAAGAATTGCAAAATCTAAACAGACCAATCAGCAGTATGGAAAATGAAACAATCATCAGAAACCTACCAAAAAGTAAAAGTCCAGGAACAGATGGCTTCACCAGTGAATTCTACCAGACATTCAAACAAGATTTAATGCCTATTCTGTTCAAACTCTTCTAAAAAATCGAAGAGGAGGCAATACTTCCCAACTTTATGAGGCCTATATTACCCCGATACCAATACCTGCTAAAGATAACACATACCCATACACAAACTACAGACCAATATTTCTCATGAAAACAGACACAAAAATCCTAAATACGATACTAACAAACAAAATAGAGCAACGTATTAAAAAAAGATTATACATCACGATCAAGAAGGCTGCATCCCAGGGGCAAATGGATGGTTCAACACACACAAATCAAATAGTGCGATACACAATGTAAACAAATTAAAAAATAAGAATCATATGATCATATCAATAGATGCAGAAAAAGCCTCTGAGAAGATCTGGCATCAATTTATGATTAAAACACTGAACAAATCAGTATAGACAGGAAGTACCTGAATATAATAAAAGATATATGGGACAAGCACTCTGCCAAAATTATACCGAAAACTAAAAATCTTCCCTCTAAGATCAGGAACAAAGCAATACTGTCCACTATCGCCACTGTTATTCACAATAAATTTGGAGGTTCTAATGAATGCAATCAGGCAAGATAAAGATATGAAATGCATCCAAATAGGAAACGATGAAGTCACACTGTCACTATTTGTGCATGACATGATTCTCAATATAGAAAAACCTGAAGACTCCACAACAACACTCCTAGACAATAATAAAATGCAGTAAAGTTTCTGAATACAAAATCAATGTTCAAAAATCCATAGCATTCCTATATTATAATAATGAAGGGTCAGAAAAAGAAGTGGAAAAATCATTCCTTTTGCAATTGCAACAAGGCAATAAAATATCTAAGAATAAATTTAATAAAACATGTGAAACATCTATATAATGAAAAAACTATAAGAAGACCCTATTAAACAAAAACAAAGAAGGTATTCCATTTTCTCCGATTCGAAGAATAAACAAAGTTAAAATGAACTTATTACCAAAGCGGTATACAAATGTAATGCAAGCCCCATCAAAATCCCATCAGCATTTTTTAAATAAATGGAACAAAAATCATCAGATTTGCATGGCACCACAAACACCCCGAATTACCAAAGCCATCCTGAGGAATAAAAATAAAAGATGCTGGAACCATCACTCTGGCTGACTTCAAATTATCCTGCAAAGCAATAGTAATCAAAACAGCATGGTATTTGTAGAAAAACAGACACACAGACGAGTGGAACAGAATCGAGAGTCCAGAAGTAACCCCATATTCCTATGGGCAAATAATTTCAATTAAAAAAATGCCAAAAACATACCGTGGAGAAAAGAAAGACTCTTCAATAAATACTGTTGAAAATATTGGAAGAGCCACCAGCAAAAGAATGAAACTAGAATGTTGTCTATAACACACGCCATACTTAACACCAAATAGATGAAGGACCTACCTGAATATAAGACCTGAAACAATAACATGCATAGAAGAAAACACAGGAACTAAACCCAAGGCCCTTGGATTGAAAGGGGATTTTATGAATCTCACCTCCAATGCAAGGGAAGTAAAAGCAAAAATAAATGAATGGGACTACATCAAACTCAAAGCTTCTGCTTAGCAAAAGAAACCATAAACAAGGTGAAGAGACAAGCATCTGGATGGAAAAACATATTTGTAAGCAATGCCTCTGATAAGGGCCTAATATCCAAAATATACAAAGGACTAACATGATTTAATAACAACAAAAGTACAAATGATTGAATCCAAACATGGGGTAGGACCCAAATAGACACTTCTCCCTCCAGGACATACAAATGGCCAACAAATACAAGAAAGATGCACAACATCGCAAGCTATTAGGGAAATGAAAATCAAAACGACAATGGGACACCATCTCATACCTGTTAGAATAGATATAATCAAGAAGACAATCAAACAAAGTTTGGAGAGGTTTGGTAAAATAGAAACCTAATACACTGCTGGTGGGACTGCAAATTGGTACAGGCACGATGGAAAAGACTACGAAGATTCCTCAAAAGACTAGGAATTCATCTCCCATATGATCCAGCCATCCATCTACTGGCTATTTACCTCAAAGTCTTGAAAACCCATATTCGAAAAGATATCTGCACATCGATGTTCATAGTAGGATTATTCACACTGGCCAGGACATGGCAGCAACCGAAGTGCCCTACAATATAGGGTTGGGTAAAGAAGCTGTGGCACCTATATGCAATGAAATCTTGCATAGCCATAAAAAGAGATGAAATACTACCATTTGCAACAATATGGATATACCTAGAAATAATCATACTAAGCAAAATAAGACAGACAGGTAAAGTTGAAAATGATGTCATATTACTTATATGTGACATATCATCGAATATTGTAGCGCACTTAGGTCGCTTCCTCGTCCTGGCCAGTGTGAATAATGCTACTATGAACATCGATGTGCAGAAAGCAACAAAGGAACAGGACAACCAGACCCTCAGCAACATGGACAATGGACTACTGGTTACCAAAGGGTATGGGGTCGCGGAGGAGGGGTGAGGTAGACGAGGAAAAGGGGCTTAATTATAAGGGGGTGGAGGGACGGTGAAGTGGGTGAAAGGGATCAAATATATGGTAGCTGAATAAAACCTGACTTTGAGTGGTAATCACACAATAGGATATATAGATATGAAATAGTACACGTGAAAATTATAATAATATATTAAACAATTTTCCTCAATAAACTTAATTTACAAACATTAACTAATTAATTAATTAATTAATTTTAAATGGCCTATAGCCAATCAAGAACTGATTTAGCTCTGGGTAATTAAGGTTTTATGCATGCGTGTTAATAGATATTTTAAAAAATTGTTGAAATATTTTTATGAAATATCTGTACCTGAGTGCCTATAATGCTCTGATTTCTAAAATGTACCCCCAAGTAATATTGCTAAATTTATTTCTTAGTAATTAAACCATTGCAAATTTATGAACCTCAATCATTACAAATGCTCAAACTGAATTGATAAAAACTCAGTAGGAAAATATGGAAAACGAGTTACCTTGGTCTTGGACTGGAGTTTTGAAAAATTCTGTTGGTTAGTTATTTTTTTCTGACATATATAAGTTTTTAAAATTTTATTCAAGTACTAACATTGGCCGTGTTGATTAATATTCATGTAGCTAGCATTTTGAATTTTAAAAAGTATTGTCGAAAAAATAGCTACAGAACGTATTACATTATTTCTTCTATTAAAAACTGGCAGCTTTATATCTGTCACTAGAAACTCCATTGTGAGGGTCTTTGGAGTTACCCTGAATAAAACCTACCAGAGGCATACAAATCTAGGAGGAAAACACACATTTTAAATATTTATTCAGTATAACACATCGTAAACAATTTGATCTTATTTCTGTAGTAAAAGTAAAGCCCTCAAATTTGGTGAGTATTCAGCTTGTAATTAACCAGTATTTAGTTCAGCTATTTCAACTCACATATCTCCAAGTGTCAGGTTTTGTTTAAGCAAGAATGAGTTCTCAGTTAATCCAAACTACATGGTATTAGTTTCTCTGCACAAATTAAGCCCTTCACTTTTACTTTAGTTTTGTGTCCTAATAAACTTGCTCATACCTTACCTCTTAGCACAGAAGCAAACATTCTTCATCCTCGGATACACATCCAATTGTAGATTTTTTTTTCTGAACCACTAGAGGATGATCATTTTCATCCTGAATCTCAGCATATAATTTGGCTGTATTACGTAGACAGTAACAAGCAATATATTTTTATTGATGATTATTTATGCTAAGAAATGCACTGGGATAAAAATTTATCGTACATTGCTTCTTCTGAAACAATGGAAATCACTTACATAAAATAAAAATCAATCCTCAATAACTCATCTAATACCGCAAAATCCACAGGGGGCACTAATAATGACGCTTCTGGCACAATAATATTAAGTTGTTGCTATTTCTTTTAATTACAATGTCCTGGTAATTAATTTGACTTGATTTAATAGGCACTAATATTGTACTCTAAACATTTTAAAGATACAACTCAACTGTTACTGTTTACAAACACTTTGCACACATTATCAAGTACACAAAAGTGACACATACAGAAACACCTTATGAAGTTATAGAAGCTGCCATAAAACATAGATGTTCATTCATATTTTAATTTTTTTGATATTGAATTTATTGAGGGGACAATAGATAATAAGATTATATAGTTTTCAGTTGTACAACTGATAATACATCATCCGTATATTGCATTGTGTGCTTACCACCCAAAGTCAAATCTTCTGTCATGGTACATTTGAGCCCCTTTACCTTCAGAAACCACTAAACTGGTGTCTGTGTCTATCAGGTTTGTTGGTTTGTCTTGTTCATCTTTTTGTTTTCAGTCTTACATCCTACAAGAGTGAAATATTATGGTTCTCAACTTTTCCTGTCTGGCTTATTCTCTTAGCATGACTATGTCAAGGTCCATCCGTGTTTTCACAAATGGCAGTATTTCACCTTTTCTCATGACTGAGTAATATCCCATTGGATTTATGTACCACATCTTCTTTAGCAAATCTTCTATCAAAGGGCATTTTAGTCATTTCCATGTCTTGGCTACCATGAATAACAAAGATATTAGATATAAACATTTTATAAACTTCAGAGAGAGTACAGTAAAATCATTATTTAAAATATCAATTTGCGGTTATGAAAAATCTCTAAAATTAACAGCTATAGAAACATCTTGATAAATATTTCCGCTCTTGATATTCGATTATTGTAAAATTCCTATAAAATAATTTGTCCAACTTTAACAATTGAACTAAAGTTTTCAAGTTTTTTATAATATATTCATCTCACAAACAACATTATTGTAATACTAAATACCATGCTTCCATATAAATTAAATTTACATCCATATTTGCTATAAGACGAATATAGAATTTAATCAGATTTAATTCATTGTTTTAATAAACCATGGAATAAAAATTATGATAGCATTCCCATGCCATAAATTATGAAAGCAAGTACAATTATAGAAAGGTAGTTATAGTATATACTTAAATATCTCTCTAAATTCTTTGATAACATTTTTATCTGCTTGTTTGAGCACCTTTAACTTCATATGCATAATAACATTAATCATGATAAATATATATATTAAACTTATGTACTATTCTCAGTTTCTTAAAATTGGTTGCTCTTCTTGTCTTTAACTTTTTTTCAATTTGAATTGTGAGTTAGTTTTTCCTCTTGATTTTAAAAATATTTGACTCAATATTTAATTCGTGTAATTAAATTTTATTAGAATGGTATCATTAATCTCTTTTGTGAACTATGTGAAAAAGAATGTCTTTTCATTTGTCTTGAATTTACCTTTATCCACTTTAAGAAATGTCCTCTACTGTTGGATGTCAGATTTGGTCACAAAAAAAAGAATATCTTCAAGATACAGTACCTAATCTGGAAAATGAATGGCAAGGAGGGTAACATGAATGAACGTGAAGGGCACTGTGCTGAGAGTAATAAGACAGAGAAAGAAAAGTAAATGCTGTATGCTCTCATTAAAAGGAATAAAAAGTTTTCAGAAAAATCTTGAGCCAGAGCCTAAGTCTAATAACAGTAATTCTCCATGTATGCGCTGCGACCTTACACAGGTCACTTACCCATTTTGAGATAAAGATTCTCATCAATAACCTAGTAATCATATATGACTGACATTAAAGGAGCAAACATATGGAAGGCATTGAATACATGCTAGCTTCACTATTTCATATATGACTTACTCAGAGCTTACTAACTTTCAAGGTGGAAATTGTTAGTAAAATCATCATCATCATCATCATCATCATCACTATGATTATCAGAAAGAGGAAGAATATCAGTGCCATGGAATTTTAAAAGTCCTAGTACTGAGTTATGAAAGAAAATTGTTTTCACAAGTTGTATTAAATGGGGAATACCAAAGAATAGAGTAGAAACTATGAATATTTTTCCTGTAAAGAAAGAATTTAAGTTATAATATACACTATCGGAATACATAGTAAGAGTGCCTTATTAAATGCTCATATTTTGGTTTATATGGCAAGATTACAAAATTACAGAAAACTCATTTAGAAAAGTCAATAGTCTTGGAGGAAAAAAGACACATACTATAAAGAAATGGATGTAAAAATATTCTAAAATTACAGCCTTATTAATAATTGTTTTATCTTAAAATGCATAAACGTTGTTGAGATAAAAAAATCATTTAAAAAAGATAATAAAGAAACTGTGAATTTTTGACATATCATTAAAAACAAAAGTATTTTTAAGCCCAAAGATTTTTTGTTTACATAGCAGCAATGGTTGATAAATTTGGTAAGATATATAAGTAAATAAAAAAGAAATATGAGCCAACAGCAACAAGAAAAGATTAGATCTTGGATATGAAATTCAATAAGCTTTCCAAAAGGTATATCGACTCCAGTGACTCATAGGATGTAGTGAGTCTTCAATTGTCATACATCCCACTACACTCACACTCACAAGCACACACACACATAAACACGCACACAATCAGAAAGGAATAATATGGTCTTCTCTCTTAAGATTATAAAGTAATTAAGTTTCATTGAGATCATAAGGGAGAGGCTCTGGTCCAAAAGGATCCGTGTCCTGGTTTCTGACACAGAGTTCTTAAAACCCCTTGTACATAGGGGTGACAGGAGAGTATTTTGTTCTAACATTTTGTCTGTGACCCTAGTTGCTAATACATAGATCCTAACCTTTCTAATGTCCTGAGTGATAGGAACATCTGATAGTGAGCTCCTGAATCCTAGAGAATTTCTGGGGTCAACGGAATATCTTTGGTTTTAATGAGGTGACCCTTGGTGGGCTTCAGGATGGATGCTTGTTACAGAAAGAACAAGGCATGATTTAGAGATTTAGAGACTTTAAATTTTCATTTTTATAACCCACTCTCCAGAGGGGAAAATAGCTTAAAATAGAGTTAATAATTGATCCTACATGACATCCAGCTGGTGCTGCTGAGAATTGCTCGATGAGTGGCAAACCCAAATATCTGCTGTCAGAACTGTTGTAAGTGTGCTACTAGTGTGAGAGTAAAGGAGGTACACATAAGTGGAGTGAGTTTTCTCCTATGTAGTAAGTATTAGGATACTAGCAAACTGTTTGGGTCATTACGCTAAATTCTTTGAAAAGAGGAAAAACAGACATTGAATCTATAGGCTATAACTTAGTAGCTGAACTGATTCATCTTCATTTTGTATAAGTGTAGCTTTGAACATTTTCATGAAAATTGTAGACCATATATCCATAATACAGACAAGTATGCATGTGAGTAAAGAGTTTTCATTTTAGAGCAGTCATGGGTTCCAAGGATCTCATTAATGACTGCTGCTTTCAAATGCCTCTTGTGAAACAAACTATATTGTCAGGAATATGGGAAGAGAAAAGTCAATTACAATACATCCATACAGTGGAATGTTAAACAGTCTTCAAAATGATATTTTTGAAGAATATCTAATGATACAAAATATTGTCGATATAACATGAACTAAAAAGAAAAAAAAAGATTTTATAACCAAAAATTCATGATCACAATTATGTATTAGTGTGTGTGTGTATATGGGGGTTTGTGTGTGTGTGTCTGCATGTGTGTATGTAGCCATAGAAGGGACTTAAAATATGCAAATATTAAAAGAATTCAAAAGTACAGGATTGTAAACTATTGTCTTAATATACGTTCTTTAAGTTTATGCAATGACAGTAGTTTTTAATTAAGAAAAATATAAAGTTAAATAATTTGAAAGACTACAAGGAAAAGAGAAAACAGCAGTTATAAAGCATAATATAAAAAAAATGATATATCTTTGGTTTCTTTCTATAGCTTTTCTAATACATCATGTCTCACATCTAAAAAGCCTGGGCATATACATACAATGGAATATTAATCAGCCATTAAAAAAAATGAAATCGTACAATTGGCAATGGCATGGATGGACCTAGAGATTATTATGGTGAGTGAAATAACTCAGACAGAGAAAGATAAATAAAATATGATTTCACAAATATGCAGAATCTAAGGACAAAAAGAACAAACGAATCAAAAAAAGATTCAAAAACATAGTGGACAATTTGGTGATGGACACAGGGAAGGGGTGTCGGGGCTGGGAGAATGGGGTGAATTCATTAAAGAAGTACACATTCTTAATTCCTAGATGGGCATGGGCATGGGCATGGGGAGCATGGCACAGGGAATGCAGTTAACATTGATATGTTCGATAGGTGGAGGCCCATCGGAGGAAGAGAGCAATTATGAACTATATAGGTATCTAACCAATGTACTGTGTACTTGATATTAATTTAAAAAAATAATAAATGGCTGGGCAGACACCGTGCGAATCTTTACTATTTTTACATCAATGAGCTCTAGTCGTTGCTAGTGGAGCATATGTGATTTCCCTTGAAATAAAAAAATATTTGCCTACTTGTTTTTCTTTCAGAAGATATTTCCTCAGGCATACCTGATTTACCAGTGAAGATTTAAATGAGAAGCAATGACTACAGAGAGAAGAAATCTTGAAAAATGCAATCTAATTATCTTTTATCTGCATAGTTTTACTTCACTCATTAGTCATCTGCTCAGAAGCATATTTGATAATTAGATTTGTGAAAAAACTGTAGAAGCAATACAAAGTGAAGCTATTTAACTACAACTACTTTGTGCAATGAATATGTGAAATTTAGTCCTTAGACTTGATTTAATGAGCCCTTGTCAAATAGAGGCTTTTAGTTCCTGCAATTTTCATTCGATTCAAGCATTACCTTTAATCTTTCCAAAATTTGTAAGAGCAAAAAAATTTTTTGAAGCCACAAAAACTTGTACATTTTCTGATAAGTACCAGTAAATCAGCTATTTAAATTTCCAAGCATCGGACATAGTAAAAGTAAAAATTAAATTTTCAGTATGATAGAAATCTAGCACTATAATTTTTAAGATATATGCCAGTCCTCCACACCTGTGCCCACACTGCTCACTTAAATATTTTACTCAACCCCATTTCACTTTTTTGATTTGTCTGTTTCCACACTTCTCACTTCAATATATTGGTCAACTACTTTTGAGGTCTAAATCACTATTTGAAATGGTAAAGTACAATGTCTTGGTCTGTCCTCCGAACAACCCTTCCTCCCTTAATTTGGACACTGAACTCCATTTTTCCTCCCTTGGGTTACCATGCCTCAATATGCCTTATACTCTTAGAGCAACTGTCAATCACAGTGTACTGCAGTCCACCCTTGGCCGAGGGTACATGTATGTCTTACCCCAGGCTAATCAGATGCTCCCCCTCAGACACTTGACCCTTGTGCTTTAGGTACATGATCAAAGGTGTCTCGATGTCATGGTTTCCCCCAAAATACAGTGTTCTGTGTTTCTGATCAAGATGGCTCACACTTATCCTTAGACTCTATTCAAATTTCCTTTGTGAAAGCCACCAAATGTTCTTTTGAAAAGTTCTTTTGAGTGTGCTTCCAACCAAATAACCATTCCAAGTACAGTTGAGAATGACCAATTCTGTCCATATCAAAGAATAGATGCCTTATTGTTCCATCTAGAGAAAGAGTTTGCATTTTCTCTCCTAAAGTACAAAAGACAGTATAAAATACAAATTTTCCACTTAGTGTCAAATCTTAATCAAGTATTATATTTTTTCATACTTTCTCCTTCTCAAAATAGATGCTTAAAAGAATTGGGGGGGCAGAAACTGTCTGTGTTTTTGTTTATTCATTGTCTGACTGTCAAAAAGATCAGGGTAGTCAAATTTAAAGACTGAAAAATGCAACTGCTTTTCTAATATGTTACAAACTATATCCATTGGTTACGCAAAGAACTTAGAGGAAAACACATGGAATCCCATTTACAATTATTAAGAGGAATAAATGAAGCATTTTTGTATGTGATTGCTATATTTGTAAATGTCAAACATGTTATAGCTATCAATAACATTGAAAATAGTCATAATAATTGCAGCTTTGTAAACTGGATGTTTTTCTAATAAGTTAAGTACTTTGCAGATATCATTTGGATCATTTAATGAGCAATGAATATGTGAAATTTAGTCCTTAGACTTGATACTAAGAGGTCTAGTAAGATTTATCCTGATATATAATGTTGAAGATTCTAAAGCTTAGAGAGGTTAGTAAAGATCAAAGATGTGTCCCGAACCCAGGCTAGTCTGATATGAAATTTGGGTAACTTGAACAATTTATTACATTAAATTTTTAGGCACCTGCTTTTTCCCTACTCTTCTATTAAGGTAATTTTAATTTAAATTGTGCCATTGGTAAATCATCTGAGTTATAACGCTTTTTAGTAAATGTATTTGGCAAAATTTCTCTGTACTTCTTGCCCTTTAATCTCATCTATATCTAAGCATCTATGTAATATCATCTGATAGGAGTCTTTCATTACTTAAACTGAGATTCTAGAATGGCTAGAGAATGAAAGTGCCTTGTGCATTTTAATAAAACATAAATATAGCAAGCTTTATCAGGGAATCGAAAGAAAGCATCTGGTGTAAATCAATGAGAATAGACTTTGAAAACTGAAAGCGGCTGCATTAAAATGATTCCTCTTCGATTCTTTTTCTGCAATGATCTTCAAGATATTACATAGCAGTCTAAGTAGGTACAAGATATTAAGTGAGAGGGAAAAAGGAACAATATTGATTAATTGGACTTGCCAAAGTTACTGGGGATGAAAAATGAATTAGCTTTGGAAGACCACTTCTGTTTGGAATGGTGATTAAAATGAATGAGAAGACCAAAAAAAAATGGTATAGATGATAGAGGCTCGGTTCATCCCTCTGGCGACCAATTCAAAGTTGTGACAGAAACAAGGAGCAGTGGCAAAAACAAACAAACAAACAAACAAAAAACACCTGAGATCTAGAGACACAAGCCATACATCTATGGAGAAATCCAAGAAAGCACCTTGCAACTTCAGAAGGTGGGACGGGAGGAGAACACAGAGCTGCCTGATTCGGAGCAGCTGGGAGGGAGACTGCGGGAGTGGCAGTGACAGATCCTTCTTAAAAGGACCGCGTCCGCGAGCGAATTTCGCAATGACGGTCTTGATTGCTCTGAGCTCCAGTTCACACACACAAACACATAGTTGTAATCATGAATTTTTGGTTTTGAAATCTTGGTTTTATTCCGTTTTAGTTCAAGTTATATCAACAATATTTTGTATCATTAGATATTCTTTAAAAAACATCATTTCCATGACTGTTTAACATTCTACCCTGTGGACGTATTGTATTGACTTTTCTCTTCCCATATTCCTGAAAATCTAGTTTGTTTTACAAGAGGTGTTTGAAAAAACAGTCCTTAAGGAGATCCTTGGAGCCCATGACTGCTCTAAAATGAAAACTTTTTACTCAAATGCCTACTTGTACTTTTTTGGATATATGGTCCATAATTTTCATGAAAATTTTCAAAGCTACACTTATACCAAATGAGGATGAATCAGTTTAGTTACTAAGTTATAGCCTGTAGATTCAATATCTTTTTACTCTTTTCAAAGGACTTAGCATAATGATCCAAACAGATTGCTAGTATTCTAATACATACTATATAGGAAATAACTCACTCCACTTGTGTGTTTCTTCTTTAGTATCACACTAGTAGCACACTTATAACACTTCTAACAGCAGATATCTGGGTTTGCCACTCATCGAGCAATTCTCAGCAGCACCAGCTGGGTGTCCTACAATTCAATTTAATTCTGATACTATCTGGAGTTAGTGTGGACTCCATAAGTTAAGGCTCAGTCTCATTCACATCTGAAATTTGCATCCTATTTCAGATGCGAATCAAAAATAGAAGGTCCTCAGAACACCCACATCTTTTGTCTGTCAGACTTGCGTATAAATCAAAAGTTCGCACAATGCCCCTTCTTGAATTCAGTCAGTTCTAGAACAGACCACAGAATTCAGGAAACACTTACTTACATTTACTTGTTTATGATTCACTAAAGAATATGATAAAGGATGCAGATGAACAGCCAGAGGAAGAGATACATAAGGTTAGACTGGGAAGCATCTCAGTGCAAGAGCTTCTGTTTCCATATTGTTCGTGTTGACCATCCTCCTGGAACATGGATGAATTCACCAACCTGGAAGCTCTCCAAACTTCACATGTTAGAGACTTTTATGGAGGTTTCATCACATAGGCGTGATTGATTTTTAACTTTATTTTTAGCAATTTTCCCTCTCCGTAGAATGGTGTATAAAAATAAAGGTTTAAAGCTCCTAAATCACGCCTTGTTCTTTCTGTAACTTGCACCCATCCTGAAGCCCACCTAGGGTCACCTCATTAGAACCAAAGATATTCCTATGACCCCAAAAATGCTCTGGGATTCAGGAGCTCAGTAACAGATGTTCCTATCATTCAGGAAATTAGAAAGGTTAGGAGCTATGTATTAAATGTTAGAACAAAATGTTCTCCTGTCACCTCTATTTATAAGGGCTTTTAGGCACTCTGTGTCAGGAACCAGGACACTAATCCTTTTTGGACCAGGGCCTCTCCCTTATGACCTCATTGAAATTTAATTACTTTATAATCTCAAGAAAGAAGGCCACAAGAAAGAAGGCCATAATATTCCTTTCTCATTGTGTGTGTGTGTGTGTGTGTGTGAGTGTGAGTATAGTGGTATGCATGACAATTCAAGCTTGCTTATGTGCTATGAGTCACTCGAGTCAATATACCTTTTCAAAGGCTTAGTAAATTGCTCATCCAAGGTCTAATCTTTTTTTGCTGCTGTTGGCTCATATTCTTTTTGATTTACTGATATATTTTACCAAATTTACGAACCATTGCTTAAAAAAAATAAATTTGGGCTTAAAAAATAGGTTTTTTTAAATGATTTGTCAAAAATGCATAGTTTATATATTCTATTTTTTGAACATGACTTTTATCTCAAGCTACGGTTCTACATTTTAACATAAAACGATTCTTAATAGGCTTTTAATTTCAGAATATTTTTACATCCATTAGTTTATAGTGTGTGTCTTTTTTCCTCCAAGACTGTTGACTTTTCTAAATGAGTGGTCTGTAAGTTTGTAGTCTTGCCATGTGCACCAAAGCGTGGGCCTTTAATAATGTACTTTTGCTATTATTTTGCTTATATTCTTCTATTTACGGAAAGAATATGCATACTTTCTACTCTATTTTTTGGTATTCCCTAATTAATATCCACATGAAAATGATTTTCTTTTATAACTCAGTGCTAGGACTTTTTTAAACTTTATGGCATTGATATTCTTCCTCTTTCTGATAATCATAGCGATGATGATGATGATGATGATGATGATGATGATGATGGTGATGATGATGAATGATGATATCACTAACACTTTCCACCTTATAAGTTAGTAAGAATCGAGTAAGTCATATTTGAAATAGTGAAGCTAGCATGTATTTCATGCCTTCCATCTGTTTGCTCCTTTAATCTAGTTAGTTATATATGATTACTGGGTTATTGATGAGAGTCTTTAGCTCAAAATGAGTAAGTGACCTGTGTAAGGTCACAGAGCCTACATGGAGAATTACCGGTATTAAACCTGGGCTCTGGCTCAAGTTGATTCTTAAATATTTTTATTGCCTATAAATGAGAGCATACAGCATTTACTTTTCTTTCTCTGTCTTATTTCACACAGCACAGTGCCCTCCAGGTTCACCCATGTTGACCTCTCTACCCTTCATTTTCTAGATTAGGTACTGTATCTTGAAGACATTCTTTTGTTTTGTAACCAAATCTGAAACCCAACAATACAGGACACTTCTTAAAATGGATAAAGGTAAATTCATGACAAAAGAAAGGGCATTCTTTTTCCCACAGTTCACAAAAGAGATTATGATTCCATTCTAATAAAATTTAATTACATGAATTAAATATTGTGTCAAATATCTTTAAAATCAAGAGAAAAAACTCTCACACAGTCCATATTTAAAATAAGTTAAAGACAAGAAGGGCGACCAAGTTTAACAAACTGAGAGATGTACTTAAGTCTAATATATATATTTATCCTGATTAAAGTTATTATGCATATAAAGTTAAAGGTGCCCCAACCAGTCAGATAAAAATTTTATCAAAGAATTTAGATAGAAATTTAAGTACGTACTATAACACTCTTTCTATAATTGTACTTGTTTTCATAATTTATGGCATGGAAATGCTATTGTCATTTTTCTTTCATGGTTTGCTTAAAGCACAGAATTAAATCTGATTAAATTTTAAATTAATCTTATAGCAAATTTGGATGTAAACTTAATCGATATGGAAGCATGGTATCTCATATTATAATAATGTTGGTTGTGAGGTGAATATATTATAAAAAAGCTTGAGTTCTATTGATAAAGTTGGACAAATTCTTTTATAGGAAATTTACAATCATTGACTATCAGGAGTGGAAATATTTATCAAGATGTTTCTACAGTTGTTAATTTTAGAGATTTTCATAACAGCAAAATCGATATTTTAAATAATAATTTTACTGTACTCTCCCTGGTGTTTATAAAATGCATATATCTAATATCTTTATTATTCATGGTAGCCAAGACATGAAAATAACTAAAAGGCCCTTCGATAGATGATTGGCTAAAGAGGATGTGGTACATAAATCCAATGGGATATTACTCAGTCATGAGGAAAGATGAAATACTGCCATTTGCGAAAACATGGATAGACCTTGAGATACTCATGCTAAGAGAATAAGCCAGACAGGAAAAGTTGAGAACCAAAGTATTTCACTTTTGTAGGATGTAAAACTGAAAGCAAAAAGACGAACTAGACAAACCCATAAACCCGATAGACACAGGCAACAGTTTAGTGCTTACTGGAGGGAAAGGGGCATCGTAAAAAAGGATAAAGGGGCTCAAACGTAAGATTTGACTTTGACTGGTAAGCATACAATGCAATATACGGATGATGTATTATCAAATTGTACACAGAAAGCAATATAATCTTGTTAACCAGTGTCCTCTCAACAAATTCAATTTGAAAAAGAATAAAATATCTATGTACATATATTGTTTATGGCAGTTTCTCTTACTTCATGAGATGTTTCTGTATTTGTGTCACTTTTACGTACTTGGTTATGTGTGCAAATTGTTCGTAAACAGAATCAGTTGAGTTGTATCTTTAAAATGATTAGAGTACAATCTTTAGTGCCTATTAAATCAAGTCAAATTAATTACCAGGACATCGTAATTAAAAGAAATAGCAACTTAATATTATTGTGCCAGAAGCGTCATCATCAGTGTCTCCTGTGAAATTTGCGGTATTAGACCAGTTATTGAGAATTGACTTTTTATTTTATTAAAGTGATTTCCTTCCTTTCAGAAAAAGTAAAGTACAATACATATTTATCCCAGTGCATTTCTTAGCATAAATAACCACCAATAAAATTACATTGCTTCTTATTCTCTATGTAATACAGTAAAATTATATGCTGAAATTCAGGATGAAACTGATCATCATCTAGTGGTTCACTAAACAATCTAAAACTGGAATTGTATTTGAGGATGCAAGAATGTTTGCTTCTGTGCTAACAAGTAAGGTATGAGCAAGTTTATTATGATACAAAACTAAGGTAAAAGCAAAGGGTTAAAATTGTGCAGAGAAACTATAACCATGTAGTTTGGATTAACTGAGGACTCATTCCTGCTTAAACAAAAATCTGAAACTTGGAGATATGTGAGTTGAATTAGCTGAACTAAATACAGGTATTAACAAACTTACAAGGTGAACTATCAGCATATTTGGGGGCTTTTCTTTTACTACAGAAATAAGATCAAATTGTTTACGATGTGTTATACTGAATAAATATTTAAAATGTGTGTTTTCCTCCTAGATTTGTATGCCTCTGGTAGGTTTTATTTAGGGCAAAGCCAAAGACTCTCACAATGGAGTTTCTAGAGACAGATATAAAGCTGCCAGTTTCTAATAGAAGAAATAATGTAATACCTTCTGAAAACATTTTTTCGACATTATTTTTTAAAATTCAAAATGCTTTCTACATGAATATAAATCAACATGGCTAATGTTAGTACTTGACCAAAATTTTTAAATATTTTCATATGTCAGAGAAAAATAGCTAACCAATAGAATTTTTTAAAATCCCGGTCCAAGACTCAAGTGGCTAATTTTCCATATTTTCCTACTGAGTTTTTATCAATTAATTTTGAATGTTTGTAATGACTCAGGTTCATAAACTTGCAATGGTTTCATTACTAAAAAATAAATTTATCAATATCACTTGCATTTGGGGTAAAAGTTTAGAAATCAGAGCATTTTAGACACTCAGGTACGGTTATTTTCTACAAGTATTTCAATATATTTTTTTAAATAACTGTTAACATGCATGCATAAAACCTTAATTTTCCCAAGCAAAACCAGTTCTTGATTGGCTATAGTTCTTTTAAAATTAATTAATTACTTAATTAATGTTTGTAAATTGTTTATTGTGGCAACATTGGTTAATATAATTCTATAATTTTCAGGTGTACTATTTGACATCTATGTATTCTATTGTGTGATTACCACCCAACGTCCAGTTTCCCTCAGCTACCATACATTTGATCCCCTTTACCCACTTCGCCCTCCCTCTACCCCCTTATAGCTAAGCCCCTTTACCTCACCCCTCCTCCCCGACCCCCTACCCTTTTGTAACCACTAGTCCATTGTCCATGTCCCTGAGGGTCTGTTTGTCTGTCCTATTCCTTTCTTGCTTTTAGGTTTATATGCCACATATAAGTAAAATCACATCATTTTCAACTTTTTCTGTCTGACTTAATTTGCTTAGTATGATTATTTCAAGATGTATCCATATTGTTGCAAATGGCAGTATTTGATCTCTTTTTATGGCTGAGCATGATTTCATTGCATATATGTACCATAACATCTTTAGCCAGTCCTGTATTGTGGGGCACTTCGGTTGCTTCCATGTCTTGGCCAATGTGAATAATGCTGCTATGAACATCGCTGTGCAAATATCTTTTCGAATATGGTTTTTCACGTCTTTGGGATACATAGCCAGTAGATGGATGGCTGAATCATAAGGGAGATCAAATCCTAGTTTTTTGAGGAAACTTCGTTATTTTGTTCCCTAGTGGCTGTACCAATTTGCAGACCCACCAGCACTGTATGAGGGTTCCTATTTCTCCTCAAGCTCTCCAACTTTATTATTATTGTCTTGTTGATTATAGCTACTCTTAGAGTTGTGAGATGGTATCTCATTGTGGTTTTGATTTTCATTTCTCTAATAGGTAGCGATGTTGTGCATCTTTCATATATTTGTTGGCCATTTGTATGTCCTGGACGGAGAAGTGTCTGTTCGGGTCCTCTCCCCATGTTTGGATTTGATCATTTGTTCTTTTGTTTTTAATGAGTCATATGATTCCTTTGTATACTTTGGATACTAGGCCCTTATCAGAGGCATTGCTTGCAAATACATTTCTCATTCGGATGCTTGTCTCTTCACCTTGTTTACGGATTCTTTTGCTGAGCAGAAGCTTTTTAGTTTGATGTAGTCCCATTCATTTATTTTTCCTTTTACTTCCCTTGCCTTGGAGGTCAAATTCATAAAATCCTCTTTCATTCCAAAGGCCTTGGGTTTTGTTCCTATATTTTCTTCTACACATGTTATTGTTTCAGGTCTTATATTCAGATAGGTCCTTCATCCATTCTGAGTTAACTATGGGGTGTAGTATAACACCATTCTAGATTCATTCTTTTGAAGGTGGCTTTTCCAGTTTTTTTCAGCAATATTTATTGAAGAGTCTTTCCTTTCTCCACCGTACGTTTTTGGCTTTTATTGTCGAAATTATTTGCCCATAGAAATATGGGTTTACTTCTGGACCGTCGACTCTGTTCCACTGGTCTGTGTGTCTGTTTCTCTGCCAGTATCATGCTGTTTTGATTACTGTCTCTTTGTAGGATAATTTGAAGTCACCCATAGTGATGCCTCCAGCATCATTTTTTTTTCCCCTAAGGATGGCTTTCGTAAATTGGGGTGTTTGTGGTGCCATGCAAAGATGATGTGTTTTTTTGTTCCATTTCTTTAAAAAATGCTGATGGGATTTTGATGGGGCTTGCTTTACATATATATAATGCTTTAGATAATAAGGTCATTTTAACTTTGTTGAATCTTCCAATTGGAGAACACGGAATATCTTCTTCAATTTCTTTTAATAGGGTCTTCTTATAGTTTTTATTATATAGGTCCTTCACATGTTTTATTAGATTTATTCCTAGGTATTTTATTCTCCGTATTGCAATTGCAAAAGGAATGATTTTTCCACTTCTTTTTCTGACCCTTCATTATTATATTATAAGAATGGTAAGGATTTTTGGATATTGATTTTGTATTCAGAAACTTTACTGTATTTACTAATTGTCTAGGAGTGTTTTTGTGGCGTCTTTAGGGTTTTCTATATAGAGAATCATGTCATACACAAATAGTGACAGTTTGACTTCTTCATTTCCTATTTGGATGCTTTTTATATTGTTTTTTTTTTTTTCCTGATTGCACTCACTAGTACCTCCAATGTTATATTGAATGACAGTGGCAATAGTGCACAGCTTTGCCTTCTTTCTGATCTTAGAGGGAAGGTTTTTACATTCTCACCATTCACTATAATGTTGATGGAGGGCTTGTCACATATAATCTTTATTATATTTAGGTATTTCCTTTCTATACCCATTTTGTTCAGTGTTTTGTTCATAAATGGATGCTGTATCTTGTCAAAGGCTTTTTCTTCATCTATCGATATGATCATATGCTTCTTATTTTTTAATTTGTTTACATTGTGTATCACATTATTTGATTAGTGTCTGTTGAACCATCCTTTTGCCTCTGAAATGCAGCCCTCTTGATTGTGATGAATAATCTTTTTAATATGGTGCTGTATTCGGTTTGTTAGTATCTTATTTAGGATTTTTGCATCTGTTTTCATGAGAGATATTGGTCTGTACTTTGTGTATGGGTATGTGTTAACATTATCAGGTTTTGGTATCAGGGTAATATTGGCCTCATAAACAGAGTTGGGAAATATTGCCTCCTCTTTGATTTTTTGGAAGAATTTGAACAGAATAGGCATTAAAGCTTCTTTGAATGTCTGGTAGAATTCACTGGTTAAACCATCTGTTCCTGGACTTTTACTTTTTGTATGTTTCTGATGATTGTTTCATTTTCCATACTGCTTATTGGTCTGTTTAGATTTTGCAATTCTTCTTAACTCACCTGTGATGTTTGTTTTAGCACAGTCAAAGAAAAATTGTAAATTTGGGTAGGAACATAATCAGTACTGTTAGAACATGAAAACCATTATTTTCAAATCTGTTATTCTACAGTGGTATCCATTTTTCCTAATTTGGTTTGAATGCGGATCTCATTCACATTCAGTAGCCAAGATTTGTGTCACTGTATTTCTATTTCTTGATTATATAACTGTGGTTTTAACATTTATTCTCCAACACATCATCAGTGATATTAGTACCAAATGCACACTGTGGGGCCGTACTTCCTCTTGTCAGCCTGTAAGGAGTACGTGTCAAAATCCTCTAGAAGATTCTGATTCACCCTTCTTCAAGGCCAGGCCATTAGATGAATAACACTATAAGAAGTCTCCTATTCAAAAGAAAAAATGACTGATAGATTTGTCTACATCAGAATGATAGGCTCCTGTGACAAAGATATTGTAAGCAATTCAGGGACAAGCAATAAGCTCAAAGCAAATGTTACAACGTATGTTTTTATACACGGAGAAAAAGTGACCAGAATATAGAAAGGACTTTAAAAAGCCACTATTTGGACAACATGATCAAAACTGAAGGATCATTTAGGTATGTCATATTACCCTTAATTTTCTGTGTGAGATAAAAAAAAGATTAAACTTGACCTTTAAGCATCACGTTTTTGTTCATCTAGGGCCTTTGATAAATATTAATATCTATACCTTATAAAAACAATAACTGTTATTAATTTATCTTGATTACTCTGTGAATACTGTAAAAAATTCTTTACTTTTTTTAGCCTATAGAATTTATTTAAATCAATAAGCAAACAAAACAAACAAACAAATCAATAAAACATCCAATTCAAGGATAGGACCAATTGTTCCTAATCGTATAGATGTAAAAATGAAGATTAGTAAAATTGGGTAACTTTCCATGTATCACTCAGCAGTCTAATAAAGAATTCAAAGTTAGATTTACCGTAGTTCAAAATATTTTCTTGTAACATCTATATCATTTGTTGATTCCCATGGAATCTTAGCAGAAGTAGAATTTTGGCAGAAAATAACAGCATACTAAATTTCTGTGAAAAATTAAAAAAATAATTATCCAGGCAACCAAATGGTATTCAAATCGAGATGTCCTGTGGGAATTAATGTTCCCTCTATTAAGTTTACAAGTCGGATCTGGTTTTA
This sequence comes from Pteropus vampyrus, assembly GCF_000151845.1. Lineage (NCBI taxonomy): Eukaryota > Metazoa > Chordata > Mammalia > Chiroptera > Pteropodidae > Pteropus > Pteropus vampyrus. The sequence goes on along the minus strand of NW_011914827.1, from coordinate 293,730 downwards.
GAAACACCTTTCAATTTTTTAACTAGATTTTCCAGGTTATTATATGTCATTTTAACTATGACCACTAGCCTAATTTAATGCAAATATAACGAGAGGCAAAATATGATCAAGATTATTTTTTTTTAATTTCTATTTTCCAGAAGTTAATGCAATAAGGATTAATCTCTCCTTCTACAAGTTGCTGATATGAAAAACTCTGTGTCATAATAATTGAGTTAAAATGTTGACTTAATGTCTCCTGGATGTCAACAAGACTGTGAATATTGCGTTCTTGAGTTATTAAAAATGACATATTTAAATTTATGGACAAAAAAATAATATTTTGAAAAAGCATCAAGAAAGGGAGAGTTCTCACTCACAAATCTCCGAATCTTTATTACATTGTGTAAGTATGCATGAAATGGGGACCAGATGTTTTAGAAGAATTCTGCTATTGGGAGAAAAACAGCTACTGTTAGAGGCTACAAATTTCCTTAGTGGCAAAAGTATGTAAATATGTAAGCTTAACAATGTAGAGAGCAATAAAATTTGCTTCTTGACAGAGATTAGGGCTTCTGAGGGCTCCTAGGCACCAGCCCTGTCCTGATAATGTGAGCACATTCATGTGTTTTCCCAGCATAGCATCTTATCCTAGGCCAGACTCATGCCTGGCTCATGTCAAAAATGGTGCTGATAACAAACTCTTAACCCAAGTTTACAGTGTCAGGGAGGTAGAAATTTCCTCTTCCCTTCCAGGCTCTTGCTGGTCTAAGAAATAAATTGACATGAAAGAAATTAACAGAAGAAAATCAAATTTGATTACAATGTATATAAGGAAGTCTCAGATATGGACCTAAAGAAATGACCAAAGCAGACAGCTTTTGTATGTTTTAGAGGACGAAGCAATAAATTGACTAGAATTTGACAGGATAAAGAAATTTGAGTTCGTGTGCTTAGATAGTAAGAAATAAGTAGAGTTTTGGCTTGGAGTATAAATTAGTAAAAAGAACAAGGTTTGTTTATACATCATTCTCAGGCCTGAAATCTCTCTCTCTCTAGTGCTTAAGATGTTTCTCTTTTCTTCTGGTGCACTGAAGGTATCTTTCTGCTTTCAGAGAGACATAGGGTAATCGGAGTGCCTTTTCTTTGCACTTGCTGCTTTTTACATAAATTTAATTCAAAATATCAATATGCCACTTTAGCATATTTTGGGGGGGGGCACACGAAGCTCTGTTAATACTGTTTTAAGTACTCTGAATAATTCTCAGGAAGTTAACTCATTTATTTCCCTCGAAAATTTCATGAGGTAGCTAGTATAATTATTCTCTATTTACATATGAGAACACTGAATCACAGAAACATCAGGTATCCTGCCCAAAGTGTACAACTTAGTCAGTGGTGAGGCCAGCATTCACAGCCATGCACTCTGGCCTGAAGCCTATGTTCTAGGCCTCCCAGGAGGAAGAACAAAGGGCTGGGAGTTATATCAATCAGATTCAGACCCAGATCTGCTCTTAACTCTCCATAGGATGATATATTTTATTGCTCTAGACCACAGTTGTCTTCTACTATGCAAATATTTCTTTAGAACTAGAAGCCTTTGAAAGTCTTCAACCATTTCTGATAGTGTGTATGTTATTTACCTTTGGAAAATAATGGCATTGGGAAAAATGAAAAAGGCCCTAAAAATACTATCATATTTGAGAGCTACATTTTAAACATCAAAGTGTCTAGATTACTAATCTTGAAATCCAAAGCATCATTTATGTATCACAGGTTTCATGGTCTATGTCACTTGAAGCTTGAGCAATATTTAGTGATGCTTTCTTCCTACTTGTTCTATATAATGAACGTATAGACAAGTACTAGTCTGAATTAAGGTCTTATAAAATATTAATTTTGATCCTCTTTTTGGACCATGGTACACCCAGTTTTATACAAACACTTCTCATTGCTTCAACAGAATGATATCTCGTAGGAGATCTCACCAAATCATGGTTTTCTTCTTGATTGCCATGTCATCTGACCTCATATAGTTTGTACCTTGAATAAAGTGAGTATGCATAGGTGCCTGAGAGTTCATTATCTTCTGGGTGATGACCTTATAACTGAACTACCCTGTGTCTAATTGGGCACTGAAACTCGTGATACTGTTATCAAATATCTGTGTGCCAATTTTCTCTACTAGAATTCAAATTTCATCCAAGCAAGTGCCATGTTATGCCATACATGTAACATCTCAAACTGGATTCATTTTTAATTGTATATGTCCACTTATTTTTACATGTAGCCATGCCTTTTAACCTGTTTAATCGACACTTTCCATGTAATGCTTGAATTAATTATTTATTTTCAGATAAGTAAAGTATTCTTTCAATTACTTTCTTGGGCCTGATCACAACATCAAGAGTAACATGACCCATCATTGCACTAGAAATGTCCCTTTTTAAAAATCAAAAGTAGGAGCTTAGATTTGGTAATACCTTTGTGAAAGTTATGTATCTATCACAGTTTTTTTCCCATATATTTAATCCCATTGGAGAAACCAAATGTCAAAAAAATTGTTTTTTCCTAACAACTGATATATTTCTGTTACATGGTCACAGCCTGTGTTGTAGCTAATAGTGTTTTCCTTTGCATCTGCTGGAGTCTCAGAGTAAATGTTTGATTCAGCTATGCAATTTTACAAGTTGAGTGCAAAACACATGTATCATGATAACTTTTTCTCTGGTTTAATTTTGATTGCTTAAATAGAAATGGGACTATTTTTTCTAAGCTTATATATATCTAGAGAATGAGGAAAGTTCAAGCCCTTGAAAGTAGAGGAAAAGTGGCTCACCTACACGTAAAAAGGTTGAGGGCTATTTTTACGGGTTTTAAGCCATTGGACATGATACATTAAGAAAAATAGTTTATTATTCAGTGAGTGGCTGAATCATTTTCTCTTTTCTAAATTCACTGGCAGTGCATATACTTCAAAGTCTGATCACATTCTAGTAGCATTCATTAGACATTTATTTAATACCTGCATGTCCTTCAGATGATTAAATGTATAACAATCCAGAGTATGATATGGAATATTATCTTTTAAGTCAAGCCTGAATTTTTGTAGCATATTTTATATGATGTAAAGCAGTGATAATGTTGTGTACTCTCCTGTGTTATGTTTCAAGAACTGTTTTTAGCATCATCTGGTAGAGATCTATCTGGAATATTGACACTCAATTTAAAGATCTCAGAATTTTTTTTGAAGTTGAGGAGTGCATTGCAAGACACAATTCCAAAGAGATGTCAGGCAAATGAGAAATACATTTTTGTCTGAAAATGTCCTGTAATTTCTTAAACCTCCAGATCCCTTTGTGTTGTACTGACCTGACACGGTAACACAAATTTAAGCAAAATGATTAAAATGAGCCTTTTAAAAAATATTATTCATACTTCTCTAAATATATTTTTATTTGAATTGCCTATTGATATTGCCAATCAGAATACTAAAGTGCTAGATTCATTTAAAATGTATCATGAAAAAAATTATTTCCATATAGACTATAAAAAGTTGGTGACTCCCTAATAGTTCTTATTAATAAATGAAACCAGTGAGCCTGGATCTAGATTATGTATATAACAAGAATATAATTTACATTGGTTAGTTTGTAAGTCACACTGTATATCTGAAAACTTCAGAGATTTTAATTTTCATTTTCAAAACAGGCAAAGAAATGTCTTCCGTTATCAAAATACATTTTAATGAATAGGAAATAATAAAACTCCATAGATTAAGTAGATCCCGAAACTTGATATGGTAACTACATTACTTTTTGTAAACTTACAGCTCTTTTGTATTTGTTTCACTTTATTTGTTCCCAGGATTTTTTTTCCTAGATGATCAAGGCTTTTCAAAATCCCAGTAACATATAAAAAGACAAAGTCAATGAAGTTCATAATAATTTGAAATACTCTATTACTACCTGAATCTAATAGTCCAAAGATACTTTAAAATCAAAGGTCTCTGGAGTATATAAAGAAACCCAACACACAAATAAAGAAAAATAAAAGGCCCAAGACCAAAAATAAAGAAAAAAAGAACCCAAACAATAACAACGACAACAAAACAAGAAGAAGATTGACATAGGCACCGAATAAAGAGGATATAAAAATATATGTGTGTGTGTAAGTATATCTGAAAGCATTTAATTTTATTAACTCCTAGGGAATTGTAAAATAAACCTGAAGAAACTACCACATGTTCATCAGAGGGTTCAAATAAAAAAGAAAGACAGAACCAAATTCGAACAGCTGCAGTTTGCAGATATTGCTGATGAGATATAAATTAGAACTACATTTCGGAAAAAAGTTTGGCATCATTTGTTAAGTGCGATCATATGCATATCCCCTAACTCAGAATTTCTACTAGGAATCAACAGTCCATAGGGTACATTAACCATAATAAATTTGTGCATTGGAATTCTATAGATCAATGAAAATGATTATGACTTCATGCAATGATTTCGGTGGACTTTAGAAACATAATGTGAGTAAATGAATTCAGAAAAACAAATCCAAATTTCTTAAGTAAATTGATATCAAGTTCTAAAACAGGAAATACTAATCCTATGTGAGACTGATAATGCTCTATTCTTTGATCTAGATGTTAATTAACTCCTGAGATAGAATTTGAAAAAGAAAATTATCAAAATGTTTATAAAGCTCTAAATCTATAGGAACAAACAGAAAGTTAGTCAACATTATGTTGATTTTAAGCTTTTCATGGGAGTTCTAATAAAATAATTCTGACAAAAGTGGAAGAGCTTATATATTTTTCTGTCAGTTTTTTGTTCATTTAGTATTAAGGAATTACCTATTTTGAATACTTGTTGAAACAATAGTCTGTTATGATTTCTAACAAAGAAGCATGATTTGGGAAGACGGTTCACTCTATTATTGGCAGCAGAGTCCGAGAGATGACAGTAATCAAGTATGGTAGACTAGATCTGGAAGATGGAATGGACAGAGAGAATGCAAGTTAGGATGTAAAAGCACATAGGCTTATCTGGTTCTAGGTCTCAGAATCCAGAATTGTAAGCCAGTGAGTGGGCTGAGAATAAATAAGCAAATATGTCAATAAGTAAATAAGGAAGTAAATAAATAAAATAAGGAACATCTGTAGGCAGGAAACCAATGGTAGTACTGCTTCTTCTGTCAATTATTAAGGGAACTAGGGAACATTTCATTTAAAACAATATTGAGTAAAGCTTAATTAAAAGTTATAAATTTGCTGAATCCCAAGATCATAAAGAATAAGGTTAATGAGTACAAAATATAAAGGCCATCGAAACAACATTTTAATATATATATCTACAATTTTCTCTTTTCCAAAAGCGTGATAATGAAACCAAACCTACATTTATCTTTAGTCACGATTGGGCTGGATAACCTTGGACAAGTTTCTTCAGTTCTCTAGGCATCAGGTCTGCCACTATTTACAAATCTATTTAACAAATTCCTAAGGAATATAAATGAAAAAGTGTATATGAAGCCCTCAGCACAGTGCCTGGCTCCCTGAAAACTCCCAATAAATGTTCACAGTCATTGTTAGTTATTTATTAGAATAGTTCTTTTTACCGGTAAGGTAATAGTAATCTGAGATTCAAAATGTTCTAATTCAGCATGCACAGTGCATGTTATTAAAAACGCAATTCTATTGAACGCTCGGATACTTTACCATTGCTTTTGAAATGAAATAGTGGACTTATCTTTCTAGAACTCACATTTAGCATCAATATAGAATACTAATTTTTCTTCTTATTTTAATGGCAGAATAAGGAATATTTACAAAAGCTGACAGTTAATGTGAGAACAGTGTCTCCATTATGTTATGACTATGCAAATTTTATCTTTGAAATACTATTTTTACTAAAATCTTATCCTGTTGAGAAACAATCAATATAACCGCTTCAACTTACATGTTTTAAATGGCATAGTTCCCTTGTATCAACAAGGATCAGATTGATATTAATGAGACACATTTATATGTTTAAAATAAATGTCATTAACTTAACACTGTATTTTGAGTATTCTGTATGTATTTTCTTTGTAAATAATTATCGATAGCTTAGTATTTCCCGTTCAGAAAGCTGTAACAAATTTAAGAAAAAAATATCTCTGCATACACAGGTGTGAGGTTCTGAGAAACAAACCTTAAAGCACAGCTAGGTGAAATTACAGCCTTCGGATAGAACCAGCATCAATTTATCCATATAACAATTTTTAAAAGACTATTTTTATAATGAGTAAATTGGGAGTTTGGGTCCTGATCGCACTCTACCATAGCAAATCATAAAATTTAATGAGGCTCTCTTCTAGGAATTAACAGTCTGAGAAGTAGGGAAAAACTCTTGAAGTACTCTTAAATAAAATTCAAAAATAATCAATGAGTCAGTAAAATTTCTTTTTTTCTTTTTGTAAGTTTGAATTGCTATATTGTAGCTGCTCAATTATTCCCTAAACAAATGCATTTATTTTTTATTTGTATTTTTTAGTTTTTTTTTTTTAAATATTAGTTTCAAGTATACAGTACACAGGTTAAACATTTATATAGGTCATAAAACGATCCCCTTGATTGCTCCTTCTCTCCTCTGGATTTCCACCTAGCCAATATATTAATGCTAACTGCTTTCTCTATGCCCTGCTCTCCATCCCCATGACCATCTATCAACTACTAACTTGTATTTCTTTAATCCTTCACCTCATTCTCCCAGTCCCTCAACCTTCCAACCCCTCTGTCCATCACCAAAGTGTCCTTTATATTTGTGTCTTTTTTCGATTAGTTTGCTCTTTTTGTTTTTTAGATTCCACATGTAAGTGAAATCATATGGTATTTACCTTTCTCTGACTGATTTCACACAGTGTAATAACCTCTAGGTCCATCCATGTCATTGCAAATGGTATGATTTCGTTTTCTTTTAATGGCTGAGTAAAATTCCATTGTATATATGAACCATAACTTCTTTATCTAATCATCTGTTGATGGGCATTTGGTTACTTCCATATATTGGCTGTTGTCAATTGTGCTGCCATGAACATTGGGGTGCATAGATCTTTACAAATTATCATTTTGGCTTTCCTTGGATAAATACCAAGAAGTGCACTTGCTCGATCAAAAGATATATCTATTTTTCATTTTCTGAGAAACCTCCAGACTGTTTTCCATAGCGGCTGTACCAATTTGCAATCCAACCAACAGTGTATGAGGGTTCCCTTTTCTCTGCATCTTTGCCAACACTTGCTTGATTTATTGATGATAGGCACTTTGACAGGTGTCAGGTGATATCTCATTGTAGTTTCAATTCACACTTCTCTGATGATTAGTGACCTTGAACATCTTTTTATATGTCTATTGTCCATCAGTATTTCCTCTTTGGAGAAGTATCTGTTCAGAACTTCTGCCTACTTTTTAATTGGATTGTTTGTTTTCTTGTTATTGAGTTGTATGTATTTTTGATATTAAACTCTTATTAGATGTATCCATAGTAAATATGTTCTCCCAGTCAGTCAGTTGTCTTTTTGTTTTGTTGATGATATCCTTTGCTGTACAAAACCTTTTTAGTATGATGTGTTCTTATTTATTTACTTATTTTCGCTTTTGATTCCCTTGCCCAAGGAGCTATATCTGAAAAGTTACTGTTTGTTCTCCCAGTCAGTCAGTTGTCTTTTTGTTTTGTTGATGATATCCTTTGCTGTACAAAACCTTTTTAGTATGATGTGTCTATTCTTGCACACGGTGTACAAAGGTGTTCCAGTTTCTTTTCTTTTCTTTCTTTTTTTTTTTATTTGCACGTATTTGTCTAATTTTTTCAACACCATTTATTGAAGAGACTGTCTTTACCCTGTGGTATATCCTTACCTTTTTTGTCATATATTAAGTGACTGTATAGGCATGGATTTATTTCTGGGCTCTTATTCTGTTCCATTGATCAATGTATCTGCTTTTATCCAGTACCATGCTATTTTGTTGACTGTAGCCTTGTAGTGGAGTTTGATATCAGGAAGTGTGATACCTCCAATGTTCCTCTTTCTCAAGATTGCCCTGGATAATCGGGGTCTTTTATGGTTCCATATAAATTTCAGAATTATTTGTTCTAGCTCTCTGAAAAATGCCATTGGTATTTTGATAGAGATTGCATGGAATTTACAGATTGCTTTGAATAATATGGCCATTTGAATGATGTGAATTCTTCCTATCTGTGAGCAAGGTATGTGCTTCCATTTATTTGTATCTTCTTCAATTTCTTTTTTCAATGACTTATAATTTTCTAAAAATAGTTCTTTTACTTTCTTGGTTTATTTGATTCCCAGGTATTTTATTGTTTTCGATGCAATTGTAAATGGAAATATTTTCTTAATTTCTCTTTCCAAAAGTTCATCATTGCTGTATAAAAATGCCAATGACTTATAAATATTTATTTTGTAACTTTCTACTTTATTGATCAGTTCTAACAGCTTTTCGGTGGGATCTTTAGGTTTCTCTGTATATAGTATCATATCATCAACAAATATCGAGTGTTTTACTTCTTCCTTTCCAATTCTGATACCTTTTACTCCTATTTCTTGTCTCATTGCTGTGGCTAAGACTTCTAATATAATATTGAAAAGGTTTGGTGAAAGTGGGCATTCTCATTTTGTTCCTGATGTTCAGAAAACTACTTTTAGCGTTTGCCATTGAGTATGATGTTATCTGTAGGTTTGTCATATATGGCCTTTATAATGTTGAAATATGTTCCCTGTATTCCCACTTTGCTGAGAGTTTTTATAATAAATCAAAGGTGCATTTTTTCGAATGCTTCTTCTGCATCTATTTATCTGATCATGTGGTTTTTATCTTTCCATTTGCTAATGTGGTGTATCACATTTGTTAATTGGCGCATATTGTACCAACCTTGCATCCCAGGAATAAATCCAATTCAATCATGGTGTAAGATATTTTTAATGTATTGCTGAATTCAAGTTGCTAATATTGTGTTGAGGATTTTTGCATCTGTGTTTTTTTGTAATGTCTTTGCCTGGCTTTGGAAACAAGGTTATAATGGCCTCATAAGAGGAGTTAAGGGTCCTTCCCTCTTCTTGACATTTTTGGAATCGTTTGAAAAGAATTGCTGTTAATTCTTCTTTGAGCATTTGGTAAAATTCGCCTATGAAGCCGTCTGTTCCAGGAGTTTATTTTTTGGGAGGGTTTTGATTACTGATTCTATTTCATTGGTGGTAATCAGTCAGTTCAGATTTTCTGTTTCTTCTTGACTCAATCTCGGAAGATTGCATGTTTCTAGGAATGTATCCATTTATTCTAAATTGTCCATATATTTGCTCGTAGTATTTTCTTACGATCCTTTGTGTTTCTCTGGAGTTTGTAGTTATTTCTCCTCTTTCATATCTGATGTTACTGATTTGAGTCCTCTCTCTTTTTTCTTTGATGAGTCTCTTTAAAGGTCTGTCAATTTGGTTTAACCTTTCAAGGAACCTGCTCTAGGTTTCATTAACCATTGTATTCTTTTTCTAGACTCTATTCCATTTATATCTTCTCTGATCTGTATTATTTCCTTCCTTCTATTCATTCGGGTTTTGTTTGCTCTTCTTTTTTCTAATTCTTTTAAGTGTAAGATTCGATTCTTTTTTTTCTGCTTTTTCTGTTTTTCAAGGTAGGCCTGTATCGCTATGAAATTCCCTCTTAGGACTGCTTTTGCTGTGTCCCATAGATTTGAGTTGTGTTTTCATTTTCATTTGTCTCTAGGTATCTTTTAATTTCTTCCTTGATATCTCATTCATTGTTCAGTAGCATGTATTTAGCTTCCATGTGTTTGTGTATTTTCCATTTTTTTCTTGTAGTTGATTTCCAGTTTCATACCATTGAGGTTAGAGAAGATGGTTGATATGATTACAGTCTTCTTAAATTTATTGAGACTTGTTTTGTGTCTAACATGTGGTCTGTCCTGGAAAATGTGAATTTGAGAAGAATGTACATTTTGCTGCTTTGGTGTAAAATGCTCTGAAAATATCCATTAAATCCATTTGGTCTAGTGTATCTTTTAGGCCCTTGTTTCCTAGTTAATTCTTTGCCTGGAAGATCCATCCATCCATTGATGTCAATGTGGTGTTAAAGTCTCCTACTATAAGTGTATTACTGTTGATCTCTACTTTTGTCATTCAATAATAGCTTTTTGTATGTAGGTGCTCCTATGTTGGGTGCATATATTTACTAGGGTCATGGCCTATTGATTTGTTGATCCATTTACCATTATGTAATGCCATTCTTTGTCTCTTATTATAGCCTTTTTTAAAGTCTATTTCATCTGATATAAGAATTGCTACCCTGTTGTTTTTTTTTTTTTCATTTCCATTTGCGTGAAATATCTTTTTCCATCCCTTTACTTTCAGTCTGCGAATGTCATTTGATCTGAAGTGGATCTCTTGTAGACAGCATATGCATGGGTCTTGTATTTTTATCCATTCGGCTACCCTACTTCTTTTGATTGGAGAATTTAATCCATTTAGATTTAAAGTGATTACTGATAAGAACATAGTTACAGCCATTTTATTATTCATATTTTTTTTTCTATTTTCTTTCTTACCCCTTCTCCTTTAACAAAGGTCCCTTTAACATTTTTTATAATACTGGCTGGTTGGTGATGAATTCCTTAATTTTTTCTCTGGGAGCTCTTTATCTCACCCCCTATTTTAATCAAATGCCTTGCTGAGTAGCATGTTCATGGTTGTAGATACTTGTTTTCATCACTATAAATATTTCTTGCCAGTCTCTTCTGGCCTGCAAAGTTTCCATTGAAAAATCCACATACATTCTTATGGAGGTGCTCTTGTAAGTAACTAGTTCTCTTTCGCTTTCTGCTTTTAAGATTCTCTCTTTGTCTTTGACCTTTGGCATTTTAATTATAATGTGTCTTGGTGTGGGTCTGTTTGAATTCCTCTTGTGTGGAACTCTTTGTGCTTCCTGAGCTTGTATGTCTAATTCCTTTGCTAGGTTAGGGAAGTTTTTTGTCATTATTTCTTCAAATCGATTCTCAGTCCCTTGCTCACTCTATTCTCCTTTTGGGTAATCCCATGATCCAGATATCATATGCTTCATGTTATCCCAGAGGTCTCTTAAACTATCCTCTTTTTTTTTTTAATTCTTTTCTCTTTTTGTTGTTCTAATAGGATGTATTATGCTACCTTGGCTCCCAGTTTGTTGATTCAATCTTCTGCTTCATCCAATCTCCTTTGGAAATGTTTATTCTTCATTTCAATGATTGTATTCTTCATTTCTGTCTGGTTATTTTTTTATGGTTTCTATGTCCTTTTTCATGCTTACTGTCTCTCTTGAGGTTCTCATTGTGCTATCCACGTCCCCCATAATTTCATTGAGCATTCTTATAACCATTATTTTGAACTCTGTCTCTGGTAGGTTGCTTGCCTCCATTTCATGTAGCTTATTTTCTGGAGTTCTCTCCTGTACTTTCATTTGTGGCATGTTTCTACTTCTTCTTCTTCTTCTTTTTTTCCCCCTCATTTTATTAGACTCTCTGTGTTTGTTTCTATGTGTCAGGAATATTTGTTTCATCTCTCAGCCTTGGCCAGATGGCCTAATGTTAAATGTGTCCTGTGTGGCCCAGTGGCACACTCTCCCCGATCCTCTATGCCAGGGGCTCTGGACATGGTCTTTGCATCGGTTGTATGTGAACTTCTGTCGTCACCAAGACTTTATTGTTGTCAGTACATCAGTGAATGGAATTGATGTTCCAGCTGACTAATTGTGGGAATTGGCTACACCCACAGGGTAAGAGTTGCTATGTGGGATCTGACCCCACTGAGTGGGATTTGCCCTAGCAAGATTGTGTACTTGTTGCTACCACCCCTTGTGTGTACCACTAAAGGAGCCAGTCAGGAATTGCTTCATTGTGGTCCGATGCCAGCCTCCAAATGCATTGGTTTTGTGTCCCCTTGAGAAAGACTCCTCAGTAGGCCAAGTTCAGTTGCTGCTTTTGATTGCTCAAGGCTACCTGGTGGGAACTACAAAGCAATCTGCAGATGGTTGTTGCCTATGCTGCATCTATAGGTATGTGGAGGAGACAATGCAGTAGACAGCAGTGGTTAACCCCATCCCTGACCTCTGCAGTTTAGCAGAGGGACCAGTGCTCCTCCAGGTCTGACACTACCTGTCAGTTGCCCATAAGTTGCCTTGGGAGTCTCCTGGATCTACTGAGTAAATTTCCCCCTGCCGCTGGAGTGTCAGTACATGCCAGGGCTGTCTCTGTGGCTCCTTGTGCCAGTTTGAAGTCATAGGAAGGTCAGCTGCTGCCCACATTAGGCCTGAATCAGCCCCCCAGGGCAGGAGCAGCAGCCTATCACTGTGCAGAGGGCACTTTGTGTATTGGATGGGGCAGGAGCTCATGGATTCAGGGCTACCCATTTTGATGGTGATTATGATAGGTTTACAAGACCCAAGAGAGCATGTGGAGATGCTTGGTCCTCTTATTAATCTAATATGATCACCATTCTGTTTTCTTCTAATTAGCTATATCGGAGATAGTCTCACAACTCTAGTTAGCACAAGAAAATTGGCCTTGGCCTTCATATCTAAGTCTTATGTTACCCAAGCGGACAGATATCCCTGGAAAATGTCCTTGAGGACAAATATAGAATCCTATCCCTAAGAGGCTTTCCTCAGCCGATAATATGCCACAGCCAGGTCTCCCCTTGTAGCCTAAGTATGTCTCTCCATTTAGGAAGGATCTCGATCCAAGTTGGTGTCTGGCCATTGCAATGGCAAGGGGATCTCTGGCAAGATGGCACGAGTCTACTCGGATCTCTGGAATACCGTGGCTGGTGATATGCTGGGCAATGATTTCACCGGTCTCGGTTACTATAAGCTCCTATACTCTAGGCCGGTGTATATTTCTGTAGGTCTGCGCTACAGAGGACAAAAGGAAGAAACAGAGAGTTAGACTTATGTACCCTTGAGTCTTAGCCTTAAGGGCCCATGTTCCTGAGCTGTCCACTCTCGTGCTGCCTTCACGTGGGAGTGATGAATCCATGATGGGATGCCATCTACTTTAACTGTAGTGGGCGTGTTCAGGTAGCCAGCGAAGGGTCCTTTCCATTTGGGTTCTAGTTCTTTGGAAGTGAACTTCCGGATCCACACAGAGTCCCCAGGCTGAAACCGATGGGCAAGTCCGTCCCCCAGGGCTGAGTGGGCAGCAAGAACCCGGGACCAAATCTCCTTCTGTACACTTTGAAGGGTCTGCAAAGACTTAAGACAAGGTTACGTAGTTCTGCCTTTTTCTCATCTTCTATTCTAGGTACTAAATGTGGGGGTTTTCCAAAGAAAATTTCAAATGGGGTGAATCTATTAATATACGGAGTACATCTGGCTTGGAAAAGAGCAAAGAGGAGATGTTCTACCCAGGTCCCACCAGTTTCTAATCCTAACTTGACTAATGTCTCCTTTAGGGTACGATTCATTCACTCTACTTGGCCCCAACGTTGGGGCCGGTAGGCACAATGAAGTTTCCATGGCAAATTTAGGTAGCTAGCCAATTGTGATAACTTTGCTATGATGGCTGGCCCGTCATCCGACTCTAATGTTCCGGGGAGACCAAATCAAGGGAGGATTTCTTGTAGTAGTTTCTTAGCGACTTCGAAAGCAGTCTCTTCCCTGGTGGGGAAGGCCTCTACTCATCCTGAAAAGGTGTCTATAAAAACAAGTAAATATTTGTAGACCCCCACAGTCGGGGTTACCTCAGTGAAATCAACTTTCCTGTGTTCTCCCAGATCAGTTCCTCTTTCCCTATGTCTAGGTTCTTCTATCTTCCCCTTCTTTGGATTCACTTGGGCACAAGCCGGGCATTGTGAGGCAATCTCCTCCGCAGTTCTCCCTTCTAACAAGTGAAAGTAGTGATCTAAAGCTTTAAGTTCTTAGTTCACCCTAGGTGTGTGGTCTGGTGCAGTTGGTGGAGGAGAGTACTTCCAAGGTCCCATGAGAGTCCTATTTTTCCATCTGGGGTTGTCCACCACCCCTCTTGTTTCCTAGTGGTTCCCTTATCTTGAAAATATATGTTTTCTTCCGCTGTATAGGTCCGAGATGGAGGCAGTTCTGGGTAAGGGACAACAGTCAGTTGATGTGGTGGGGGCCCCATCGGCCTTGTGGCCACTGTTCTTATCTCTTCATCAGCTCGTCGATTTCCCTCAGCCTTGGGACTATTCCCTTTTTGATGCCCTTTACAATGAACAATAGCAAGAGCCTTAAGCATCCACATGGCTTCAAGTGAGGCTAAGATCCCCTCTTCGTTCTTGATTTCCTTCCTAGCTGAAGTCAAAAGCCCACTTTCCTTGTAGATGGCTCCGTGTACATGTGTAACAGCAAAGGCGCATCAGCCATCAGAGTATATTGTGACTGCCTTATCCTTTCCCCATCTTAGTGCCTCAGTGAGGGCGGTGAGTTTGGCCTTTTGAGCAGAAGTCCTATGGGGAAGAGCTTGTAACTAGATGGTGCCATTAGAGATATGAACACTACCCCATCGTACCTTCTTCCTTCCTGCATGAAGTTGCTCCCGTCCATGAACAGAACCTCATCGGCCTCAGGCAGAGGGGAGTCTTTGAGGTTTGTCCATGAGGAACACACAGCGTTAGTGAAATCTATGCAGTCATGAATGGAGGTCTCGGGGTCTGGGTCTGGCAACAGATTGGCTGGGTTGATGACAGTAGCTTTGGATTTTAGCCATACATTTGGGTCATCCAGTGTCTCCCTGTTGTTGAACACCTTCTGGGCTATCTCGACAAGTTGGGACAGGTTCATCCCAACAAACCCTTCTAAGTTTTTGCAATTTATGCCGGATATCAGGGGCTGCCTGAGTAGCAAAGGCTACATTAATTGCCTGCTGGTTCTCAGGGGCCTCAGGATCAATGGGGGTGTATACTCAGTATGTTTCCTGTAGTCATTCAAGAAATGATTCGGGGGATTCCTGAGGTCCCTGTATAACTTCAGTTACCTTAGAAAGGTTAGTTGGCTGACGAGCAGCCATCCTAATTCCCCCAATTATTATCTGGTGGTACCGATCTAATACCGTTCTCCCTGAATGAGAATTGTGTCCCTAGTCTGGGCGGGTGGAGGGAAATTCCTCCACAAACTGTTCCCTGCTTCCTCAAGTTTCCTCCCTCCCGCAGCTGTCTTTTGTGTTTCAGCCTGAATGCGTCTGCGTTCTTCCAGCGGTGAAGAGGGTAACTAAAAGGTGTTGATAATCATCCCAGGTGGGGTTGGTGAGTCTTAAAGACACTTTCTAAGAGTCCCATTAATGTCTCGGGTTTCTCAGACAAAGGCGGATTCTGTGCCTTCTAGTTGTACAGGTCACTAGTCGAGAAAGGCACATATACCATAAAGGGCCTGTCTGTGTGATGTCCCTTGGGTGGTGCTTCTCACAAGGGGAGGATGGCCAGGGTGGTGGTATTGGCTGGTGACCCACCCGGAGAGGGAGCAGTGGCCAAAGGGGTTACCTGCACACTTCCGAAGAGGTGAGGCGGTGTTATTTGGCCTCTGTTGTCCTGGATTATATGGTGGGGAAGGTCACTGTCCTCATTGGAGACTGGAGGGCTGAGGGACTGGGCTGTCTTGGAGATTCAGTTGCCGTATGTTTCGGGGTGCCCACAACTAAGACTTGTGCCCCTAGAGAAAGGACACACCGGCGGAGCCAAGGAGGGGAGTTCTGAACAAGGTTTAACCATTGATCAATGTAGGGAAACTGATCGGGATGTCCTGGGTCTCCCGTGACAATCTTCCAAACATTCCTCACTAAACCCCTCTCAAAGGAACCCTACAGAGGCCAGTTTACCCCAAAAATGGCCACTCAACTTCACAAAAAGTCCTTAGCCTGCCTGGAGAAAACTTTATGCCATAGTCAGCTTCCTCTATAAACCCTTCTTTGAAATGTTGTAGGACACACCACAAGGGTGTGTTCTGTGAACTCGGGCCTCCCCCCATCGCTTGTGTGGAAAATATAAGACGGACACTCAGACGACAATAATTACTGGAGTGTAGGTGGACCCGGAGAGGTCTGCCACCTACAACCTAGACAAGACCAAAGACAATACACAGAACCCGATGACAGGTCACAGGAGGCGACCTCCTGTGGCCTGACCATGGTCTGGGAGATATGACTGCGTCTAGTCTCTCCATGGACCCCCAAAGTTCGGTCAACAGAAAGGTACCTTTTTATCCAGATGCCGAGGCCTCGGAGATTCCCAGCGGGATCAGGAAGAAAGATTGTGTCCTAAAGGTTGCGTCCGTGACAATTGCATTGACCCCGTCTCGGTGTTCGAGAGCCATGGAACGTCTCAGGGTGGACACCCCTTTGTGTCCTTAACAGGGATAGCAACCTCTCTGGAGACCAGTCTGGTCTTAGATCTCAGGGCCACTCCCCATGATCTCGCTGGGGCCTCCAAATGTTGTAGGCGCCAGCCCCCGATAGACACATGCACCACTAGAAATCAGTGAGTTATAGGAAACACTCTCATTATTCAGCCAGCTGGGACTGCCAGGGGTACGCAGATCCCAAATCAAGCAGTCCTGAAATGTAGAGGTGCAGAGTTTTTAAGCTCTAAACCCCTATTCTTCATCCTGTTTGAATACATAAGTATTTTGCTTCTTTTCTCTAACTGTCAACCTACAGGTCATTTGTGCAAGCGGGAATACAGAAGCAGAATGCTTATTGTTACGGCGTTATGTTCCCATGGGCGATAGCCAAGCAGTAATTTTCCAGCCAGCACATATGCTCTTGTATAAAAGCAGCTTGCAAAAATAAAATTGCACCACTACTCCATCAGTGACTGTGGTCCTCCTGATCCCACCTTTGTCTTTTTCATTTCGGCATCTCCCAATGTTCCCGCTGAGGTATCAAGCAGGCTGTGCTGGACGCAGCAGACAGGTAATGCAGACTTTCTCAGGATGAATCCTGCTGGAGCCTCTGACTCACCGCCAGTGTCCCGGTTGAATGTCCACAGATCAGAAAGCCTGGGCATGGGTCCTTCAAAGGAGCGTCTAGGGTTTCAGTCTCCTTCTATCTCACCCAGATGGCTGGAATCCCCTCCAGTTTCTACAGTCAGAATTATTGGAATCTCCTCTTCCTTGAGCTGGGACCCTGTGCTGGAGAGCCCCCGGATGAGACCAGGAAACCCCTCTCCCTCAGGAGAGCCTCTGCAGCTGCACTCTCCCTCCCGGTGATCCTCTACCACCCCTGGGTGCTGGTCTAGCCTGATTTGTGACTTTGCCCCTCCTACCAGCTTCAGTGTGGCTCCTTGTTCATCTTATCAGAAGTACCTGTTGAGATCAGCTGGACTTCAGGTGATTCTCCACTTCGATTATTTTATAATTCGTTTATAAGTTCAGTGTGAACCTGGGAGGAGGTGAATCCTGCTTTTATCTAGTCAGCCATCTTCCGCCAAAATTACTTAGTTTTTTGTTGTTGTTGCTGTTTGTTTGTTTGTTTGTTTGTTTTCCAGAAAGTATCCTACTAAAGCTGTCTGTGAAAACAATACCAGACAGGACAAGTCTAGTGATTTAAAAATGTTAAAATTCCCCCTTGTAGATAGATATAGTAAAACATGCCATTTTTCAAAGAAAAAATAGTATTAGAAAGTTCTAAACAGCAAAAAATTTATCTTTTAGGATTATAAAACTAATTATCTGTGAAAAGGTTGAGAAATGAAGCTGTTCTTTCCCTGGCTTTAATGAATCAAAACATGACATATCTCTTTTGGCTCCTCCTGAGCATATTAATGTTATGTTATGTTAATAATCATAATGAAAACTAAGGATAACTAATTAGCAAAAGGAAAGAACTCAACAAAAATGTGTAAGCTCGCCTATATTCATTTGATTAGCATTATATGCAATTAAAATATTGAATTCTCTTTCAATATGTCAGTTGATGGAGCAGTACCACTAGGGTAAGAATAGAAACAACTCAATTTCCCGTCAGAGTTTCTGTTCAGCTTTGTCCTAAAAGAGAGATGTGGAGATCAAGCTACTTGCCTTAATTTAATTCCTACTGGACTCTGCTAGTATCTGCATAGAGCGGAAAACATGAGAAATATTAATTGCAATTTCAAATGCAATCTATCATTTCAGTACAGGTGTCATATCACTGGTAAGCAAGGAGCCTGGGAAAATCTCTACCCCACCACATACTTCTCTCAGTATAATCACTTTATTGAGAAGTCTTTCATGGGCCTTGGAGTCAAAGATTAAGGGTCTGCTCACCAATGATGTGATTTGGGGTCATTTACCAAGTCTTCTCTGGTTCAGAAGTGGCTTTTATTCTTTCTACCTACCTGAGTTAAGACAGTAAATGATACTCTATTCATAAAGTGCTTACCAGTGCAGTTCACTGAGTACACACTTATATTATCTCTTATGTTTTCACAAATCCTTCTTGAATTAAATCTTATATTTATTACTCCTTTTCAGTCCTGACACTCAACCTGCATTTAATCATCATGATCATTGTCAATGACTGTTCTTCATTGTCTGAATACTTAATTAGATTAGAGTAGGCTGGCCAAAAGCACCTAGACAGGTTGGCCAGTGCTGTTTTTGGCCAAAACAAATAAACGCTAGCAATTTTATTAAATATAAATGTTACCTATCTTTCAAGGTTTGGTAATGTTGCTGTTATTTGGGGTGGTTTTACAACAATTTATAGGTTTTATGTATCGTTTAACAATATTTTTATTTGTAAAAATAATACTACTTGATTATCACAATTTTTAATCCTACACTTGTGTTTTGTTTGAAAGAGAAATATAATCTCTTGTTTGAAATAAAGAAAATTCTCAATACCTAGTTAATAACTGAAAATAGTAGTTTTTGAAGCCATAAAAATGGTATAACCCTATGTAATTCTACATACAAAAAAGACATACATCTGTTTTATATATGCACTTTAAATATAAAAAGACATATAAATTTAGAAAAAAAGACTGTTGTCCTTTTAAGTCGTTACAACTTTTTGTCTTTACAATTAACAGAGAGAAAGAATAATGAGATAGAAGTGATTTAGAAAATTTCAAAGGGGAAAGCAAAAGTGTTTTAATATTTGTGCAATTATAGGTTCATAAATTATTATTATTTTATACATGATTCTGAAAAAATAAAAATATATCTAAAAATCATCAGTAGTGAATACTAATATTTTCCATATTATCTCAAGAGGGCATTGTAATGTTGACCACCCTGCTTTATAGCACATTTTGTTGTTGTTTTTTAATTTATTGGCTGACATTGGTTAACGATTTATATAGTTTTCAAGTGTACAATTCAATAATACATCACCTGTATATTGCATTGTGTGTTCACCATCCAAAGCCACATTTTCTTCCATCACTATATATTTGACCTTCTTTACCTTTTGCTACCTCCTATCTCCTCCTTTCCCCTCTGGTCACCACTAAACAGTTGTCTGTGTCTATTGGTTTTTTTTTGTTTGACTTGTTCATTTGTTGCTTTCAGTTTTATAATCCACATATGAGTGAAATCATATGGTTCTTAACTTTTTCCATGTGACTTCTTTCGCTTAGCGTGATCATCTCAAGATCCATCTACGTTGTTGCAAATGGCAGTATCTCACGTTTTCTTATTGCTGAGTAATATTCCATTATATGTATGCACCACATCTTCTTTAGTCGATCATCTATCGAAGGGCACTTCAGTTGTCTGTGTCTTAGCCACCATGAATAATGCTACAATGAATATTTGGGTGCATTTATCTTTATGCATAAATGTTTATCAATTTGGGGAGTAGAAACCCAGAAGAAGTGTTAATCCATATGGTAATTCTATTCTTAACTTTTTGAAGACCCTCAATACTGTTTTCCATAGTGGTTGTATCAATTTACATTCCAACCAACAATGTATGAGGGTTCCTTTCCCCCCACAATCTCTCCAACATTTGTTATTACTTGTCTTGTTGATAGTAGCCATTCTAGAGGTTATCAGAGGGAAAGGGGGAAGAGGGAAGGTAGATAAAGGTAAAGGGGATCAGGTCTTGTTGATAGTAGCCATCTTACACGTGTGAGGTGATATCGTGGTTTTGATTTGCATTTTCCTGATAGCTAGTGAAGTTGAGTATCTTTTTCTATATCTGTAGCCTTTCGATTGCCTAATTCTGAGAAATTTCTGCTTAGATCATCTGCTCAGTTTTTAAATGGATTGTTTGTTTTTTTGTTGTTGTTGTTGAGTCGTATAAGTTCTTTATATATTTTGGATATTAACCTCTTCTCAGAGGTAATATTTACAAATATCTGCCATTCCGTCAGTTGCCCTTTTGTTTTCTTGATGTTTTCTTTTGTTGTGCAGGAGGGTTTTAGTTTGACATACTCCCATTCATTTATTTGTGCTTTTACTTCACTTGTCTCCGATGTCAAATTCTCATTTAACAAGATATCACATTTATTTATGATGAAAACTCTTGGCGATCATTAGTTCCATTGTAGCATTTTATATTTAATATAGTTTTGAAAGTTCTCAATTTATTTTCCAAAGTAAAAGGATTGTAAATGGACTTCTGTTTTTCTTTGGCATACTCATTTTTCTAATAGGGCTGTGATCAAGGTTTTTTGTTTTTGTTTGTTTGTTTTGTAGTAAAGCATTTTGCTTTTTCTTGTTAATTTCATATTGGATAGACCCCGAAACATTATCAGGATGACTGCATAGAGTGTTCAACATTCAGATTTAGTTTTCAAACACCACTCTCTTCATTTCTCCTGATTTTTGATTAAGCTTAGAAATTGAGAGATGAGTAAGCTTCTTTTACGTTATTCATATTCTTTTTGTAATAATGAAGAATGCCATTTTTTATTTTCTAACATGAGTAGTCTACTTTTAAACTGTAAAACTAAATTTGAGGATGTTTAAATGGAAAGATACGCAAATCTCTTTATGGAGCAAGGTGGAACAAATTTATCAATAAATGAAAGAAACACTGAGGTAAATAATGGGAACAAAAGCAAGTTTTAAAAAGTTTATGTTCAAAAGGCTTTTCTTAATGTTATACACACTGCTTTAAATTTAAATTTTTATTTTTCAAAAGGTTTTTCTAGTTAATCTGTAAACTAAGTAACACAAATTTTAAAAGATGAAATATTGAACACCAATTTAAAATGAATAGAAGGTTAACCTGGCTTCATAAACTTGTGTTCTCGAAATATTTAATCAGTCTATCTCAGGTCAAATAACCTGTTCACTTAAATATATTAATATAAAATTGTATTTTAAGTGTTTGGCCCATGGGTTAAATCCATGGCCATATAATTCTAAAATACATGTTAATAATTATAAACTGTGCAGTCTTCATGGTATGTAATATAAATAATAACTATTTGATTTGTATTCTTAAATATTTCATCAGTTTCTCGATAAAATATTTCAAAATGATTAGCTTAGTATCTGCTAAGCATGTTTTATTTTTTATGTTTTGATATAAAATATTTATTTATTTATGACATTTCTTTATTTTTTTATGGTGACATTGGATAATGAAATCCAATAAGTTTCAGCTGTTTTCTTTAACAGTAAGGCATATATACATTTACAATATGTGTTCACCTCCCATAGTTAGATTTCTTTCTAGCACCACATATTTGACCCAGTTTACCCCATCTACCTCCTTCCCCCTCCTCTCTACCCTCTGGTAACCATTTGTTGCCCATAAGTTTATATCCCACATATATGTGACATCATGTGATTTTCAAATTTCTCTGTCTGGGTTATTTCACTTAGCGTGATTATCTCGAGGTCCATCCATGTCATCGTCGCCAATGGCAGTATTTCATCTCTTCTTATGGCCGAGCAATATTCCATTGTGTATATGTATCACAGCTTCTTTAGCCAGTCATCTATCATAGGACATTTTGGTTGCTTCCATGTCCTGGCCAGCGTAAATAATGCTACTGTGAACATTGTGTGCAAATATTGGTGTGCAAATATCTTTTCGGATCTGGGTTTTCAAGTCTTTGGAGTAAATACCCAGTAGATGGATTGCTGGATCATATGGTAGATGAATTCTTAGATGAGTTTTTTGAGGAAGCTCCATACTGTTTTCCACAGTGGCTGTACCATTTTGTCCCACCAGCACTGTATGAGGGTTCCTTATTGTCCACATCCTCTCCAACATTTGTTATTACTTGTCATGTTGATTGTAGCTATTCTAACAGGTGTGAGATGGTATCTCATTGTGGTTTTCATTTGCATTTCCCTAATAGCTGGCGATGAGCATCTTTTCATATATTTGTTGGTGAGTTGTATGTCCTGTAGGAAGAAGTGTCTGTTCAGGTCCTCTGCTCATTTTTGGATTGGATGATTTGTTTTTTTGTTCTTATTGAGTCATATGAGTTCCTTGTATATTTTGGATATTAGGCCCTTATCGGAGTCATTGCTTGCAAATATATTTTCCCATTTCGATGGTTGCCCCTTTACCTTGCTGAAGGTTTCTTTTGCTGAGCAGAAGCTTTTTAGTTTGATGTAATTCCGTTCATTTATTTTTGCTTTTACTTCCCTTACCTTGGAGGTCAAATTCATAAAATCCTCTTTCAGTCCAAGGGCCTTGGGTTTAGTTCCTATGTTTTCTTCTATGCATTTTATTGTTTGAGGTCTTATATCCAGGTCCTTAATCCATTTTGAGTTAATCATGATGTGTAATGGTAGACAACAGTCTAGTTTCATTCTTTTGCAGGTGGCTTTCCATTTTTCCCAGCACCATTTATCGAAGAGGTTTTCCCTTCTCCACTGTAAGTTTTTGACTTTTTTGTTGAAAATTATTTGCCCATATAAATATGGGTTTACTTCTGGACTCTCGATTCTGTTCCACTGGTCAATGTGTCTGTTTTTCTGCCAATGCCATGCTGTTTTGATTACTGTCACTTTATAGTACAATATGCAGTCAGCAAGAGTGATGCCTCCAGCCTCCTTTTTTGTTTTTCTTCTTCAGGATGGCTTTGGCAATTCGGGGTTGTTTGTGCTTCCACAAGTCTGATGATTTCTTGTTCTATTTCTTTAAAATTGCTGATGGAATTTTGATGTTGATTGCCTTAAATCTGTATAATGCTTTAGGTAATAAGGTCATTTGGACTATGTTGATTCTTTCAATCCAAGAACATGAAATATCTTTCCATTTCTTTGTATCTTCTTCGATTTCTTTTAATAGTATCTCATAATTTCCATTGTATAGGTCCTTCAAATTATTTGTGGATATTATTCTTTTTGTTGCAATTGCAAAAGGAATGATTTGTTCCACTTCTTTTTCTGACACTTCATTATTATAATATAGGAATGCTATGGATTTTTGAACATTGATTTTGTATCCAGAGACATTACTGATTTTGCTTATTTTTTCTAGTAGTGTTCTTTGGAGTCTTTAGGGTTTTCTATATAGAGAATCATGTCATCCACAAATAGTGACAGTTTGACTTCTTCGTTTCTTATTTGGATGCCTTTTCTATCTTTCTCTTGTCTGATTGCACTCGCTAGGACCTCCAATGTTATATTGAATAACAGTGCTAATAGTGAACAGCCTTGCCTTGTTCCTGATCTTAGAGGGAAGATTTTTAGTTTTTCCCCACTCGGTATAATGTTGGCCTCGGGCTTGTCACATATAGCCTTTATTATATTAAGATACTTTCCTCCTATACCGATTTTGTGGAGAGTTTAGATCATAGATGGATGCTGTGTCTTGTCGAAGGTGTTTTCTGCATCTATCGATATGATCGTATGATTCTTATTTTTTAATTTGTTTCTGTGGTGTATCACATAATTGATTTGTGTCTGTTGAACCATCTCTGTGACTCTGGGATGAAGCCCACTTGATCGTGATGTGTAATCTTTTTAATGTGTTGCTGTATTCGGTTTGCTAATATCTTAGTATTTCTGCATCTGTGTTCATGAGAGATATTGGTCTGTAGTTTTCTTTTTTTGTGTGTTATCTTTACCAAGTTTTGGTAGCAGGGTAATATTGGCCTCATAAAATGTGTTGGGAAGTATTGCCTCCTCTTCATTTTTTTGAAAGTGTTTCAGGAGAATAAGTCTTAAATCTTCTTTGAATGTTAGGTAGAATTCACTGGTGAAGCCATCTGGTCCTGGACTTTTACTTTTTGGAAGGTTTTTGATGATCGTTTCAAATTCCATACTGATAATTGGTCTGTTTAGGTTTTCTACTTCCTGATTCAGTCTAGGAATGTTGTATTTTTCTAAGTACTGGTCCATTTCTTCTGGGTTATTAAATTTAGCGTTATATACTTTTTCATAGTACTCTTGTATGATCCTTTGTATTTCTGAAGTGTCTGTTGTAACTTCTCCTATTTCATCCCTGATTTTGTTTATTTCTGTCCTTTCTCTTATTTCTTCAGTGAGTCTAGCCAGGGGGTTTTCAATTTTATTAACCTCCTCAAAGAACCAGCACTTTATTACTTTTTCTATTTTTTTGTTTTATTTTGTTTTCCATTTCATTCTTTCTGCTCTCATTTTGATGATTTCTTTCCTTCTTCTGACTTTAGGCTTCATTTTCTTCTTTTTTTAGTTTTTTTTTTTTTAAGTTGAAGCATTAGGTTGTTAATTTGGACTCATCCTTATTTTTGGAGGTAGGCCTGTAATGATATGAACTTCTCTCTTATGACTGCTTTCGCTGTATCTCAAAAGTTTTGATATGTTGTACTATGATTATCATTCATTTCTATGTATTTCTCGATCTCACTTTTTATTTCTTCTCTGACTCAGTTATTCTTCGGGAGCATGTTGTTTAATCTCCATGTATTTGTGTTTCTTCCTGCTTTCGTTTTGCAGTTGATCTCTAATTTCAAGGCATTATGATTAGAGAATATGGTGGGGATGTCTTCAACCCTCTTATATTCGTTGAGGCTATCTCAGTGTCCCAGTGTATGGTCAATCCTTGAGAATGTTCCATGTGCACTAGAGAAGAATGTATGAGCAGCTGTTTGGGGATGAAAGGCTCTGTAAATGTCAATTATGTCCAGTTGCTCTAATCTTTCATTTAACGATGTTATTTCCTTATTGATTTTCTGTTTGGATGATACATCCATATCCGACAGTGGGGTATTTGTGTCTCTTACTATGATAGTGTTTTAGTCTGTTTCTCCCTTTAGTTCTGTTAGTAATTGCTTTACATATTTCAGGGCTCCTTGATTGGGAGCATAGATATTAAAAAGTGTTATGTCTTCTTGGTGCATGATTCCCTTTATCATTATGAAATATCCTTCAGTATCTTTCTTTATCTTTCTTATTTTGAGGTCCATTTCATCTGGTATTAGCACCACTACTCCCACATTTGTCTGAATGCCATTTGCTGGAAATATCATTTTCCACCCCTTCATTTTGAGTCTATATTTGTCTTTGGAACTGAGATGTGTCTCCTAGAGGCAGCATATGGTTAGTATTTGTTTTTTATTTTTTATTTTTTTGATCCATTCTGTAACTCTGTTTCTTTTTATTTGTGAGTTCAGTCCATTTGCATTTAGGGTGATTATTGAGATATGAGGTATTCTTATAGCAATTTTATCTTTTGCTTTCTGGTAGCTCAGTGTTGCCGTTGCTTCCTTGTCCTTCTGTTTCTGTTTTCTTTATTTTGGTTGGCTTTTATGGGTTTTCCTTCTGGTTTTTCTTGTTTTATGTTACATGCTTCAGTTCAATATTTTTGGTGTGTGGTTACCATGATGAATATGTAAAGGACAGTTACACACACACACACAGACACACACATACAATATCTATGTAGTTATATAGTTATATATATTATATATACATACATGTATATTATATATACATACATGTATAATATATCTCTATATATCTCTATATATCTATACAGTCATCCATTTTCTTCTGTACGTGCCTTATCTCTATTCCCCTTTGCAAATTTGGATCTTTAAATCCTCCCCTTTTCAGTCATTGCTGTCTCAGTTTGTCCCTATGTATGCTGAAAGTTCATTGTTATCTTGCTATAGCAATTCTCTTCTTATTTAAGCTACTAATACGCTGTTCTTAGTAAGGGTTGCATTTCTCTGTTTCTATTTGCCTGATGGTCACTTTACTCCTAATAATGTATTTTGTTGTCATTTTGTTTTAGATGAGCTGATCCCTTTCAGTATTTCCGGTAGTGCGGGCCTCGTACTGGAGAATTCCCTCAATTTTTGTATGTCTGGAAAAATCTTTATTTCTTCTTCATATCTAAAGGAGAGCTTAGCTGGATACATTATTCTAGCTGGTAGTGCCTTTTACTTAATGTTTTAAATATTTGATTCCACTACTTTCTGTCTTGTAAGGTTTGTGCTGAGAATTCAGACAATAATCTAATGGGTTTTCCTTTATAATTTACCATTTTCTTCTGCCTGGCTGCACTGAGAATTAGGTCTTTGTCATTGATGTTTGGTAATTTTAATACAATGTGTCTTGGTGAGGGCTTTTTGGTGTTCTGTTGACTTCTTGAATGCCAAGCTCAAGCTCATTCCTTAGATTTGGGAAATTCTCATCCCCTATTTGTCTGAAAATGTTTCTAGTCCCAGCTCCTTTTCCTCACCTTCAATAATGCCCTTTATTCTTATGTTTCCTCTCCTAATGGTATCAGCTAGTTCTCATATTTCCCTTTCATTATTTTTAATTCTTCGTTTTCTCTCTTCTTGCTTCTGATTTATTTCTAGATCGCTGTCTTCAATATCACTGATCTTTTCCTCTATTTTGTCGACTCTATTTTCTAAGCTTTTTCTTTCATTTTTTGGCTCTTGCAGTGTGTTCTTTATGTCCAGAAGTTTTATTCAGTTCTTTTGGAGGATTTCAATCTCCTCGCTAAAGAACTCGTTCTGCTCATCTAATTGTTTTCTCCATTTCTGAAATTGATGATATAACTGGCTCAGAACTCACTGTTTTTTCAGAAGTACCATCCTGAATCTCTGTCGTTTTTATTGCATATTTTTATGTCTGTAAGCCTATTTTCTGGAGATTTTTCTTCCTTTCTTTTTTTTTGGTGGGGGGGATGCCTTGTCGCCTTGGTTGTTCATGGTGCTTAATGGACTATTTCTCTGCCTGGATTTTAATGGAAGTGTATTCTAGTTTTTCTTTTTTTTTCCCCCCCGAGAACGAAGGTTTATTATATAAAGTTCTCTTTAGCCTGTTGGTTCCTGTGGGTGACGTCTAAGCCTCTTGGATCCCTGCTTTATATAAAACCTTAGTAATGCCTTTTTTTTTTTCCTTTTAGATGTTTGGTTATGCTCACTACTCTCAATTTCAGTTCCTGTCATTGTTAGCGACAGTTTTGCTAGCGTTTGCTCAGATTTGCCTAGGCTCCGCGATAATTGGTCTCGGAGGGTTTGGGGGAGGGTCTCTCTGGGTTGGTGGTTGGGGACTGCGGCTCAGCCTCAGTTTTGCTGTTTCTCTGTCGTCTGCTTTCAGTCTTGATGACTGGGCCCTGCCAACAGCCACATGGGGCTCACAGCTCCTCCAGGCAAGGCTGTTTAGGGAACTCACCACAACTTCTCCCCTCTCCCTCCTCCTACAGAGAGCTCTGGGGGATGTGAGAGGCAGCTTCTTTATTCCTCCCAGTCCACTGCCCACACCTGGGTTCTGACCTATGGTAGCTCTTATGTGAAGATCTTACGCTCAGACATGCTGTTGTGCAGTTTGAGTGTTTTTTTGTTGAGTATTAGATGTTCTGCATATTGTTGTTTCAAGAGGAGAGATCTGGGGGCGTCTCTCACTAAATCATGTTTCTCCGAACTCTGATAAGTGTCTTATTTCAGTAATATAACAGAAATTCTATATTTAGATAAGTTCACTTTGCTATTAGTAAAAAACGTATAGTGTTCATTAAAAAGGCATTAATAAATATATGCTTGGAGTGGCAGATTGGTTCTTTCCACAAATATTTCCTAGCTACATTTTATATGCTGGTAGTGGCCACTTACAATTATGAGATACAAAGATGAATTAGAAAATAATCCTGCTCCCAATGAATTACAGTCAAGTACAAAAGGTAGAAAGTGATATGTCCTTATCACATGCAAACCTGGTAAGCTATATGCCTCCAAAATACTCATAGAGAAGATGGCAATAGTCTAGCTACAGCAATAAATTATCTTGATTGTTTAATTTCTACCAAGCACTGCATTTTCCCAGCCGATCTATTCAGAATGTCCTATTTCTTCATTTTACACATAAGATGCTAAGCCCTAGAGAGTTATTTTCCCAAGCTCGTATGCTAATATGGGATAGAACTAATCTCACATCTATTCCTTCTAAATATTTATCAGTGATATTTCTTCTACTGAATTCGAGCCAAACATTATTGACCATTTACTGGGCATGATACTACTGTTAAAAAAATGATCAGGAACAAATTTTGCGTGCAATTAAGACATAAATACTATCATATGTGAAGGTAAAAGCAGTAGTAAAAAAATATATATGTATAAAATAAGCCACTGAAAACAAGTAGGTAGAAGCAGCACTCCCTAGGGGAATCAGGATAGCTTTCAGAAAAGTAGTCATTTAAGCTAAGGTTTGATTTCTTGATTTAGTATTTTCCATGTCTTTAGTGTATTCGTGTATGTGTTGGGGGGGTATGTGTGTGCATCTACACATGTGTGAGCAGCATAGTATAGTTTATGAGTGGACATCAATTGGCCAACAGACAAAGAATATTTTAAGGTAGAAGAATCCATTTGTGTAAAGTATTGGAATCATGAAAGAATACAGATTATTCAGAAAAAAAAAACAACTAGATAATGTGGTTTGGGGAAACAGTAACTACAGGGTAAGAAGTTAGAATGGTAAACTGGTATCATATTAAGAATACTTAATGGACTTGTCTTAACATCCATTTTCTGACAGGAGGAAGCTATCAGTCATTTTAAAACTATTTCTGGAGTAAGAAAAAAAATGAGACATGGGAGCCTCAAATTGGACAATATCGGCTTGATAGTCACTGAACTGAGAACGACAGCAGCAGTAGGATGCTGAAGGCTTGCTAAGGGACTGGAAATAGAGAGCGAGGGGGTGAGATAAAAGAGTTGAAGAGGATACTGAGATTTTTAGCTTAGTTCAGTCCATAGATGATGATGGAAATACAAAAAGAGGATCAAGTACAGTAGCCAGAAGAGAGATGAGAGGGTGGGAGTGGAGGAAAAAAACCCAAATTTAGTTTGTATTGATCTAATGTAATGTAACTAAGTAGAACAAGAGAGTTAAAAATTGTGAGTGTGTCATTTAATTGGCTTTGAATGCTGAAGGATTTAGGATTTATCACTACAGAATTATTTCAATTTCTTAATTCTTAAACATTTTAATAAGTAAGCTTCTAGTAAAAACCTGTCATATATTTTTTATTCAAAATCAACAATAAAAACTAATTTTCCGTTCAACTAAACGGCTCAAATTATACATATGTTGTGTTACGGTTTTTGTTGAATAGAGCACAATTTATATCTTTTCCACGTGAATGTAAGTTCGAACAAATAATTTCAGAGTTCATTTTAAAGCATCATTGAAGAGTACATGATGAGTCATTATATCAGCAATAATGAAGAACAAAACAAATATTTTATGAGGTAATAATATTTATTTTCCAAAATATTTTACAAGTAAAGGAAAATAAATTTTAAAAATGTATCAATTATTATATAATGCAAGTTTTTCTTATTTTGAACTCTCATGCCTTCTTTTAGACTATTTCGGTGTATAACTTTAAAAAATAAAAGAAACCTTTTGCTTTTTTTTCATTTCAGTTTTTTCTTAATTTTTAAATAGATATTATCCCATGATATTTGACACTGCTCTTTAAATTAAGAGTGAACTTAGTTCTACTTAACTCTTACTTCTGGCAAATTCTCACTATAATAAAATAATAATAAAACCCCTATAGAGGTCTTTATCTTTCCTACTATGTTGTATGTCTCTACATACCATTATTAAATTGTTTCTATGCAAAGTTGCATTTTGCTGATTAGAATATTTCTGAATTATATCAACTTTTACTTAACTGTACAAATATTAAAAGACATGTTGAAATTAGGAATTATTCACATTGTACTGTGGTACCTTTTTTAAAGACACTGAATCTGTGACTCCAGATAGAGAAATTCTGAGCAGCTATATCAAAAAAAAATTGTAAACATAAAATTATCCCCTAGAATAAAGTATGTTTAGCTATAGGATGATGAATATATTTAATCCTGAATATTCAATTTATGGTCCTGATATATATGCATTTATACAATTTTAATAGTGTGTCCTGTACATGCAGAACAATATATGATTCCACTTTACATTTTTTTAGTCCATACTGGGCAATAGTAAAGAACACATGTTCTGAGGTAGACAGCCTGTGCTAATTGGGTCCAAGTTAGTAAATGTCTACTTGTTTTATCAGTTTCTTATTTCAAATTGGAATAATAATTATAACTACTCGGTAGGGTAATTATTAGAATTCAATGAGTTAAAGCCTGTAGAATATCGAGGAAAAAATGTAAAGTGTATGCTGAGAGCAGGGAATAAATGCTTTTAGTTTCTTCATTTTTCTATGAATAGAAAGAATGCTGTAAATATTAAATAAATAGGACAAATTCGTAAACAGCTGTTGAAATTTATTTTAGCCCATATATAAATTTCTATGTACATATCTGTTTATCAACACTTACATAAAGCTGGCTAAAGCAGACATAAAGACTATCTATGATTATTACATGGAGTGAATCGTTCTAAGTAGTCATATCCCAGTTTCCTAGTGACAATGCATAAATTAAATCATGATATTTATAAAATCTAAAGGCTGTGTTTATCATTTATCTGAGTGTGATTAAAGAACACGTTAAAATCTAAACAAATCAAAACAAACAAACAAACAAAAAACCTTCTTTCATGCCCTAGTAAATAACTGAGAAAAGAAACAATAAAACCTACAACAGTCAAAGTCATTTAGGGATCTGTAACTTCTAAAGAAACGACAGTCGATCATTCTCCATATGCCCCCATATCTGGCAGAGATTGCGTAACCAAAAATATCATTTATTCCTAAATTTAAAAATGTCTATGCATAGTAGGGAAGAAATAAAAGTTATTTTTAATTATAAAAGCGTTAATGAGTAAAAAAGCCAAACCAATTGTGTTGTTTTCTTCTTTCCGGTCTATGCGGTCAATCAGCTGGATCTGCTAGTCATTGTTTCAAATGTGCCCCCAACTCTAGTGGAAAAAAAGAAGATCTGACTGAGTAATGGATTTTTGTTGAATTATACATTTATTTTCATACGGCTATAATTTTTTATTGGATGAGATCATTTAAGTCATTATAATGTTTGGATTAAACATAATTTAAAACATTGTCTTAATACTAATATAGCTAGCTTGCTCTTTTCCAGAAATACGTATCTTTGTTTGAAATATGTGAAGATTCTGAGAGTATTTTATAATAAGAACGATAATTAGATATTATCGTTATTAGATATTAACGACAATTAGATATCGTGAAAAGATATTCTTCAGAATGCTTTGAATGATGCATCAATATAACCTCAAATGTAGCATGTAAGAAAATATCATAAAATTAATTATTTGAGTATAAATCATGATTTTCGTGGCCCCATATTTTTCCAATAGCTCATTATCTAAGCGACCCAGCTAGTCTAGAGAATGCTATTTCTCAAAGTGGTGTATATAGCTGCCTAAAGCTTATTCTTTCAAAACAGATGGTAAATTCTAAACAATATATCTTTTAAATTATTCTAGAATATGTGCCATGCCCCTCTGCCTTTGAACCGTTTACACTGAACACGATTGAGCATATTACTGTCTACTCAAGTTGTGATTGTTTATTAAGCTACCTGTTCTCACATATTCTGAATGCTCTCAATGATTATTAAAACATCTTTACTATTGCACTTGGAACTACCCCAACCTAGACTGCTATCATTTCACAATTTCTATATTGGTATTTATTTATTATTCTGTCTTCTATTGAGTTCAGCTTGACAGATGTCAATTGTCTGTTTATCTGCCTCTCTCTAGCAAGAGATCTCTCACTTCTGAGTTGTGGGGAGAAGTTTCAATTAGATAACTATCCGTTTAGTAATTATGTGTCAAATAAAATACAATAGACACTGAGTAAGGGAGGTGAGATACTCATAATAAAGGCATGTGTGTTTTATAATAATGATTTGTGGACATTTTATGAAATTTAACCTTTGTCTGTCACATTAAATGTCCTATGATGAGGTGATTATCAATATTTGTGCAAGGACTATCAATCATGCAGTGTCTTGTTCACATCTTCGAAAGTGGTTTATACATGTTTAAGTCATATAAAAATAAAAGCTGATTACACCTGAACATTTTTAAATGATGCCTATATGTTAGCTGCTTTAATGTCACCTGTTGGGGTAGGCTTTCTTTGATTACTCTATTCAAAAGAGATGATACTCTCTTCAACCTCTAAATTTTATTCTTCTTTATTTTTCTTCAAGGCATTATCTAATATGTTCATTATATGTCAAATTTCCACTGAATTTAAGCTCCATGAGGCTAGGAAATCTATTTTTCAGTGACATAATTCCAGTTAGGCAGAAAGCACTCAAGGCATTTTACTGAAGGAAAACTTTATACAAGCCAAATCATGATGTTCCTTTCCTTATGATGAGGTGCAATTTATGAAAACTAAAAATGGCAACTTAAAAGTATAATTTCATATCAATTTATATGACTTATATCTCTTAAGTGGATATGAAGATATGAATGAGAAAAACTCGGCAACTTTCAAGTGTTGCAAGAAATGTGTCACTTTGAAAGAAGCTTTGACTTCATGTAACATTGATTTTGAAACACTAGCTTGGACAAATAATTTAATCTTTCTAGGATTGTGAAGAACTAAATGATATAAGCCATCTCAAATATCAAAAATCATGAACATTTCATGAATGATAAATTTTCTACATAAGTGAGTTTAGTGGCCACAGTTAGTAGGGCAAGTCATAGAAAGGCCAGAGTTTTACATTTCCTACTCAAAGAGCAGGAAATGAAGCTCAGATTATGGATTCATACATACTAGTTTGAATCTTATTATTGATGTGTGATCTCTAAGCAAGATATGTAACATTTAGGACCACACTTCCTCATCTTGAAAATTGGCATAAGGATTTCAATCTTGTGTTGCTTCTGATAGAATTAACTGTGCATTTGCTAGTGCAGTCAGCATTGCAGGCACGAGTCTGATTTTTGTTTTTTTGGAGATTTTTTAAATTGTGTTAAATTATTCTTAAGCATGAACATTTCAAATTTATTTTAGAAAAGTTTTATATTCACAGAAAAACTGAGCAGAAGTCACATATTTCCCATACACTCCCTGCCCTGTGGGCACCCATAGCTTCCCTCACTATCAACATCTTGCATCAGAGTGGTACATTTGTTACAATTGGTGAACCTATAATTAGATGTCATAATCACCCAAAGTTCATGCTTTATATTAGGGTTCACTCCTGGTATACATTCTGTGGGGCCAACTAGTATATAATGACATATATCCATTATTATAGTATCGTGCAGATTAGTTTCACTGCTCTAAAAATCCTCTGTGCTCCAGCTATTCATCCCTCCCTTCCTCACTAACACCTGATCTTTTGATTGTCTTCACAGTTTTACCTTTTCCAGAATGTTGGAATCATATAGTATGTAGCCTTTAAAAAAAAAATATATATATACTATATATATATATATATATATATATATATATATATAAATTAGTTTCAAGTATACAGTACATTGGTTAGATATCTATACAGTTTATAAAATGATCCCCCAAATTCCCAAATTGCTCCCTCCTTCCCCTCATCCTCTGCCTAGAAAATGTATTCATTCTAATTAGATTCCCTATGCTGTGTTCCCCATCCTCATGACCATCCATTAGCTACTAATTTGTACTTCTTTAACCTTTCACCCCATTCTCCCAGCCCCCCCAAACCCCCTCCCATCTGTCCATCACCAAATTGTCCACTATATTTGTAAGTCTGTTTTTGATTAGTTTGTTCTTTTTATTCTTTAGATTCTGCATATAAGTGAAGCCATATAGTGTTTATCTTTCTCCGTCTGACTTAAATACCTTCTAGGTCCATCAAAGCAATATCTCTTTGCATCCTCTTCTTTTTATGCTGCGTGTGCATTTTAATCTGAAGTGAGCCTCTTACAGGCAACATGTAAGGGTCTTGTTTTCCTTTCCATTCATCCACTCTATCTTTTAGTCAGAGCACTTAATTCTTTTCCTTTGAGGTACTTATGGATAGAAATAGAGTTGTTACCAGTCTTTATTTTGTTTTTTGATACATGTTTTTTCTTCTTAAAGAAGTCCCTCCAGCACTTCCTCTAATACTGGATTGGTGGTAATAAATTCCTTTAGCTTATTTTTCTCTGGGAAACTCTTTGTCTGTCCTTCAACTCTAAATGATAGCTTTGCTGGATAAAGTGTCCTTGTCTGTAGATCTTGGGTTTATATCACATCAAATATGCTGTGCCAAGCAACATATTCAAGTGTCCTGCATAGTTTCTTCTGAGAAGACAGCTGCCAGTCTTATTGGTGCTCCCTTGTAGGTGAGTAACTGCTTTTAAAATTCTCTCTTTGTCTTTAAGCTTTGGCATTTGAATTATGGTGTGTCTTGGTGTGGGCCTCTTTGGGTTCCTGGTTTTGGGAACTTTCTGAGCTTCCTGGGGTTTTATATCTATTGCCTTCACCATGTTAGAAAAGTCTTCCCTCATTATTTTTTCAAATAGCTTTTCAACATGTTGTTTCACCTCATGTACCCCTATGACATGGATTCCCATAGGCTCCTTAAATTATTATTATAGTCTTGGGTTCTTTTTTCTTGCCATTCTGTTTGAGTGTCCTTGGCTTTCCCATCCTCTAGATAGGTCATTTGCTCCTCTTCTTTATTCACTTTGTTTATTCCATTTAATATACTTCTCAATCAGATCATGTGTTCTTCATTTCAGACTGGTTCCCTTTTATAAAATTTCCATTTCCATTTTTACGGTTTTTATCTCTTGTTGAAGTTCTCACTGAATTTATCTACACTTCCAAAAAATTCATTGTGCATCTTTATAACCAATATTTTGAACTCTGCATCTGTTAAATTGCTTGACACCATTATTGCTGCACCTCTGTTCTGTTTTCTCATACAGTTTCCACTTCTTTGCCTTCCCATTTTCCTACCTTTCCATATCTGTTTCTATGTACTAAGCAAAGCTCCTAAGTCACCCGGTCTTATTACAGTGGATTTATGAAGTAGATGTCCAGTGGCACATCCTGAGAGGGTTCCAGCTGCAGGCCAAGTTTAGCCCAAAGCTCTGCCCCTCCAGGGCTACCTGTTAAGATTTAGCAAGCAATCCACAGATGCTGTGCTTATAGTCGCCTCGAAAAGCCACAGCAGAAACCGAGGCCAGCTGCCTCCACTGTGAGTCTAGACACTGCTCAGCAAGAACCTGACTGGCCAAGGACACACTTGGATGTGGCTTGGGTGGGGCCATGACTTGGGAGAGGCGGAGTTTCAGCGAATCCTCTGGTCAAAGCCTCTTATCCAGTGAGATGATGTCACGACAATGACCATGCTGTGTCCCTGCACTGGGAGAGGTTGGGCTCAACAGGGAGTAATGGATACCACGGGCACTTCTGTACCTTGTGAGTCTCACCTCATCGCTCACTCCGACAATGTCTCCCTGTAAGTCCCTGGTGCCCCCATGTGCAGCCGAATAGGCACTGGTGCTCAGAGCCAGCAGGCCCAACACACAGAAAATTCTCTTGCAGATGCAGCTCCTTTAAGAGGCTTCTGCTGCTGCCTCTGCCGCTGCCGCAGCCTCCATCTCACTTAGCCACTCGGGACAGGGCAGCCCTGCGTCCTCGCCCCATCCTACATTTTGCCGTTGCTTTCTTGGATTTCTACATGGTCATATGGCTTGTTTCTCTAGATCCCAGGCAATTTATCCTTGCTGCTGCTCATTGTTTTGGTTATAACTTTGATTTGGTCATCGAAGGGATGAACAGAGCCTCTGTCATCTACACCATTTTTTTTCTAGTATATAGCCTATTGGATCTCTCTTTGAAAACTAATATCGTAGATGAAAGTGGTGGTGATAAAGACTCTTAGACCGGATTCAATGCCATGAAGCTCCAAACACTCATTGTTAATGTTCAGGGATGAATAATGAAAATACATGCATAACCGTGGTAGACAACAGACTGCCAATATGTTAAGTAAAAATAAGAATTTATTGTTCCGGTGACCAGACTAACCAGCACACTCATTTCATATAGGTGTTCTTAGATAACAAGTCACATGATCATCAAAGTCATTCTCTATACTTCCCATGACACACCCCTATCCATTGAAGTGGAAAACTTGAATTCCATATGGTCATTACTTATTTATTCTTTAGGAATACACTTATATGAAGCCAGATCATAATCCAAAGTTAACTTGGCAAGCATGAAACCAGTACAAACTGGGAAAGTTGATGAAAGTAAAATTTCATGACCTAGTAAACCCATTACACAATGGGGAATGTTTTGGAAACGGAGTCAGTATCCTTTGCTGGTTAAAAGCACAGTGCCTGAAAAAAAAATGCTCATAGTAATTGTTATCTGCTACAGTAATAACAATTACTCTTCGATCCCATGTAATTGGCTTAAATGGTTGTAGTAAATTTTTTAATTACTTATGATTATAGAAATAACCAATTCTCTTTTGTAATGAAACACATCCATTTTTTATTATATTAATGTATACCAGCAAACTGTACCACGTACAGATGACCTTGCATACCTATGTTGTTAAAGATTTTAGATTGACCGTCTGATTTATATATTTGTGGGACTTGTGTTCTCTTACAAATTCTTGAGATTAAGGAGTAAGGGAAACCTGTGACCTCAGAAGCGCCATTCCATTAACGAACAGTAAATGTTTTGTAATGTATGTGGAAATTGAAACCATCTCCCAAAGATGTTTCAGAGGTACACTGACCATCTGAAGGAGCATTTAGGCAGGGATCCAAATATGCTTAATTCAGAAGTTAAATCACTCTGAGGAATTATGTTTGAGACAAAGTAAGAAAAGAGCCGCATCCACTCTGTAATCTTCTGTTTAGAAACGGTGCTGCGTACTGATCCTTTATGCTAAGTGATATACAAATATTTTGAATGGGCTGCAGTATTGTTCTAAGAAGCAATTTTAAAACTTTAATTTCTGAAGCAAAGTTGGAATCTTCCAACAACTATGAAGTGTGAAATTAATACTGGAAACCTGGCAGTTTCACTATGGAAATTTGTATGAAGTAGGTTCGGTCAGCCATTTTTTGGAAGAGAGCGTATATGCTAAAAAGACATTATTCTGCAGCGACTAACAATGTGGTACGGTGTTTCAGTGCATCGGTTTCCATGTTGCCATTAAGAAGAGAAAGAAATACTATAAACTTTAGAGAAACTATGCAACACATGCAAAAGAAACTCGTTTTTTTAAATGCCTGACTTCTGTAATCCAGAAGTGCAGTCAAGGATTTGATGCTAGTATTGATGTACGCTGCGAAGTAAGTTGGCATTCTAACAATGTACAGAAAGGAATTACAGTTCTTGCCTGTAATTCGGATCATATATTTTTGATGTGAGCCAGTTCTTCCTTCGTTGTTTTGACATAAATGATACTCAAACCCAGTCTGACATAACTGGACTTCTGTTTTGATGTTTCTTGTTTTCAGTACCAAAGAGCTGGTGCGAAACCATCTTGATATCCCTGCTCTTGGGCTTGCCACCTGCATAGAATGCACAGAGCATGTAGTCATACATTGGAAGCTTGTTCTTGTTTGAAACAATGGCACACTAACAGCTTTCCAAAAAGCCGTTCTTCTTTTAGAAGGAAAACAGAAACCCACTGTGTGTGGCATGTACTGTTGAAGAGTAATTTCAAGAGAAATCCTTCTGGTGAGGACGTGCTTCGAATCTGTGTCCTCTGAAGTGCTCTTCCATAAGTGAAGAGTAAGTGTTCTGGAATGCATATGGAAACAGAAACTGCCACCCAAAGATGTTTCAGAGGGACCCTAACCAACTGATGGAGCAATACAGAAGCCCATTAAAAATATCTGTATATCACATAGTATAAAGGATGAGTTCGGAGCATCGTTTGTAAACAGAAGCTTACAGAGTGGAGGGGCTCTTTTCAAAGCCTTTGCCTCAGACATTATTCCTGGGTGATATAACTTCAGAATTAAGCATATTTGGGTCCCAGCCTAAATGCTCCATTAATTGATAAGAGTCCCTCTGAAACATTTTTAGGAGACGGTTTCAATGTCCACATGCATGACAAAACACATAGTGTTTGTGTATGGAATGGCGCTTCTGAGGAAACAGATTCCAAGCACATCCTCACCAGAGGGATTTCTCTTCAAATTACACTTCAACACTAAACACCACACACAGTGACTTTCTGATTTCCTTGGCAAAGAGAGACTGCATAGGAAAGCTAGTAATGTGCCGCTACTACAAACTACAAAAAACCTGTAACTGTATTACTACCTGCTCATGTAATCTAGGCTGATGGCAAGCTCAAGAGCATGGTTGTCAAGACACTTTCCCACCAGCTCTTTCGTACTGAAAACAGGACACATCAAAGATATCTATAGCTATGTCACACTGGGAATGAGCATCAGTCATGTCAAAAACAATGGGACTAGAAACTGGCTCAAATAAAAAATGAATAAACTAAATTACAAGCAAGAATTGCAATTTATTTTTATACATTGTTACAGTGCCGATGTACTTCACAACATATACCAGCACTAGCACCAAATCGTTGACTACACTTCTGGTTATGGAAGTCAGGCATTCAAGAACAAGTTTATTTTGCATGTGCTGCATATATTCTCTAAAGTTTATAGTATTTATATCTCCCCTCAAAGAAAACATGTGAACCAAAGTATTAAAACACCATACCACCTTGTTAATTGGTGCAGTCTAATGCCTTTTCAGCATACACACTCTCTTCCAAAAAATGGATGCCTGACCTGATTCATACAAATTTCCACAATGAAAACTGCCAAGTTTCTAGTATTAATTTCACCCTTTGTAGTTGTTGAAAGATTCCAACTTTGCTTCGGAACTACTCTTATCAAGTCGCTTCTTAGAACAATACTGCAGCCCATTCAAAATACCTGTATATCACTTACCATAAAGGATGAATATGGAGCAGCATTTCTACACAGATACTTACAGAGAGGAAGCAGCTCTTTTTAAACCTTTGTTTGTCTCAAATATTACTCATCAGAGTTATCTAAGTTCTGATGTAAGCATATTTGGATCCTCGCCTAGACAATCCATCAGATGGTCAATGTCCCTCTGAAACATCTTTGGGAGATGTTTTCAATGTCCACATGCTTTACAAAACATTTAGTATTACTGTATGGAGGGGCGTTTCTGAGAAAAAAAATTCCAAGCACATTCTCACCAGAGGGATTTCTCTTCAAATTCCTCTTGGACAGTACACACAAGACACAGTGGTTCTCTGTTTTCCTTGGCAAGGAGAGACTGTATAGGAAAGCTGGTAGTGTGCCGCTACTACAATCTTCAAAGAAGCTACCAGTGTATTACTACCTG
The DNA here is from genome assembly GCF_000151845.1 of Pteropus vampyrus. Lineage (NCBI taxonomy): Eukaryota > Metazoa > Chordata > Mammalia > Chiroptera > Pteropodidae > Pteropus > Pteropus vampyrus. The sequence goes on along the minus strand of NW_011914827.1, from coordinate 254,047 downwards.
CTCATGTAATCTAGGCAACGACAAGCTCAAGAGCATGGTTGTCAAGACAGTTTCCCACCAGCTCTTTGGTACTGAAAAGAGGACACATCCAAACAGATCTATAGTTATGTCAGATTGAGATCGAGCATCACTAATGTCAAAAACAACACGGCTAAGAACTTGCTCAAATCAAAAATATATTAGCCTAATTAAAGGCAAGAATTGCATTTCCTTTCTGTACATTCTTAAGAGTGCTGACTTACTTCACAGCACACACAAATAGTGGCACCAATTTGTTGACAGCACTTCTGACTCAAAGGCATTCAGAAACGAGTTTCCTATGCATGTGCTGCATAATTTCTCTAAGTTTATAGTATTTCTATCTGTTAATAATGGCAACATATATACCGAAGTATTGAAACACCATAACAATTTGGGTTTTGCTGCTGCCTAATGTCTTTTCAGCATGTACGCTTCCTTCTGAAACTCGGATGCCTGAACCCGCTTCATACGAATTTTCACAATAAAAACTGCCATGTTTCCAGAATTAATTACAGACTTTGTATATATTGGAAGATTCCAACTTGGCTTCAGAAACTACAGTTTTCAAGTCGCTCTTTAGAACAAGACTGCGGCCCATTCAAAATATCTGTATATCACTTAGTATAAAGGATGAGTACGGTGTACGGTTTCTAAACATAAGCTTAGAGTGTGAAAGTGGCACTTTTCAAGGACTTTTCCTCAAACAAAATTCGTCAGAGTGATCTAACCTCTGAACAAGCATATTTAGATCACAGCATAAATGCTTCAAAAGATGGTCAGTGTCCCTCTAAACATCTTTGGGAAACGGTTTCAATTTCTACATGCATTATGAAACATTTGGGGTTCCTGTATGTAACGGCACTTCTGAGAACACAGATTCCAAGGGATTTCTCTATAAATTACCATTTGACACTACACGCCACACATAGTGTTTTTCTGTTTTCCTCAGCAAAGACAGACTGTATAGGAAAGCTGTTAGGTTGCCGCTACTACAAACTGCCACGCTATTGCTACCTGTTCGTGCATTGTAGGCAGATGGAAAGAACAAGAGCATGGACGTCAGACAGTTTCCCACCAGTTCTATGGTACTGAAAACAGGACACGTCAAACATATCTACACTGGGATTGAGCATCACTCATGTCAAAAACAACGGGACTAGAAACTGGCTCAAATAAAAAAAAATGTATAACCTGAATTACAAGCAAAAATGCAATTACTTTTTCTACATCATTGGAGTGCCCACTTATTCTACAACACATACCAATACTAGCACCAAATCATTGACTGCACTTCGGGATACAGAAATCAGGCATACAAATACAACTTTCCTTTGAATGTGCTGCATACTTTCTCTAATGTTTGTAGTATTTATATCTCCCCTTAATGGCAACATGTGGACCGAAGTATTGAAACACAATAACATATTGTTAATCTCTGCAGTCTAATGTCTTTTCAGCATATATGCTGCCTTCTAAAAAAACGGATGCCTGAACCTGTTTAATATGTATTTCCACAATGAAAACTGCCAAGTAACTAGCATTAATTTCCCACTTAGTAGTTATTGGAAGATTCCAGCTTTACTTCAGAAACTAAAGTTATCAGGTAGCTTCATAGAAGAATACTGCAGTTCATTAAAATATCTGTATATCACTTAGCATAAAGGATATGTACGGAGCATCATTTCTGAACAGAGGTTACAGAGTGGCATCAGCTCTTTTCAAAACCTTTGTCTCAAATATTATTCATCAGAGTAATCTAACTTCTAAAGTAAGAATATTTGGATAAGAGCCTAAATGCTCCAAAAGACGGTCAGTGTCCCTCTAAACAGAGACTGAGAACTTGGTCTAATCAAAAATGTATAACCCGAATTACAGGCAAGAACTGCAGTTCCTTTCTGTACTTTGTTACAGTCCCGACTTCCTTCAAAGAATATACCGATACTAGCTTCTCCAATGCATTCTACGAAACATTGAAAGAAGATTTAATGCCTATTCCTCTCAAACTCTTCCAAAAAATTGAAGAGGATACTATATTTCTCAATCTTTTTTTATGAGGCCAATATTACCCTGATAACAAAACCTGGTAAGGATAACACACACACACAAAAACTACAGACCAATATCTGTCATAAATACAAATGCAAAAATCCTAAATAAGATGTTGACAAACCAAATACAGCAACATAGTAGAAAGATTATACATCACAATCAAGTGGGCTGCATCCCAGGGGAAAAGTGATAGTTCAACAGACACAAATCAATTAATGTGATATACTATGTAAACAAATAAAAAAATAAGAAGTTCATGATCATATCAATAGATGCAGAAAAAGCCTTTGACAAGATACTGCAATCATTTATTATCAAAACACTGAACAAAATGGGTATAGAAAGGAATACCTGAATATAATAAAGGCTATATGTGACAAGCCCTCCGCCAACATAATATCGAATGGTGAAAAACTAAAAACTTTCCCTCTAAGATCAGAAACAAGGCAAGGCTGTCCACTATTGCCACTGTTATTAAATATAACATCGGAGATCCTAGTGAGTGCAATCAGGCAAGAAAATGATATAAAAGGCAACCAAATAGGAAACGAAGAAGTCACACTGTCACTATTTGTGCATGACATGATTCTCTATACAGAAAATACAAAAGACTCCACAAGAACACTCCTAGACAATAGGAAATACAGTAAAGTTTGTGAATTCAAAATCGATGTTGAAAAATTGATATCGATCCTATACTATGATAACGAAGCGTCAGAAAAAGAAGTGGAAAAATCATTCCTTTTGCAATTACGAGGAGAATAAATTACCTAGGAATAAAACAAGTGATGGACCTACATAATGAAAACTATAAGAACACCCTATATAAAAGAATTCAAAGAAGATATTCCGTGTTCTCCGATTGCAAGAATCAACAAAGTTAAAATGACCTTAATACCTAAAGCATTATATAGATGTAATGCAAGCCCCATCAAAATCCCATCAGCATTTTTTAAAGAAATGGAACAAAAAATCATCAGATTTGCATGGCACCACAAAGATCCCGATTTAGCAAAGCCATCTAGATGGAAAAATAAATAAATAAATAAGGCTGTATGCATCACTCTGGCTGACTTCAAATTATCCTACAAAGGGATAGTAATCAAAACAGCATGGTACTGGCAGAAAAACAGACACACAGACCAGTGGAACAGAATCAAGAGTACAGAAGTAAACCCATATTTCTATGGGCAATAATTTCGACAAAAAACCAAAAGCCAAAATCATATGGTGGAGAAAGGAAAACCTCTTTGATAAATGGTGCTGGGATATATGGAAAGCCACCTGCAAAACAATGAAACTAGAATGCCACACACCATAATTAACTCAAAATGGATGGATGACTCCCTGAATATAAGACCTGAAACAATAAAATGCATAGAAGAAAATATAGGAACTAAACCCAAGGCCTGTGTCCTGAAAGAGGATTTTATGAATTTGACCTCTAAGGCAAGGGAAGTAAAAGCAAAAATAAATGAATGGGACTACATAAAACTTAAAGCTTCTGCTCATAAAAGAAACCATAAACAAGGTGAAGAGACAAGCATCTGAATGGGAAAACATATTTGCAAGCAATGTTTCTGATAAGGGCCTAATATCCAAAATATACAAAGGACTCATATGACTCAATAACAACAAAAGAACAAATTATCTAATCCAAACATGGGGAGCGAATCTGAACAGATTCTACTCCCCCCAGGACATACAAATATCCCACAAATACATAAAAGATGCACAACATCGCTAGTTATTAGGGAAATGACAATCAAAACCACAATGAGATATCATCTCACACATCTTAGAATAGCTATAATCAACAAGACAATAATAACAACGTTTGTAGAGCTTGTGGAGAAATAGGAACCCTCATACACTGCTCGTGGGACTGCGAATTGGTACAGCCACTATGGAAAAGAGTATGAAGTTTCCTCAGAAAACTAGGAATTGGTCTCCCATATAATCCAGCCATCCATCTACTGCCTATTTACCCCAAAGACTTGAAAACCCATATTCAAAAAGATATTTGCACACCGATGTTCAAACAGCATTATTCACACTGGCCAGGACATGGAAGCAACCGAAGTGCCCTACACTATAGGACTGGCTGAAGATGACGTGGTACATATAAGCAATGAAATAATGTTTGACCATAAAAAGAGATGAAAAGCTGCCATTTGCAACAATGTGGATACACCTTGAAATAATCATACTAAGAAAAATAAGTCAGACAGGAAAAAAAATTGAAAATGGAGTGATATTACTTATATGTGGCATTTAAACCTAACGGCAACAAAGGAAAAGGACAAACAAACAGACCTTCAGGAACATGGACAATGGAATTATGGTTACTAAAGAGTAAGGGGTTGGTGAGGAGGGGTGAGGTAGACTGCATAAAGGGCTTAACTATAAGAGGGTAGGGGGAGGGTGTAGTGGGTAAAGGGGATCAAATATATGGTAGCTGAAGGAAGCCAGACTTTGGGTGGTAATCACGCAATAGAAGATAAAGATTTCAAATAGTACACCTGAAAATTATAGAATTATATTACGCAATGACACTACAATAAATTTAATTTACAAACATTTATTAATTAACTAATTGATTAATTTTAAAAGAACTATAGGCAATCAATAACTGCTTTTGCTCAGGGGAATTAAGTTTTTATGCATATACGTAAACAACTATTAAAAAAATGTTTAAATACTTATAGAAAATAACTGTACCTGAGTGTCTAAAATGCTCGGATTTCTAAATATTTATTCCAAATGCAAGTAATATTGATAAATTTATTTCTTAGTAATGACACCATTGCAAATTTATGAAACTCAATCATTACAAATTCTCAAATGAATTGACAAAAACTCAGGAAAATATGGAAAATTAGCCACTTTAGTCTTGGACTGGGTTTTGCAAAAATTCTATTGGTTAGTTATTTTATTCTGACATATGTAACTTTGTAAAATTTTAGTCAAGTACTAACATTAGCCGTCTTGATTCATATTCATGTAGCTGGCATTTTGAATTTTAAAAAGTATTGTTGAAAAACTAGCTTCAGAACCTATTACATTATTTCTTTTAGTAGAAACTGGCAGCTTTTTATCTTTCACTAGAAACACCATTGTGAGGTTCTTTGGAATTTTTCTGAATGAAACCTATCAGAGGCATACAAATCTAGGAGGAAAACACACATTTTAAATATTTTATTCAGGATAACACTTCATAAATAATTTGTTCTTATTTCTGTAGTAAAAATAAAGCCCCCAAATTTGCTGAGTATTCACCTTGTAAATAACCTGTATTTAGTTTGGCTAATTCAACCCACACATCTCCAAATTTCAGGTTTCTGTTTAAGCAGCAATGAGTCCTCAGTTAATCCAAACTACATGGTTATAGTTTCTCTGCACAATTTAAACCCTTTGCTTTTACCTCAGTTTTGTATCTTAATAAACTTGCTCTTACCTTACCTCTTAACACAGAAGGAAAGATTCTTGCATCCTCAGATACACCTCCAATTGTAGAATGTTTTTCTGTACCACTAGAAGATGATCATTTTCATCCTGAATCTCAGCTTATATATTTGCTGTATTATATAGAGGATAAGAAGCAATATACTTTTATTGGCCGTTATTTATACTAAGAAATGCACTGGGATAAATATGTATTGTACTTTATTTTTTCTAAAACAATGGAAATTACTTAAATAAAATAAAAAGTCATTCCTAAATGACACGTCTAAAAACCGCAAAATCCACAGAAGACACTGATAATGACGCTTCTGGAACAATAATATTAAGTTGTTGCTATTTCTTTTAATTATGATGTCCTGGTAATTAATTTCACTTGATTTAATAGTCACTAAATGTTGTACTCTAATCACTTTAATGATACAACTCAACTGTTTATGTTTACGAGCACTTTGCACACATTACCAAGTACACAAAAGTGACACAAATTCAGAAACATCTTATGAAGTATAAGAAACTGCTTTAAACAATATATGTACATAAATATTTTATTCTTTTTTTGAAATTGATTTTATTGAGGGGACAGTGGTTAATAAGATTATATAGCTTTCAGGCGTACAATTTGATAATACATACGTATAATGCATTGTGTGTTTACCACCCAAAATCAAATCTTCTGTCACCATAGGTTTAAGTCCCTTTATTCTTTTTTTCGATGCCCCTTTCCCTCCAGTAAGCACTAAACTATTGTCTGTGTCTATCAGGTTTGTTGGTTTGTCTTGTTCATCATTTTGCTTTCAGTTTTACATCCTAAAAGAGTGAAATACTATAATTCTCAAATTTTCCTTTCTGGCTAATTCTCTTAGCATGACTATGTCAAGGTCCATTCTACTTTTTCGCGAATGGCAGTATTTCACCTTTTCTCATGACTCAGTAATATCTCATTGAATATGTACCACATCTTCCTTAGCTAATCATCTATCGAAGGGCCTTTCAGTTATTTCCATGTCTTGGCTACCATAAATAATAAAGATATTAGATATACGGATTTTATAAACTCCAGAGAGAGTACAGTAAAATCATTATTCAGTAAATCAATTTTGCCATTATGAAAAATGTCTAAAATTAACAACTATAGAAACATCTTGATAAATATTTGTGTTCCTGATATTTGATGATTGTAAATTTCCTATGAAATAATTTGTCCAACTTTAAAAATTGAACTGAAGTTTTTCAAGCATTTTTATAATATATTCATCTCACAAACAACATTATTGAAATATTAGAGTCCATGCTTCCATATCAATTAAGTTTACATACATATTTGCTATAAGACGAATATAGAATTTAATGAGATTTAATACAGTGCTTTAAATGAAATGTGGAATAAAAATTAGGATAGCATTTCCATGCCATAAATTATGAAAACAAGTACAATTATGGAAAGATAGTTATAGTTTATACTTAAATATCTACCTAAATTCTTTGATAAAACTTTTATCTGCCAGGTTTGGGCATGTTTAACATTATATGTATAATAAAATTAACCATGATAAATATATATATTAAACTATGTACTTCTCTTAGTTTCTTAAAAGTGGTTGCTCTTCTTGTCTTTAATTTCTTTTGAATATGGATTGTGTGTTAGTTTTTCCTTTTGATTTTAGAAATATTTGACTCAATATTTAATTTGTGTAATTAAATTTAAATAGTATGGAATCATTAATCTCTTTTGTGAACTGTGTGAAAAAGAATGCCCTTTCATTTGACTTGAATTTACGTTCATCCATTTTAAGAAATGTCCTGTATTGTTGGGTGTCAGATTTGGTCACAAAACAAAAGAATGTCTTCAAGATACAGTACCTAATCTAGAAAATGAAGGGCAGAGAGGATTCCACGAATGAACCTGGAGGGCACTGTGCTAAGAGAAGTAAGACAGAGAAAGAAAAGTAAATGCTGTATGCTCTCATTTATAGGCCATAAAATAATTTTAAGAAAAGACTTGAGCCAGAGCCTAAGTCTAATAACAGTAATTCATGTATGCGGTGTGACCTCACACAGGTCACTTACATCTTTTGAGCTAAAATTTCTCATCAATAACCTAGTAAACATATATAATTAATTAGATTATAGGAGCAAATACATGGAAGGTATGAAATACATGCCAGCTTCACTATTTCAAATATGACAGACTTGGAGCTTACTAACTTTCAAGGTGGAAAGTGTTAGTACTATCATCATCATCATCATCATTACTATGTTTATCAGAAAGAGGAAGAATATCAATGCCATGGAATTACAAAAAGCACTAGTACTGAGTTATAAAACAATTTTTTCATATGGGGTATTAAATAGGGAATATTAAAGAATATAATAGAAAGTATGTATATTTTTACTGTAAAGAGAAGAATTTAAGTAGTAATAAACACTATTGGAAGACATAGCAAAAGTGCCTTATTAAATGCCCATACTTTGGTGTACATGGCAAGACTGAAATATTACAGAAAACTCATTTGGAAAAGTCAACGGTCTTGGAGGAGAACAGACACACGCTATTAACTAATGGATGTTAAAATATTCTGAAATTACAAGCCTATAAAAATCGTTTTATCTTGAAATGCAGAACCATAGATGAAACCAAAAACAAAAATATGTTCAAACAAAGCAATAAACAAACTGTGCATTTTTGACATATCACTAAAAACAGAAGTATAATTTAAGCTCAAAGTTATTTTGTTTACATAGCAGCAATGATTGATAAAGTTGGAAAAATATATAAGTAAATAAAAAATAATAATATGAACCAATGGCAATGATAAAAGACTGGACTTGGATATACAATTTACTAAGCTTTTGAAAAGGTACGTTGACTAGAGTGACTCATAGCATGTATGCAGTCTTGAATTGTCATACATACCCTGACACACACACACATACACACACACATTCAGAAAAGAATATTATGGCCTTCATTCTTGAGATTATATAGTAATTAAGTTATAATGAGATCATGAAAAAGAGACCCTGGTCCAAAAAATAATTAGTGTCCTGGTTTCTGACACAGAGTTCCTAAAATCCCTTGTAAATAGGGGTGACAGGAGAACATTTTGTTTTAACATTTCATCTGTGACCTTAGTACCTAATACATAGCCCCTAAACTTTTAATTTCCTGAGTCATAGGAACATCTAATACTGAGCTCCTAAATCTCAGAGCATTTCTGGGGTCGTAGGAATATCTTGGTTTTAATGAGGTGACCCTTGATGGGCTTCAGGATGGTTGCAGATTACAGAAAGAACAAGGCATGATTTAGGAGCTTTAAACCTTCATTTTTTATATCCCACTCTCCGGAGAGTGAAAATGGAGTTAATAATCGATCATGCCTATGTGATGAAGCCTCCATAAAAATCTCTAACAAGTTTGGAGACTTTCCAAGTTGGTGAATACATCTACGTTTCAAGAGGATGGTGTACTCGAACTATATGTAAACATAAGCTCATGCACTGGGATGCTTACCAGTCTAACTTTATGTATCTCTTCATCTGGCTGTTCATCTGTACACTTTATCACATCCTTTAGTACATCGTAAACTAGTAAATACAAGTAAGTATCTCCCTGAATTCAGAAACTGACTGAATTCAAGAAGGGTCAATGAGGGAACTTCTGATTTAAAGGCAAGTCGGGCAGACAAAAGTTGTAGGTGTCCTGAGGAACTACTCTTTTTGATTGGCATCTGAAATAGGACACAGTCTTATGAAACTTATGGGATCCACACAAACTCCAGTTAGTATTAGAATTAAATTGAATTGTAGGACACCCAGCTGATGCTGTTGAGAATTGCTCGATGAGTGTAAAACCCAGATATTTGCTGTCAGAAGTGTTGTAAATGTGGTACTAGTGTGAGAGTAAAGGAGAAACATACAAGTGGAGTGATTTTTGTCCTATATATTATGTATTAGGATGCTAGCAAACTGTTTGGATCATTATGCTAAGTCCTTTGGAAAGAGTGAAAACAGACATTGGATCTATAGGCTATAACTTAGTAGCTGAACTGATTCATCCTCATTTGGTATAAGTGTAGCTTTGGACATTTTCATGAAAATTGTGGTCCATATATCCGTAAAAAGGACAAGTATGCATGTGAGTAGAGTTTTCATTTTAGAGCAGTCATGGGCTCTAAGGATCTCATTAAGGACTGCGGCTTTCAAATGAATAAGGGAAGAGAAAATTCAATTACAATATGTCCATAAGGTAGATTGTGAACCAGTCATGAAAATGATGTTTTCGAAGAATATCTAATAATACTAAATATTTTTGATATAACATGAACTGTAAAGAAAAAAAACGGTTTTAAAACCAAAAATTCATGATCACAATTATGTGTATGTGTATATGGGTGTGTGTGTGTGTGTGTGTGTGTGTGTGTGTGTGTGTGTGTGTGTGTGTGTAGCCCTGGGAGAGACATTAGATATGCAAATTTTAGAAGCATTCAAAAATATAGGATTGCAAACTATTCTCTTATATGCGTTCCTTAATTTTATGCAATGAATGCACTTTATAATTAAGAAAAACTTAATATAAAATATGTTGAAAAACTACAGAAGAAAGAGAAAACAGCAGTTATAAAGGAGGATATACAAAAATGAAACATCTTATGCCTTTACCAAAACATCATGTCTTGCATCGAAAGAGCCTGTGCATATATATACAATAGAATATTACTCATCCATTAGAAAAAATGAAATCCTACCATTTGCAATGACATGAATGGATCTAGATCATATTATGCTGAGTGAAATAAGTCAGACAGAGAAAGATAAATACAATATGATTTCAAATATATGCAGAACAAAAAGAACAAATTAATCAAATACAGGTTCCAAAACATAGTGGACAATTTGGTGACAGACACAGGGAAGGGGCGTCGGGGGCTGGGAGAATGGGGTGAAGCCATTAAAGAAGTACACATTCCTAGTTTCTAGATGGGCAGAGGCTTGGGGAGCATGGCACGGGTAATGCAGTCTACATTACTATATTGGATAGGTGAAGACCAACAGAAGGGGGAGAACAATTATGAACTAACCAATGTCCTGTATACTTGACATTAATTTAAAAAATAATACACAGACTGAGCAGACACCATGCGAATCTTTATAATTTTTACATCAATGAGCCATAGCCATTGCTAGTGGAGCATACATGATTTCTCCCTGAAATAAAAAGAATTTGCCTACTTGTTTTCTTGTCAGAAGAATTTTCCCCAGGCATAACTGATTTACTTGTGAAGATTTAAACAAGAAACAAAGACTACAGAAAGAAGAAACCTTGAAAAACGCAATTTAATTATTCTTTATCTGTAGAGATTTGCTTCACTCATTAGTAATCTGCTACGCAACATGTTTAATAATTAGATTTGTGAAGAAATTGTAGAAGCAATACAAAGTGAATCTATTGAACTACAACTACTTATCACAATGAACATGTGAAAATTAGTCCTTAGAATGTATTTAATGAACACTTGTCAAATAAGTGCTTTTAATTCCTGCAATTTTCATTCAATTCAAGCATTATTTATAATCTTTCCAAAATTTCTAAAAGGAAAAATATTGTTTGAAGCAACATAAACTTGTACATTTTTTGAAAAGTTCCAGTAAATTAGCTATTTAAATTTCCAAGCGTAGATCATAGTAAAAATAAAAATGAAATTTTCAGTATGATAGAAATCTAGCACTATAATTTTTAAGATATATGCCAGTCCACCACACTTGTGCCCAAGTTGTTCACCAAAATATTTTGGTCAAATCCATTTCACTTTTTTGATTTTTCTGTCCCCACACTTCTCACTTAAATATTTCAGTCAATCACTTATGATTTCTAAATTGGTTTTTGAAATGGTAAAATAGAATGTCTTGGTTTGTCCTCCAAACATTTCTTCCTCCCTTGTTTTGGGCACAGAACTTCATTTTTCCTTCCTTGGGTTACCATGCCTCAATATGCCATATGCTCTTAGTGCAACTGTTGATCACAGTGCTCTGCAGACCACCCTTGGCCGAGGGTACGTGTATGTCATAACCCAGGCTAATTAGATGATCCTCCTCAGACACTTGACCCTTGTGCTTTAGGAACATGATGTCAATTGTTTCAGTGGCACTGTTTACCCAAAAAAGCAGTGTTCTGTGTTTCTGATCAAGATGGCTCACACTTATCCTGAGTCTATATTCAACTTTCATTTGTGAAAGCCACCAAATATTCTTTTGAAAATTTTTTCGAGTGTGCTTCCAAACAAAATAACCATTCCAAGTACAGTTGGAAATGATCAATTCAGTCCTTATCAGAGAATATTGGCCTTATCGTCCCATCTACAGAAAGAGTTTGCATTTTCTTTCCTAAAGTACCAAAGACAGTATAAAATACAAATTTTCCATTAGTGTCAAAACTTAATCAAGCATTATATTTTCTCATACTTTCTTCTTTTCAAAATAGATGCTTATATATATTATGTATGTGTGGGCGGGGGAGAATTTTGTCTGTGTTTTTGTTTATTCATTGTCCGACTGTCAAAAAGATCAGGGTAGTCAAATTTAAAGACTCTGAAAGGTGCAACTGCTTTTCTAATATGTCCCAAATTTTAACCATTAGTTATGCAAAGAACTTGGAGAAAATCACATGGAATCCTATCTATAATAATTAAGAGGAATAAATGAAGCAATTTTCATAAGTGATTGCTACATTTGTAAATGTCGAACATATTATAGTTAGTAATAACAATGAAAATAGTCATAATAACTGTAGCTTTGTAAACTGGGTGTCATTTTAATAAGTTAAATAATTTGCGGATATCATTTTTTTTGAAAATTTCAAACACCCTAAGAGGTGTAGTAAGACTTATTGTGATATACAATATTAAATATTCTAAAGGTTACAGAGTTTAGTAAAGTTCAAAGATGTGTCTGGAACCCAGCCCAGACAGATATCAAAGTTGGAGAACTTGAACTATTTATTACATTAAATTTTTAGGCACCTGCTTTTTCTCTACTCTTCTATTAAGGTAATTTTTAATTTGAATTGTGCCATTGGTAAATCATCTGACTTATAACACTTTTTAGTAAATATATTTGACAAAATTTCTCTGTACTGCTTGCCCTTTAATCTCATGTATATCTTAGCATTTATGGAATATCATGTGATAGAAGTCTTTCATTACTTACACTGAGATCCTGGACTGGCTAGAGTATGAAAGTACTTTGTCCGTTTTAATAAAACATTAACATAGCAATCTCTATCAGGGAAACTTGATAGAAAGCATATGGTGTAAGTCAATGAGAATAGACTTTGAAAGCTGAAAGCGGCTTCATTAAAATGATTACTCTTCAATTGTTTGTCTGCAACGATCTTCAAGATACTACATAGCAGTTTAAGTAGGTACAAGATATCAAGAGAGAGTGAAAAAGGAACAATATTGATTAATTGGACTCATCAAAGTTACTGGGGATGAAAAATGAATTAGCTTTGGAACATGACTTTTGTTTAGAATGATGATTAAAATGAACGTGAAGAAGACAAAAAAGGCATAGATGATAGAGAAAGTATGCAGCACATGCAAAGGAAAGTAGTATTTGAATGCCTGATTTCTGTATCCAGAAGTGCAGTCAAAGATTTGGTTCCTGAATTTGTATATGTTGTAAAATAAGTAGGCAATCTAACAATGTACAGAGAGGAATTGCAATTCTTGCTTGTAATTTGGGTTATGCATTTCTGATTTAGCAAGGTCTGAATCGTGTTGTTTTTGACAGGATTGAAGCTCAATCCCAATGTGACATGACTGTAGATCTGTGTAAATGTGTCCTGCTTTCAGTACTAAAGAGCTGCTGGGAAACTCTTGACAATCATGCTCTTGAGCTTGCCGTCTGCCTAGATTACACGAGCAGGTAGTAATACAGTTTCCTCTTCTTTTGGTTTGTAGTAATGGCATAGTTTTCTAATACAGCTTTTCTATACAGTCTATCTTTGGCATGCAGTGTCCAAGGGTCATTTGAAGAGCAATCCCTCTGGTGAGAATGTGCTTAGAATCTGAGTTCTCTGAAGCTCTGTTCCATGCACGAGCACGAAATGTTTTGTAATTCATGTGGACATTGAAACCATCTCCCAAAGATGTTTCAAAGGGATGTTGACCATCTGATGGAGCGGTTAGGCGGGGATCCAAATATGCTGACTTTAGAACTGAGATCACTCTGACACACAGTGTTTCAGTCAAAGGTTTGAAAAGAGCCGCTTCCACTCTGTAAGCTTCTGTTTGGAAACTCTGCTCTGTACTCATCCTTTACGCTAAGCGATATCGAGATATTTTACATAGGCTGCTGCATTCTTCTGAGAAGCGACTTGATAACTGTAGATTCTGAAGTAAAGTGGAATCTTCCGATAACTGCAAAGTTTGAAATAAATACTAGAAAGCGTGCCGTTTTCATTGTGGAAATTCGTATGAAGCGAGTTCAGGCCTCTGTTTTTTCGGGAGAGCGTATATGCTAAAAAGACATTAGACGGCAGCGATTAACAATGTAGCTTGGTTTTTCGATACTTCGGTTCCCATGTTGTCAATAAGAAGACATAAAAATACCATAAACTTTAGAGAATGTATGCAGCGCATGCCAAGGAAAGTAGTATTGGAATACCTGATTTCTGTTATCCAGAAGTGCAGTCAAAGATGTGCTGCTCTTTTGGTATATTCTCTAAAGTAAGTCGGGATGCTAACAATATACAGAGAGGAAATGCAGTTCTTGCCTTTAATTTGGGGAATATATTTTTGTGTTGAGCATGTGCTTAGTCGCATTTTTATGGCATGAGCAATGCTCACTCTCAGTGTGATATAGCTCTACTTCTGTTTTGACGTAGAGCTGGTGTTTTCAGTACCAAGTAGAGGGTGGGAAACAGTCTTGATACCTATGCTCTATGTTTGTAATCTGCTGAGAATGCATGAGCAGGCAGTAATACAGTGGCAGCGTCTTTCTTCTTTGCAGTAGTTGCCCACTAACAGCTTTCCTATACAGTCTTTGTTCTTTGCCAAGGACAACAGAAAGCCACAGTGTGTGGTGTGTAGTGTCAAAGTGTAATTTGAAGAGAAATCATTCTGTTGCATATGTGCTTGTGTGTCCTCAGAAGCGCCATTCCATACACGAACTCTGTATACATTGTAAGGCATGTGGACATTGAAACCGTGTGTAAAGATGTTTACTGGGACACTGACCAACTTCTAAAGCATTTAGGCTGAGATCCAGATATGCTTAGTTCAGAACTTAGATCACGCTGACGAGTAATATCTGAGGTTAAGGTTTCAAAAGAGCTGCTTTCACACTCTAAGCTTCTGTTTAGAAACCGTTCTCCAACTCACCCTTTATGCTAAGTGATAGACAGGTATTTACCATGGGCTACAGTCTGGTTCTAAATAGCAACATGAAAACTGTGATTTCTGAAGCAAAGTTAAACCCTTACAACAACTACAAAAGTGTGAAATTCATACTAGAAACCTGGCAGATCTCATTGTGGAAATTTGTATGAAGCGGATGCAGGTATCCATTTTCGGAAGAGTGTATGTACTGAAAAGACATTAGACTGTAGCGATTAACAATATGTTATTGTGTTTCAATACTTCCATCCACATGTTGCCATTAAGGGGAGATAGAAATACTACAAATATTAGAGAGTGTATGCCACACATGCAAAGGAAACTGGTATTTGAATACCTGATTTCTGTATCCAGAAGTGTAGTCAACAATTTGGTGCTAGTATTGGTATGTGTTGTGAAAGAAGTCGGCCCTCTAACAATGTACAGAAAGGAATTGCAATTCTTGCTTGTCATTCAGGTTATACATTTTTTATTTGAGCCAGTTTCCAGTCCTGTTGTTTTTGACATCGGTGATTCTCAATTCCGGTGTGACATAACTTTACTTCTGTTTGACGTGTCCTGTTTTCAGTACCATAGAGCTGGTGGGTGACTCTTGAAATCCATGCTCTTCTTCTTGACATCTGCCTAAAAGGCACAAGCAGGAACTGAGAGTGGCAGGCTGTTTGCTGTTTGTAGTAGCGGCAATCTGACAGCTTTCCTATACAGTCTCTCTTTGCCAAGGAAAACAGAAAGCCACCGTGTGTGTGGCGTGTAGTAGTGAAGTATAATTTGTAGAGAAATCCCTCTCGTAAGGTGTGCTAGGAGTCTGTATTCTCAGAAGTTCCATTCCATACACGAATCTGAAATGTTTTCTAATGCTTGTGGAAATGAAACCGTTTCCCAAAGATGTTTCGAGGGATACTCACCAACTTATGGAGCATTTCTGCTGGGACCCAAATATGTTTAGTTCAGAGGTTACAGCAATCGATGAATTTTGATTGAGGAGAAGGCCTTGAAAAGAGCCGCTTTCACACTCTAAGCTTCTGTTTATAACCGTCCTCCATACTCCTCGTTTGTACTAAGTGATATACAGATATTTTGAATGAGCTTCAGTCTTGATCTAAATAGTGACTTGAAAACTGTAGTTTCTGAAGCAAAGCTGGAATCTTCCGGCAACTACAAAGTGTGCAATACTGGTAACATGGAAGTTTTCATTCTGGAAATTCGTATGAAGCGGGTTCAGGCATCTGTTTTTTGGAGGAGAGCGTATATTCTGACATTAGACTGCGGCAATTAACAGCTTCGTATGGTAATTCAATAATTCAGTTCACATTTTGCCGTTAAGAAGAGATAGATACATTATAAACTTTAGAGAAAGTATACAGTGCATGCAAAAGAAAGCCGTATTTGAATGCCTGATTTCTGTATCCAGAAGTGCAGTCAAAGATTGGGAGCCTGCATTGGTATACGTTGTAAAAGCAGTAGGCATTCTAACAATGTACAAAAAGGAATTCCGATTCTTGCTTGTAATTGGGGTATGCATTTCTGATTTAGCAAGGTCTGAACAGTGTTGTTTTTGACAGGAGTGAAGCTCAATCCCAGTGTGACATGACTGTAGATCTGTGTAGACGTGTCCTGCTTTCAGTACCAAAGAGCTCCTGGGAAACACTGTTGACAATCATGCTCTTGAGCTTACCATCTGCCTAGAAAGCATGAGCAGGTAGTAATACAGTGGCAGCTTCTTTGTAGTTTGTACTTTGTAGTAGTGGCACACTAACAGCTTTCCTATACAGTCTTTCTTTGCCAGGGAAAACAGAATGCCACAATATGTGGTATGTATTGTCGAAGGGTAATTTGAACAGAAATCTTTCTGTTGAGTATGTGCTTGAAATTTGTGTCCTCAGAAGTGCTGTTCATACACAAACTCTGTATGTTTTTCATTGCATGTGGAAATTGATACCATCTCCAAAGATGTTTAGAATGAGACTGACCAACTTTTGGAGCATTTAAGCTGAGATACAAATATGCTTAATTCAGAAGTTACATCATGCTGACGAATAATGTTTGAGGGAAAGTTTTAAAAAGAGGTGCTTCCTCTCTGTAAGCTTCTGATTAGAAATGCTGCTCCATGCTCATCCTTTCTGCTAAGTGATATACAGGTATTTTAAATGGGCTGCAGTATTGTTCTAATAAGTGACATGATAAGTGTAGTTTCTGAAGCAAAGTTGGAATCTTCCAACAACTGCAAAGTGTGAAATAAATACTGAAAGCATTGTAGTTTTTGTTGTGGAAATTCATATAGAGATGGTTCAGGCAGTCGATTTTTTGAAGAGGGTGCATATGCTGAAAAGGTAATAGCCTGCAATAATTAACAATATGTTTTTGTGTTTCAGTACTTCGGTTCACATGTTGCCATTAAGGGGAGATAGAAATACTACAAACATTAGAGAGTGTATGCCACACATGCAAAGGAAACTGGCATTTGAATACCTGATTTCTGTGTCCCAAAGTGCAGTCAACGATTTGGTACGAGTATTGGTATATGTTGTGAAATAAGTCGGCACTCTAAAGATGCACAGAAAAAAAATCGCAATTCTTGCTTGTAATACAGGTTATGCATTTTTTATTTGAGCCAGTTTCTAGTCCTGTTGTTTTTGATATGAGTGATGTTCGATCCCAGTGTGACATAACTGTAGATATTTTTGACGTGTCCTGTTTTCAGTACCAAGTAGCTGGTGGAAAATAGTCTTGACATCCATGCTCTTGAGGTTGCTGTCTGTCCAGAATGCACAAGAAGGTAGTAATACAGTGGCACCTTGTTTGTAGTGTGTTGTAGCGGCCCAGCAAGAGCTACCTTACACACTTTCTTCAGGCAAACAGAAAGACAAAATATGCATTGTGCAGTGTTCAAGGGTAATTTGAAGAGAAATCATTCTGTTGAGTATGTGCTTGGAATCTGTGACCTCAGAAGTGTCGTTCCTTACATGAACACTATATGTTTTGTAATGCATGTGGAAATTGAAACCGTTTAACAAAGATGTTTAGAGGGACACTGACCATCAGATGGAACATTTAGGCTGCGATTCAAATATGCTTAATTCAGAAGTTAGATCACTCTAACGTGTAATGTTTGAGGCAAAGGTATGAAAAGAGCTAATTTTACTCTGTAAGCTTCTGTTTAGAAACAGTGTTCCATACTCATCCTTTATGCTAAGTGATATACAGGTATTTTGAATGGGCTGCAGTATTGTTCGAAGTAGTGACTTGATAACTGTCGTTTCTGAAGCAAATTTGAAATCTTCCAACAACTACAAAGTGTGAAGTTAATACTGGAGACCTGGCAGATTTCATTGTGACAATTCTTATGAAGTGGGTTCAGGCATCTGTTTTTTGGAAGAGAGTATATATGCAAAAAAGACATTAGACTGCAGTGATTAACAATGTGGTATAGTGTTTCAATACTTCCATTCAATGTTACCATTAAAAAGAGTTAGAAATTCTTCCTAACTTTGGAGTAAGTATGCAGCACATACAAAGGAAACTCATTTTGAATGGCAGACTTCTGTAATCCAGAGGTGCAGTCAACGATTTGGTGCTAGAATTGGTGTATACTGTGAAGTAAGTCGGGACTTTAACAATCTACAGAAAGAAACTGTAGCTCTTGCCTGTAATTCGGGTCATACTATTTGACTTGAGCAAGTTCTTATCCCACTTGTTTTTCATGAGCCATGATCAATACTACTCTGACATAACTGTAGATCGTTTTTGACGTTTCCTGTTTTCAGTACCAAAGACGTGGTGTGAAACCATCTTGATATCCATGCTCTTGAGCTTGCCATCTGCATAGAATGCACAAAGTATGTAGTCATACATTGAAAGCTTGTTTCTTGTTTGTAATAGTGGCACACTAACAGCTTTCCAAAAACTCATTCTCTGTAGCCAAGGAAAACAGTAAGCTACTGTGTGTGGCATATAGTGTTGAAGGTTAATTTGAAGGTTCAAATTCAGGTGAGCATGTGCTTCAAATCTATGTCCTCTGAAGCACTGTACCATAAACGAAGAGTAAATGTTTTGTAATGCATATAGAAATAGAAACTGTCTCCCAAAGATGTTTCCAAGGGACACTGACCAACTGATGAAGCAATACTGAAGCCCAATAAAAAATATCTGTATATCACTTAGTATAAAAGATGCATACAGAATACCATTTCTCAACAGATGCTTACAGAGTGGAATGGCTCTTTTCAAACTTACGCCACAAACATTATTCGACAGAGTGATCTAACTTCACCATTAAGCATATTTAGATTCCCGCCTATGCTCCATCAGATGGTCAGGGTCCCTCTGAAACATCTTTGGGAGACGGTTTCAATGTCCACATGCATTACAAACCGTTTAGTGTTCATGTGTGGAAAGGCGCTTCCAAACCAGAAGGATTTCTCTTCAAATTTGCCCTTAGACTCTTTAAGCCACAAACAGTGGCTTTCTGTTTTCCTCGGTGAAGATTGACTATATAGGAAAGGTCATAATGTGCTGCTACTACAAACTATAAAAAAGCTGCAATATATTACTACCTGCTCATGAAATTGATGCAAATGGCAAGCTCAAGAGCATGGATGTCAAGACAGTTTCCCACCATCACTTTGGTACTGAAAACAGGACACGTCAAAACAGAACTACAGTTATGTCACACCGGAATTGAGAATGCCGATGTCAAATTTACCAACCACTGTTGGTATGTAAACAAAAAACCTTTGGGCTTAAAAAAATACTTTTGTTTTTAATGATATGCCAAAAATGCACAGTTTGTTTATTGCTTTTTTTGAAAATTTTTTTATCTCAGCAATGTTTCTGCATTTTAAGGTAAAACAATTATTAATAGGGCTGTAATTTCAGAATATTTTTACATCCATTAGTTTATAGTGTGTGTCTTTTTTCCTCCAAGACTGTCGACTTTTCTAAATGAATTTTCTATAATTTTGTAGTCTTCCCATATAAATCAAAGTATGAGCATTTAATAAGACGCTTTTGCTATGTTTTCCAATAGTGTCTATTACAACTTAAATTCTTTCTTTACAGGAAAAACATACGTACTTTCTACCCCATTCTTTGGTATTCCTTATTTAGTACCCTATGTGAAAATAATTTGCTTTTATAACTCAGTATTAGGATGATTTTAATTCCATGGCATTGATATTTTTCCTCTTTCAGATAATCATGGTGATGATGATGGTGATGATGATGATATTGCTAACACTTTCCACCTTGAAAGTTAGTAAGCTCCAAGTAAGTCATATTTGACATAGTGATACTAGCATGTATTTAATACCTTCCATCTGTTTGCTCCTTTAATCTAATTAGTTATATATGATTACTAGGTTATTGATGAGAAGCTTTAGCTCAAAATGGGTAAGTGAACTGTGTAAGGTCACACTGCATACATGGAGAATTACTGGTATTAGTCTTAGGCTCTGACTCAAGTTTTTTCTTAAAATTTTTTATTACCTATAAATGAGAGCATACACCATTTACTTTTCCTTCTCTGTCTTATTTCTCTTAGCACGGTGCCCTTCAGATTCATCCATGCTGTCCTCCCTGCAGTTCATTTTCTAGATTAGGTACTGTATCTTGAAGACATTCTTTTTTTTTTGTGACCAAATCTGACACCCAACAATACAGGACATTTCTTAAAGTGGATAAAGGTAAATTCAAGACAAATAAAAGGGCATTCTTTTTCACAGAGTTCACAAAGGAGATTAATGATTCCATTCTAATAAAATTTAATTACACAAATTAAATATTGAGTCAAATATTTTTAAAATGAAGAGGAAAAACTATCACAGAGTCTATATTGAAAAGAAGTTAAATACAAGAAGAGCAATCAATTTTAGCAAACTGAGAGGAGTACATACATTTAATATATATATATATTTATTATATTAATGTTATTATGCATATAAAGTTAAACATGCCCAAACCAGACAGATAAAAATTTTATTAAAGAATTTAGAGAGATATTTAAGTACATACTATAACTATCTTTCCATAATTGTACTTGCTTTCATAATTTATGGCATGGAAATGCTATCAAAATTTTTATTCCATGGATTATTTAAAGAACTGTATTAAATCTGATTAAATTCTATATTCGTCTAATAGCAAATATGAATGTAAACTCAATCAATATGGAAGCATGGTATCTAATATTATAATAATGTTGTTTGTGAGATGAATATATTATAAAAAACCTTAAAAACTTCAGATCAATTGTTAAAGTTGGACAAAATAATTTATAGGAATTGTACAATCATTGACTGTCAGGAGTGGAAATAATTATCAAGATGTTTATATAGTTGTTAATTTTAGACATTTTTAAAAACCGAAAAATTGATATTTTAAATAATGATTTTACTGTACTCTTCCTGGAGTTTATAAAATGCGTATATCTAATATCTTTATCTTTCATGGTAGCCAAGACATGGAAATAACTGAAATGCCCTTCGATAGATGATTGGCTAAAGAAGATGTGGTACATAAATCCAATGGGATATTAGTCATGAGAAAAGGTGAAATAATACCATTTGCAAAAACATGGATAGACCTAGAAATAGTCATGCTAAGTCATGAGAATAAGACAGACAGGAAAAGTTGAGAACTATAGTATTTCACTCTTTTAGGATGTAAAACTGAAAGCAAAAAGACAAACAAGACAAACCAACAAACCTGATAGACACAGACAACAGTTTAGTGGTTTATGGAGGTAAGGTGGCTCAAACATACGGTGACAGAAGATTTGACTTTGGGTGGTAAGCACACAATGCAATTTATGGATGATGTATTATCAGTTGTACAGCTGAAAGCTATATATTCTTATTAAGCGGTGTCCCCTCAGGAAATTCAATATCAAAAAAATATATATATCTATGTACATCTATTGTTTATGGCAGTTTTTCTTACTTCATAAGATGTTTCTGTATTTGTGTCACTTTTGTGTACTTGGTAATGTGTGCAAAGTATTCGTAAACAGAAAGAGTTGAGTTGTATCTTTAAATGATTAGAGTCCAATATTTAGTGCTTATTAAATCAAGTCAAATTAATTACTGGGACATCGTAATTAAAAGAAGTAACAACAACTTAATATTATTTTTCCAGAAGCGTCATTATCAGTGTCCTCGGTGGATTTTGCGGTATTAGACGTGTCATTTAGGAATGACTTTTTATTTTATTTATGTGATTTCCATTGTTTTAGAAAAAATAAAGTACAATAAGTATTTATCCCAGCGCATTTCTTAGCATAAATAACCACCAATAAAAATATATTGCTTCTTATCATTTATGAAATACAGAAAAAGTATATTCTACGATTGGGGATGAAAATGATCATCCTCTAGTGGTTCAGAAAAAAATTCTACAATTGGAGATGTATCTGAGGATGCTAAAATTTTTGCTTTTGTGCTAAGAGGTAACGTATGAGCAAGTTTACTAGGACACAATATTAAGGTAAAAGTGAAAGGCTTAAATTGTGCAGAGAAACTATAACCACGTAGTTTAGATTAACTGAGGACTCATTTCTGCTTAAATACAAACCTGAAACTTGGAGATAGGTAAGATGAATTAGCCGAACTAAATGCAGGTTAATTACAAGGTGAATACTCAGCAAATTTGGAGGATTTACTTTTACTACAGAAATAATATCAAATTATTTATGAAGTGTTATACTGAAAAAATATTTAAAATGTGTGTTTTCCACCTAGATTTGTATGGCTCTGATAGGTTTTCTTCAGGGTAACTCCTAATACCCTCGCAATGCAGTTTCTAATGACAGCTATAAAGCTGGCAGTTTCTAATAACAGAAATAATGTAATACATTCTGAAGCTATTTTTTCGAAAATACTTTTTAAAAATCAAAATGCTAGCTACATCAATATTAATCAACACGGCCAATGTTAGTCCTTGACTAAAATTTTAAAAACTTAAATATATCAGAAAAAAAAAAACTAACCAACAGAAATTTTTAAAACCCCAGTCTAAGACTAAAGTGGATCATTTTCCATTTTTTCTTAATGTGTTTTTATGAATTCATTTTTGGAATTTGTAATTTTGAGGTTAATAAATTTGTAATGGTTTCATTACTAAGAAATAAATTTGTCAATAATATTGAATTTGCAGAAAAAGCTTAGAAATCAGAGCATTTAGACACTCAGATACAGATATTTTCTAAAAGTATTTCAATATTTTTTTAAATAGCTATTAACATGCATGCATAAAAACATAATGAACTCAAGTAAAACCAGTTCTTGATTGGCTATAGTTCTTTTAAAATTAATTAATTAATTAATTAATATTTGTAAATTAAGTTTATTGAGGAAAAATTGGTTAATATATTACTATAATTTCCAGGTGTACTATTTGATATCTATCTATTCTATTGTGTGATTACCACTCAAAGTCCGATTTTCTTCAGCTACCATATATTGGATACCCCTTACCCATTTCACCCTCCCTCTAACCCCATATAATTAGGGCCCTTTTCCCCGTCTACCTCACCCCTCCTCCCCGACCCCATACCATTTGGAACCCAGTAGTCCATTGTCCATGTCGCTGAGGGTCTGTTTCTCCTGTTCTTTTGTTGCTTTAGGTTTATATGTCACATATAAGTTACATGATGTCATTTTAAACTTTACACATCTGGCTTATTTTCCTTAGTATGATTGTTTCAGGGTGTAATCATATTGTTGCAAATGGCAGTATTCCATCATTTTTTATGGCTGTGCAAGATTTCATTGCATATAAGTGTAACAGCTTCTTTAGCCAATTCTGTATTGTAGGGTACTTTGGTTGCTTCCATGACCGGGCCAGTGTGAATAATGCTGCTACGAACATCGGTGTGCAACTATCTTTTCAAATATGGGTTTTCAAGTCTTTGGGGTAAATAGCCAGTAAATGGATGACTGGATCATATGAAATATCAATTCTTAGTCTTTTGAGGAATCTTCATACTATTTTCCATAGTGGCTGTACCAATTTGCAGTCCCACCAGCAATGTATGAGGGTTCCTGTTTCTTCATGAGCTCTCCGAACTTAGTTATTATTGTCTTGTTGATTATAGCTATTCTAACAGGTGTCAGATGGTGTCTCATTGTGATTTTGATTTTCATTTTCCTAATTGCTTGCGAATTTGTGCATCTTTCTTGTATTTGTTGGCCATTTTGATGTACTGGAGGGAGAAGTGTCTGTTCGGTTCCTATCCCCGTGTGTGGATTTGATCATTTGTTCTTTTGTTGTGATCGAGTCATATGAGTCTTTCGTATATTTTGGATATTAGGCCCTTATCAGAGGCATTGCTTGCAAATATGTTTTCCCATTCAGATGCTTGTCTCTTCACCTTGTTTATGGTTTCTTTTGCTGAGCAGAATCTTTTGAGTTTGATGTAGTCCCATTCATTTATTTTTGCTTTTATTTCTCTTGACTTAGAGGTGAAATTCATAAAATCCTCTTTCAGTCCAAGGGCCTTGGGTTTAGTTCCTATATTTTCTTCTATGCATGTTATTGTTTCAGGTCTTATATTCAGGTAGGTCCTTCATCCATTTTGAGTTAACTATGGTGTGTGTTATAGACAACATTTTAATTTCATTCTTTTGCAGGTGGCTTTTCCAGTATTTTCAGCACTATTTATTGAAAAGTCTTTCCTTTCTCCATTGTATGTTTTTGGCTTTTTTTTTTTTTTTGTCGAAATTATTTGCCTTAGGAATATGGCTTTACTCTTTTTCATTCATGTGTGTGTCAGTTTTTTTGCCAGTACCATGCTGTTTTGATTACTGTCGCTTTGCAGGATAATTTGAAATCAGCCAGAGTGAGGCCTCCAGTCTCACTTTTTTTTTTTTCCTTAGGATGGCTTAGGATGGCTTTGGTAAATCGAAGTGTTTGTGGTGCCATGCAAATCTGATGATTTTTTTTTCCATTTCTTTAAAAAATACTGATGGCATTTTGATTGGGCTTGCATTACATCTGTATAATGCTTGAGGTAATAAGGCCATTTTAACTTTGTTGATTCTTCCAATCGGAGAACATGGAATATCTTTTTCGATTTCTTTTAATAGAGTCTTATTATTATTTCATTATATAGGTCCTTCATATGTTTTATTACATTTATTCGTAGGTATTTCATTCTCCTTGTTGCAATTTGAAAAGGAATGATTTTTCCACTTCTTTTTCTGAACCTTCGTTATTATAGTATAGGAATGATATGGATTTTTGAACATTAATTTTGTATTCAGAAACTTTACTGTATTTGCTTATTGTCTAGGCCTATTCTTCAGGTTTTTCTATATAGAGAATCATATCATGCACAAATAGTGACAGGTGTCTTCAGGTTTTTCTATATAGAGAATCATATCATGCACAAATAGTGACAGTTTGACTTCTATGTTTCCTATTTAGATGCATTTCATATATTTTTCTTGCCTGATTGCACTCATTAGGACCTCCAATGTAATTTTGAATAACAATAGCAATAGTGGACAGCTTTGCCTTATTCCTGACCTCAGAGGGAAGGTTTTTAGTTTTTCATCATTTGGTATAATGTTGATGGAGCGCTTGTCAGATATATCCTGTATTATATTCACTATTTCCTTTCTATACCGATTTTGTTAGTGTTTTAATCATAAATGGATACAGTATCTTGTCAGAGGCTTTTTCTGCAGCTATTTATGTGATCATATGATTCTTATTTTTTAATTTGTTTACATTGTGTATCACATTAATTGATTTGTGTCTGTTGAACCATCCCTTTGCCCCTGGAATGCAGCCCTCTTGATCATGATGTATAATCTTTTTAATATATTGCTGTATACGATTTGTTAGTATCTTATTTAGGATTTTTGTGTCTGTTTACATGAGAGACATTGGTCTGTAGTTTGTGTGTGGGTATGTGTTATCCTTACCAGGTTTTGGTATCAGGGTACTCTTGGCCTCATAAAAAGAGTTGGGAAGTATTGCCTCCTCTTTGATTTTTTGGAAGAGTTTGAACAGAATAGACATTAAATCTTCCTTGAATGTCTGGTAGAATTCACTGGTGAAGCCATCTGTTCCTGGACTTTTACTTTTTGTATGTTTCTGATGATTGTTTCATTTTCCATACTGCTTATTGGTCTGTTTAGATTTTGCAATTCTTCTTGATTCAGTTGTGATGTATGTTTTAGAACAGTCAAGGAAAAATTCTAAAGTTGGGGAGGAACATCATCAGTACTGTTAGAACATGAAAACCGTTATTTTCAAAGCTGTTATTCTTCAGTGCTATCCATTTTACCTACTTTGATTTGAATGTGGATCTCATAATCACATTCAGTAGCCAAGATTTGTGTCATTGTATTTATATTTCTTGATTATATAACTGTGGTTTTAACATTTATTCTCCAAAATGTCATCAGTGATTTTAGTACCAGATGCTCACTGTGAGGCCATACCTCCTCTTGTCAGCCTGCAAGGAGTACGTGTCAAAATCCTTTAGAAGATTCTGATTCACCCTTCTTCAAGGCCAGGCCATTAGATGAATAACACTATAAGAAGTCTCCTATTCAAAAGAAAAATGACTGATAGATTTGTCTACATCAGAATGATAGGCTCCTGTGACAAAGATATTGCAAGCAATTCAGGGACAAGCAAAAAGCAAATATTTACAACATATGTCTTTATACACGGAGAAACAGTGTCCAGAATGTAGAAATGACTTTTGAAAGCCACTATTTGGCCAATATGATCAAATAGAAGAAACATTTAGGTATGTCATATTACCCATAATTTTCTGTTTGAGATTTAAAAAAGCTTAAAATTGACCTTTAAGTATCACCTTTTTTGTTCATCTAGGGCCTTTGATAAATATTAATATCTATACTTTATTATAAACAATAATTGCCACTAATTTATCTTGATTATTTTGTGAGAACTGTAGAAATTCTTTACATTTCTGGCCTATAGAATTTATTTAAATCAATAAGCAAACAAAATAAACAGATCAATAAAACATCCAATTACAAGATACATGCAATTGTTCCTAATCATATTGATGTAAAATGAAGATTAGTAAAGTTAGGTACTTTTCCATGTATCACTCAGCCGGCAAAGAAACAATTCAAAGTTAGCTTTACCGTAGTTCAAGACATTTTCTTTTAATATCTATATCATTAGAGGATTCCCATGGGAAGGGAGAACTGAAATTTGAGTTCGTGTGCTTAATTAGTAAGAAATAAGTAGAGTTTGGGCTTGGGTATAAATTAATAAAAAAGAATAAGCTTTGTTTTCACAGGCTTCTCAGCCCTGAATTCTCTCTCTCTAGCGCTAAAGATGTTTCTCTTTTCTTCTGGTGCACTGAAGGTATCTTTCTGCTTTCACAGAGACATAGGGTAATCGGAGTGCCCTTTCTTTTGTACTTGCTGCTTTTTACATAACTTTAATTCAAAATATCAATATGCCACTTTGGCATATTTTGAGGGGGGGCACACTAAGCTTCGTTAATACTGTGTTAGGTACTCCAAATACTTCTCAGGATGTTAACTCATTTATACCCCTCGAAAACCTCATGAGGTAGCTACTATGATTATTCTCAATTTACAAATGAGAACACTCAGTCACAGAAACAACAGGTAACCTGCCCAAAGTGTACAACTTAGTCAGTGGTGAGGCCAGGATTCACAGTCATGCACGCTGGCCTGGAGCCCATGCTCTAGGCCTCCCAGGTGGAAGAACACTGGGCTGGGAGTTAAATCACTCGGATTCAGGCCCAGTTCTGCTCTTAACTCTCCATAGGATAATATATTTTATTGCTCTGGACCACAGTTGTCTTCTATTATGCAAATATTGCTTTAGACCTAGGAGGCCTTGAAGTCTTTAACCATTTCTGATAGTGTATATGTTTTTCACCTTTGGAAAATAATGGCATGGGGAAAAATGACAAAGGCCCTAAAAATACTATCATATTTGTGAGCTACATTTTAAACTTCAAAGTGTCTAGATTACTTAATCTTGAAAGCAAAAACATCATTTATGTATCACAGATTTTGTGATCTACGTCACTTGAAGCTTGTGCAATATTTAGTGACGTTTTCTTCCTAGTTGCTCTACGTAATGGAGATATAAACAAGTACTAATCTGAATTAAGGTCTTATAAAATATTACTTTTGATCCTCTTTTGGGTCTATGGGACACCCAATTTTATACAAATATTTCTCATTGTTTCAATAGATTGATATCTCGTAAGAGATCTTACCTAACCATGGTTTTCTTCACGATTACCATGTCATCTGACCTCATATAGTTTGTACCTTGAACAAAGTGAATATGCATAGGTGCCTGAGGGCTCATTATCTTCTGGGCGATGACCTTATAACTGAACTACCATGTGTCTATTTGGGCACTGAAACACGTTATACTGTTATCATATATCTGTGTACCAATTTTCTCAACTAGAATTCAAATTTCATCTAAGCAGGTGCCATGTTACCCCATAAACATAACATCTTAAACTAGATTCATTTTGAATTTTATATGTCCATTTATTTTTACATATTGCCTTTTAACCTGTTTAATCAAGACTTTCCATGTAATGCTTGAATTAATTATTTATTTTCAGATAAGTGAAGTGTTCTTTCAATTACTTTCTTGGGCCTCATCACAACATCAAGAGTAACATGACCCATCATTGCACTAGAAATGTCCCTTTTTATCAAAAGTAGGAGCTTAGATTTGATAATACCTTTGTGAAAATTATGTATCTATCACAGTATTTTTTCCATATATTTAACCCCATTGGAGAAACCAAATGTCAGGAAAATTGTTTTTTCCTAACAACTGATATATTTCTGTTACATGGTCGCAGCCCATGTTGTAGCTAATAATGTTTTCCTTTTGATCTTCTGGAGCCTCAGAGTCAAATATTTGATTCAGCTATGCAATTTTACAAATTGAGTGCATCACACATGTATCACGATAACTTTTTCTCTGGTTTAATTCTGATTGCTTAAAATGGAAATGGGACTATTTTTTCTAAGCTTATATATATCTAGAGAATGAGGAAAGTTCAGGACCTTGAAAGCAGATGAAGAGTGGCTCACCTACAAGTATAAAGTTTCAGGGCTTCTTTTTTTTTTTTTTTCTTTTTTTTTTTTTACGGGTTTTAAGTCATTGGACATGATACATTAAGAAAAATAGTTTATTATTCAGTGAGTGGCCGAATCATTTTCTCTTTTCTAAATTCACTGGCAGTGCCTATATTTCGATGTCTGATCACACTCTAGTAGCATTAGACATTTATTTAATACTTGCATGTCTTTCAGATGATTAAATGTGTAACAATCCAGAGTATGATATGGAATATTATCTTTTGAGTCAAGCCTGAATTTTCGTAGCAGATTTTATATGTTGTAGAGCAATGATAATGTTGTGTACTTTCCTGTGTTATGTTTCAAGAACTGTACTTAGCATCATCTGGTAGAGATCTATCTGGAATATTGACACTCAATTTAAAGATCTCAGAATATATTTGAAATTGAGGAGTGCATTGCAAGACACAATTCCAAAGAGATGTCAGGCAAATGAGAAATACATTTTCGTCTGAAAATGTCCTGTAATTTCTTAAATCTCCAGATCACTTTGTATTGTACTGACCTGACACTGTAACACAAATTTAAGCAAAATGATGAAAGTGAGCCTTTTAAAAAATTTTATTCATACTTCTCTAAATATATTTTTATTGAATTGCCTATTGATATTGCCAATCAGAAGACTAAAATGCTAGATTCATTTGAAATGTATTATGAAAAAAATTAATTCCAAATAGACCATAAAAATTGGTTGACTCCCTAGTAGTTCTAATTAATAAATGAAACCAGTGAGCCTGGAGCTAGATTACGTATATAACAAGAATATAATTTGCATTGGGTAGTTAGTAAGTCACACTGTATATCTGAAAACTTCAAAGAGACTAAAATTTTTGTTTTTAAAACAGGCAAAGAAATGTCTTTCTTTACCAAAATACATTCTAATGAATAGGAAAAAAATAAAACTCCAGAGATTAAGTAGATCCTGAAACTTGATGTGGTAACTATATTACTTTTTGTAAACTTATAGCTCTTTTGTATTTGTTTCACTTTATTTGTTCCCAGGACTTTTTTTCCTTGATGATCAAGGTTTTTTGTAATCCCAGTAACATATAAAAAGACAAAGTCAATGAAGTTCATAGTAATTTGAAATACTCTATTACCACCTGAAT
Organism: Pteropus vampyrus; assembly: GCF_000151845.1. Lineage (NCBI taxonomy): Eukaryota > Metazoa > Chordata > Mammalia > Chiroptera > Pteropodidae > Pteropus > Pteropus vampyrus. The sequence continues at coordinate 223,873 of NW_011914827.1, read as the reverse complement.
CTAATAGACCAAAGATATGCTACAACTTTAAAATCAAAGATCTCTGGAGTATATAAAGAACCCCGACACACAAGTAAAGAAAAATAAAAGGCCCAAGACCAATTAAAAAAAAAGAACCCAAACAATAACAACAACAACAAAACAAGAGTAAGATTGGAATAGGCACTGATTAAAGAGAGGAATAGGCACTGATTAAAGAGGATATAAAAATATATATGTGTGTGTATGTATATATGAAAGCATTTCACTTTATTAACTCCTAGGGAATTGTAAAATAAATGCAAAGAAACCACCACATGTTCATCAGAGGGTTCAAATAAAAAAGAAAGACGAAACCCAATTTGAACAGCTGCAGTTCGCGGATATTGCTGATGAGATATAAATGAGTACTACATTTTGGAAAAAAGTTTGGCATCATCTGATAAGTGTGAACATATGCATATCCCCTTGCTCAGAATTTCTACTAGGAATCAACAGTACATAGGGTACATTAACCATAAAAATTTGTACAGTGGAATTCTACAGAGCAATGAAAATGAGTATGATTTCATGCAATGATTTGGGTGGATTTTAGAAATATAATGTGAGCAAATGAATTCAGAAAAACAAATCCATATTTCCTAAGTCAATTTATATTGAATTCTAAAACAGGAAATACTAATCAAATCAAAATAATGTTATTTTGTGTGGAAGACCAATAACGCTCTATTCTTTGTTCTAGATGTTAGTTAAGTCAAGAGATAGAATTTGAGAAAGAAAATTATCAAAATGCTTATAAAGCTCTAATCTATAGAAACGAAGAGACAGTTAGTCAACATTATGTTGATTTTAAGCTTTTCATGGGAGTTCTAATAAAATAATTCTGACAAAAGTGGAAGAGCTTATATATTTTTCTGTCAGTTTTTTGTTCATTTAGTATTAAGGAATTATCTATTTTGAATACTTGTTGAAACAATAGTCTGTTATGATTTCTAACAAAGAAGCATGATTTGGGAAGATGGTGCACTCTATTATTGGCAGCAGAGTCCGAGAGATGACAGTAATCAAGTATGGTAGGATAGATCTGGAAGATGGGATTGGCAGAGAGAATGAAATTTAGGATGTAAAAGCATGTAGGTTTATCTGGTTCTGTCTCAGAATCCAGAATTGTAAGCCAGAGAGTGGGCTGAGAATAAATAAGCAAATATGAAATAAGTAAATAAGTAAGTAAATAAATAAAATAAGGAACATCTGTAGGCAGGAAATCAATCATAGTCCTGCTTCTTCTGTCAATTACTAAGGGAGCTAGGGAACATTTCGTTTAAGATAATATTCAGTAAAGCTTAATCAAATGTTATAAATTTGCTAAATCCCAAGATCATAAAGAATGAGGTTAATGAATACAAAATATAAAGGCCATCAAACAACATTTTAACATTTAAATCTACATTTTTCTCTTTTCCAAAAGCGTGATGATGAAGACAAAACTACGTATTTATCTTTTAATCACTACTGAGCTGGATAACATTGGACAAGTTTCTTCAGTTCTCTAGGCATCAGGTCTGCCACTGATGATAAAACTACCTAACAAATATCTTAGGAATATAAATGAAAAAGTGAATATGAAGCCCTCAGCACAGTGCCTGGCTCCCTGAAATCTCCCAGTAAATGTTCACAGTCATTTTTAGCTATTTTATCAGAATAGTTCTTTTTACCTATAAGATAATAGTAATGTGAGATTCAAAATGTTTTAATTCAACATGAAGAGTGCATGTTATTAAAAACGCAATACTATTGAACGTTCACATATTTTCCCATTGCCTTTGAAACAAAATAGTGGACATATCTTTCTAGAACTCACATTTAGCATCAATATAGAATATTAATTTTCCTCTTATTTTAATGGCAGAATAAGGAATATTTACAAAAGCTGACAGTTAATGTGAGAACAGTTTCTCCATTATGTAATGACTATGCAAATTTTATCTTTGAAATACTATTTTTACTAAAATCTTATCCTATTGAGAAACAATGACTGTTTAAAACAATGCCTGTTTTAAAAACAATAACCACTTCAACTTACATGTTTTAAATGGCATAGTTCCCTTATATCAACAAGGATCAGATTGATTGATATTAGTGAGACACATTTATATGTTTAAAATAAATGTCATCATCTTAACACTGTATTTTGAGTATTCTGTATGTATTTTCTTTGTAAATAATTATCAATAGCTTGGTATTTCCCATTCAGAAAGCTGTAACAAATTTAAGAAAAAAAAATATCTCTGCATACACAGGTGTGAGGTTCTGAGAAACAAACCTTAAAGCACAGCTAGGAGAGATTACAGCCTTCAGATAGAACCAGCATCAATATATAAATACAACAATTTTTAAAAGACTATTTTTTTTAAATGGGTAAATTGGGAGTTTGGGTCCTGATTGCACTCTACCATATCAAATCATAAAATTTAATGAGGCTATCTTCTAGAAATTAACAGTCTGAGAAGTAGGGAAATACTCTTGAAGTACTCTTAAATAAAGTTTAAAAATAATCAAGTCAGTAAAAATTTTTTTTTTGCTTTTTGTAAGTTTGAATTTCTATATTGTAGCTGCTCAATCATTCACTAAACAAATGTGTTTATTTTTTATTTGTATTTTTTTAGTATTTCGTAAAATATTTTATTAGTTTCAAGTATACAATACACTGGTTAAACATCTATATAGTTCATAAAACAATCCCCTTGATTGCTCCATCTCTCCTCTGGTTTTTCACCTAGCCAATATATTAATGCTAACTGCTTTTTGTATGCCATGCTCTGCATCCCCATGACCATCTATCAACTACTAACTTATATTTCTTTAACCCTTCACCCCATTCTCTCAGTCCCTCAACCCTCCATCCCCTCTGTCCATCACCAAAGTGTCCTCTATATTTCTGTGTCTGTTTTCGATTAGTTTGCTCTTTTTGTTTTATAGATTCTACATATAAACGAAATCATATGGTATTTATCTTTCTCTGACTGATTTTACACAGAGTAATAACCTCTAGGTCCATCCATGTCATTGCAAATGATAGGATTCACTTTTTTTTTTAATGGCTGAATAAAATTCCATTGTATATATGAACCATAACTTCTTTATCCAATCATCTGTTGATGGGCATTTGGTTACTTCCATATGTTGGCTGTTGTCAATTGTGCTGCCATGAACATTGGGGTGCATAGGTCTTTACAAATTATCATTTTGGCTTTCCTTGGATAAACACCAAGAAGTGCACTTGCTCGATCAAAAGATATATCTATTTTCATTTTCTGAGAAACCTCCAGACTGTTTTCCATTAGCGGCTGTACAATTTGCAATCCAACCAATAATGTATGATGGTTCCCTTTTCTCTGCATCCTTGCCAACACTTGTTTGATTTATTGATGATAGGCACTTTGACAGATGTCAGGTGATATCTCATTGTGGTTTCAATTCACACTTCTCTGATGATTAGTTTCCTTGAACATCTTCTTATGTGTCTATTGGCCATCTGTACTTCCACTTTTGAGAAGTATCTATTCAGACCTCCTGCCTACTTTTTAATTGGATTGTTTTTGTTGTTGTTGTTGTGGAGTTGTATGTATTTTTGATTTAACCTCTTGTCAGATGTATCAATAGTAAATATGTTCTCCCATTCAGTCAGTTGTCATCATTTTGTTGATGATTTCCTTTGCTATACAAAACCTTTTTAGTATGATGTATTTTTATTTATTTACTTATTTTTGCTTTTGTTTCAGTTGCTCAGGGAGATATATATGAAAAGAAGTTACTGTTAGCAATATCAGAGTTTACCGCCTGCATTTTCTTTAGAAGTTTTATGGTTTCGGATCTTTCCTTAATCCATTTTGAGTCTATTCAGGTATACAGTGTAAGAAGGTGGTCTAGTTTCTTTTCTTTCTTCCTTTCTTCCTTTCTTCCTTCCTTCCTTTCTTTCTTTCTTTCTTTCTTTCTTTCTTTCTTTCTTTCTTTCTTTCTTTCTTTCTTTCTTTCTTTCTTTCTTTCTTTCTCTCTCTCTCTCTCTCTCTCTCTCTCTCTCTCTCTCTCTCTCTCTCTCTCTCTCTCCCCCTCCCTCCCTCCCTCCCTCCCTCCCTCCCTTCCTTCCTTCCTTCCTCTCTCTGTCTTTCTGTCTCTCTGTCTCTCTGTCTCTCTGTCTCTGTCTCTCTCTCTGTCTCTCTCTCTCTCTCTTTCTTTTTGTTGCATGTATTTGTCTAATTTTTCCAACACCATTTATTGAAGACACTGTCTTTACCCTGTGATATATTCTTACCTTTTTTGTCATATATTAAGTGAGTGTATAGGCATGGATTTATTTCTGGGCTCTTATTCTGTTCCACTGATCAATGTATCTGCTTTTATCCAGTACCATGCTGTTTTGATGACTGTAGCCTTATAGTGGAGTTTGATATCAGGTATTGTGATGCCTCCAATGTTCTTCTTTCTCAAGATTGTCGTGGCTATTCGGGGTCTTTTATGTTTCCATATAAATTTCAGAATTATTTGTTCTAGCTCTTTGAAAAATGCCAATGGCATTTTGATAGGGATTGCATTGAATCTACAGATTGCTTTGAATAGTATGGCCATTTGAATGATGTGAATTCTTCCTATCTGTGAGCAAGGTATGTGCTTCCATTTATTTGTATCTTCTTCAATTTCTTTTTTCAATGACATAATTTTCTGAGAACAGTTCTTTTACTTTCTTGGTTTATTTGATTCCCAGGTATTGTTTTCGATGCAATTGTAAATGGAATTATTTTCTTAATTTCTCTTTCCAAAAGTTCATCAGTGCTGTATAAAAATGCCACTGACTTCTGAATATTTATTTTGTTACTTCCTAATTTATTGATCAGTTCTAACAGTTTTTTGGTGGGATCTTTAGGGTTCTCTCTATAGTATCATGTCATCAGCAAATAGCGAGAGTTTTACTTCTTCCTTTCCAATTCAGATACCTTTTATTCCTATTTCTTGTCTGATTGCTGTGGCTAAGACTTCTAATACAATATTGAAAAGGTTTGGTGAAAGTGGGCATTCTCGTCTTTTTCTTGATCTTCAGAAAACTGCTTTTAGCATTTCGCATTGAGTATGATGTTATCTGTAGGTTTGTGATACATGGTCTTTATTATGTTGAAATATGTTCCCTGTATTCCCACTTTGCTGAGAGTTTTCATCATAAATCAAAGCTGGATTTTGTCGAATGTTTTTTCTGCGTCTATTGATCTGATCATGTGGTTTTTATCTTTCCATTTGCTAATGTGGTGTATCGCATTCGTTAATTGGTGGATATTGTACCAACCTTGCATCCCAGGAATAAATCCAACTCGATCATGGTGTAGGATATTTTTAATGTGTTGCTGAATTCAAATTGCTAATATTATGTACAGGATTTTTGCATCTGTGTTCATAAGAGATACCGGCTTATTGTTTTCTTTTTTTTTTGTAATGTTTTCGTCTGGCTTTGGAATCAAGGCTATGGTGGCATCATAAGAGGAGTAAAGGGTCCTTCCCTCTTCTTGACATTTTTGGAATCGCTTGAAAAGAATAGCTGTTAATTCTTCTTTGAGCGTTTGGTAAAATTCGCCTATGAAGCCGTCTGTTCCAGGAGTTTGTTTTTTTGGGAGGGTTTTGATTACTGATTCTATTTCATTGGTGGTAATCAGTCAGTTCAGATTTTCTGTTTTTTCTTGACTCAATCTCAGAAGATTTCGTGTTTCTAGGAATGTATCCATTTCTTCTAAATTGTCCTTATATTTGCTCATAGTATTTTCTTACGATCCTTTGTATTTCTCTGGAGTTCGTAGTTATTTCTCCTCTTTCATATCTGATGTTACTGATTTGAGTCTTCTCTCTTTTTTCTTTGATGAGTCTCTTTGTAGATCTGTCAATTTGGTTTAACCTTTCAAGGAACCTGCTCTAGGTTTCATTAACCATTGTATTCTTTTTCTAGACTCTATTCCATTTATATCTGCTCTGATCTTTATTATTTCCTTCCTTCTATTCATTCAGGTTTTGTTTGCTCTTCTTTTTTCTAATTTTTTAAAAGTAAGGTTAGATTCTTATTTTGAGCTTTTTCTTTTCTTCAAGATAGGCCTGTTTCGCTATGAATTTACCTTTTAGGACTGCTTTTGCTGTGTCCCATAGATATGAGTTGTGTTTTCATTTTCATTTGCCTCTAGGTATCTTTTAATTTCTTCCTTACTCTCATTGATATTCTATTCATTGTTCAGTAGCATGTATTTAGCTTCACGTGTTTGCGTATTTTCCAGGTTTTTTTCTTGTAGTTGATTTCTAGTTTCATACCATTGTGATTGGAGAAGACCGTTGATAATGATTACAAATTTCTTAAATTTATTGAGACTTTTTTTGTGCCTAACATGTAGTCTATCCTGGAAAATGTGCATTTGAGAAGAATGTACATTTTGCTGCTTTGGTGTAAAATGCTCTGAAATTATCTATTAAATCCATCTGGTCTAGTGTGTCTTTTAGGCCCTTGTTTCCTAGTTGATTCTTTGCCTGGAAGATCCATCCATTGATATCAATGAGGTGTTAAAGTCTCCTTGTATGAGCGTACTACTGTTAATTCCTCCTTTTGTCATTAAATAATTGCTTTTTTTATGTAGGTGCTCCTATGTTGTGTCCATATATTTACTAGGGTCAAGGCCTGTTGATTTGTCTATCCTTTTATCATTATGTAATGCCCTTCTTTGTCTCTTATTATAGCCTCTTTTAAAGTCTATTTCATCTGCTATAAGTATTGCTACACTGGTTTTTTTTATTTTTCATTTCCATTTGCGTGAAATATCTTTTTCCATCCCTTTACTTTCAGTCTGTGAGTGTCATTTGATCTGAAGTGGGTCTTTTGTAGACAACATATTCATGGGTGTTTTATTTTTTTCCATTTGGCTATCCTATTTCTTTTGTTTGGAGAATTTAATCCATTTACATTTAAACTTATTACTTTAAATAACTGCCATAATAAGAACATAAATACTGCCATTTTATTATTCGTATATGTTTTTTTCCTATTTTTTTTTCTTACCCCTTCTCTTTTAACAGAAGTACCTTTAACAATTCTTATAATACTGGCTGATTGGTAATGATTTGCTTAAGTTTTTCCCTGTCTTGGAAGCTCTTTATCTCACCCTCCATTTTAATGAAATGCCTTGCTGCGTAGCGTATTCATGGTTGTAGATGCTTGTTTTTCATCACTGTAAATATTTTTTTGCCAGTCTCTTCTGGCCTGCAAAGTTTCCATTGAAAAATCAGCATACAATCTTATTCTGGTGCTCTTGTAAGTAACTAGCTGCCTTTCATTTTCTTCTTTTAAGATTCTCTCTTTGTCTTTGACATTTGACATTTTAATTATGATGTGTCTTGGTGTGGGTCTGTTTGAATTCCTCTTGTTTGGGACTCTGTGCTCCTGAACTTCTATGTCTAATTCCTTTGCCAGTTTAGGGAGTTTTTTTGTCATTATTTCTTCAAATAGATTCTCAGTCCCTTGCTCACTCTTTTCTCCTTATGGATACTCCTATGATCCAAATGTTATATGCTTCATGTTATCTCAGAGGTCTCTTAAACTATCCTAAATTAAAAAAAAAAATTCTTTTCTCTTTTTGTTTTTCTAACTGCCTTGGATCCCATTTTGCTGATTTGATCTTCTGCTTCGTCCAATCTCCTTTCGAAATCTTCCAGTGTATTCTTATATCAGTTATTGTATTCCTCATTTCTATCTGGTTCTTTTCTTGGTTAATTTTACCTTTGTCATGCTTACTGTCTCTCTTGAGGTTCTCATTGTGCTATCCACGCTCCCCATAAGTTCATTGAGCACTCTTATAACCATTATTTTGAACTCTGTCTCTAATAGTTTGCTTGCCTCCATTTCATTTAGCTTATTTTCTGGAGTTCTCTTCTGTAATTTCATTTGTGGCATGTTTCTTCTTGTTCTTCTTTTTTTCCCCTCATTTTATTAGACTCTCTGTGTTTGTTTCTATGTGACAGGAATATTTGTGTCCTCTCTCAGCCTTAGCCAGATGGCCTAATGTTGAAAGTATCCTATGTGGCCCAGTGGCACACTCTCCCCCTTCCCCTATGCCAGGGGCTCTGGACGTGATCTTTGTGTCGGTTGTATGTGATCTTCTGTTGTCACCAAGCCTTTATTGTTGTCAGTACATCAGTGAATGGAATTGATGTTCAGGCTGACTAATTGTGGGAATTGGCTGCACCCACAGGGTAAGAGTTGCTATGTGGGATCTGACCCCGCTGAGTGGGATTTGCCCTAACTGTATCGTGTACTTTTTGCAACAACCCTTTGTGTGTACCGCTAACGGAGCCAGTCAGGAGTTGCTTCGTTGTTGTCCAGTGCCAGCCTCCAAATGCATTGGTTTTGTGTCTCCTTGGGAAGGGCTCCCAGGTAGGCCAAGTTCAGCTGCTGATTTTGATAGCTCAGGGCTACCCGGTGGGAACTACAAAGCAATCCACAGATGGTTGTTGCCTATGCTGCATCTATACGTAAGTTGAAGAGACAATGCTGTAGACAGCAGTTGGTTATCCCCATCCCTGACCTCTGCAGTTTAGCAGAGGGACCAGTGCTCCTCCAGGTCTGACACTACCTGTCAGTTGCCCATATGTTGCCCTGGGAGTCTCCTGGATCTACTGAGTAAATTTCCCTCTGACATTGCTAGATTTCTATCATAATGAAAATTGCATTTTTATTTTTACTATGACCGATGCTTGGAAATTTAAATAGCTGATTTACTGGAACTTTTCAAAAAATGTGCAAGTTCATGTTGCTTCCAACAATTTTTGTGCTCTTAGAAATTTTTGAAAGATTAAAGATAATGCTTGAATTGAATGAAAATTGCAGCAACTTAAAGCCCCTATATGACAAGAGTTCACTAAATACATTCTAAGGACTAAATTTCACATGTTCATCAAGCTAAACAGCTGTAGTTAAATAGCTTCACTTCTTACTGGTTCTACAATTTCTTCACAAATCTCATTATTAAACATGTTGCATAGCAGATGACTAATGAGTGAAGCAAAGATATACAGATAAACTATAATTAGATTGTGTTTTTCAAGTTTACTTCTCTGTAGTCATTGCTTCTTGTTTAAATCTTCACAAGTAAATCAGGTATGCCTGAGGAAATATCTCCTGAGAGAAAAACTAGTCAAATTCTTTTAATTTCAGGGGCAATTCACATATGCTCCACTAGCAACACCTACGGCTTGTTGAAGTAAAAATAGTAAAGATTCGCATGGTGTCTGCATTTGAAAGCAGAAGTTCTTAATGAGATCCTTGGAACCCATGACTGCTCTAAAATGAAAACTCTTTACTCTCATGCCTACTTTTCCTTTTTAAGCATATATGGTCAATGATTTTCATAAAAATATTCAAAGCTACATTTATACCAAATGAGGTTGAACCAGTTCAACTACTAAGTTATAACCTATAGATTCACAGTCTGTTTTTGCTCTTTTCAAAGGATTTAGCATAATGATCCAAACAGTTTTAGTATCCTAATACATATTATATAGGAAAAAACTCACTCCACTTGTTTGTTTCTCCTTTACTATCACACTAGTACCACACTTACAACAGTTCTGACAGCAGATATCTGGATTTGCCACTCATCGAGCAATTCTCAGCAGTACCAGCTGGGTGTCCTACAATTCAATTTAATTCTAATACTACCTGGAGTTAGTGCGGACTTCATAAGTTAAGGCTCAGTCTCATAAGAGTGTGTCCTATCTCAGATGCCAATCAAAAAGAGTAACTCCTCAGGACACCCACACCTATTGTCTATCTGACTTGCTTAGAAGTTCCCTAACACCCCTTTTTGAATCAGTCAGTTTCTAGAACAGCCCACAGAATTCAAGGAGACACTTACTTGCATTTACTAGTTTATGATGCACTAAAGGATGTGATAAAGGATACAGATGAACAGCCAGAAGAAGAGGTACATAAGGATAGAATGGGAACCATCCCAGTGAAAGAGCTTCTGTTTCCATAGAATTCGGGTACACCATCCTCCTGGTGCGTGGATGTATTCACCAACCTGGTAGCTCTCCAAACTTCACATGTTAGAGATTTTTATGGAGGTTTCATCAAGTAGGCAGAATCGATTATTAACTCCATTTTCAGCTATTTTCCCACTCCATAGAGTGGGGTATAGAAATGAAGGTTTAAAGCTTCTAAATCATAACTTGTTCTTTCTATAAACTCCATACATGCTGAAGCCCACCAAGGGTCACCTCATTAGAACCAAAGATATTCATATGACCTCAGAAATGCTCTGGGATTTAAGAGCTCAGTATCAGATGTTCCTATCACTCAGGAAATTAGAATGGTTAGAAGCGATGTATTAGGAATGAGGGTCACAGACTAAATGTTAGAACAAAATGTTCTCCTGTCACCTCTATTTACAAGGGGTTTTAGGAGCTCCGTGTCAGGAACCAGGACAATCCTTTTGGACGAGAGTCTCTCCCTTATGATCTCATTGAAACTTATAATCTCAAGAAAGAAGACCGTACTATTCCTGTCTGAGTGTGTGTGTGTGTTTGTGTGTGTGTGTGTGTGTGTGTGTGTGTGTGTGTGTGCGTGCGTGCTTGTCTGTGTAGGGGTATGTAAGACAATTCAAGACTGCCTACATGCTATGTGTCACTTTGATCAATGAACCTTTTCAAAAGCTTAGTAAATTGTGTATCCAAGACTCAGTCTTTTGTCATTGCCTTTCGCTCATATTTCTTTCTTAATTACTTATATATTATATAAAATTTATCAATCATTGCTGCTATGTAAAAAAAAACTTTGGGATTAAGATATACTCCTGTTTTTTAATGATATGTCAAAAATGCACAGTTTGTTGATTGCTTTCTTTGAACATGTTTTTTGTCTCAGCTATGGTTCTGAATTTTAAGATAAAATGATTTTTATAGGCTTGTAATTTAAGAATATTTTTACATCCATTAGTTTATAGTGTGTGTCTGTTTTCCTTCAAAACTGTTGACTTTTCTAAATGAGTTTTCTGTAAGTTTGTAGTCTTGCCATGTACACCAAAGTATGGACATTTAATTAGGCACTTTTGGTATGTTTTCCAATATTGTTTATTACTACTTAATTTCTTCTCTTTACAGTAAAAATATACCAACTTTCTACTCAATTCTTTGCTATTCTCTATTTAATATCCCATTTGAAAACTGTTTTCTTTATAACTCAGTGCTAGGACTTTTTTTAATTCCATAGCACTGATATTCTTCCTCTTTCTGATAATCATAGTGATGATGATGATATTACTAGCAATTTCCATCTTGTAAATTAGTAAGCTCTGAGTAAGTCATATTTGAAATAGTGAAGCTATCATGTATTTAATGTCTTCCATCTGTTAGCTCCTGTAATCTTATTAGTTATATATGATTTCTAGGTCATTGATGAGAATCTTTAGCTCAAAATGGTTAAATGACCTGTGTAAGATCACACTGCATACAAGGAGAATTACTGGTATTAGACCTAGGCTGTGACTCAAGTTTTTTTCTTAAAATTTTTTATTGCCTATAAATGAGAGCATACAGCATTTATTTTGTTTCCTCTGTCTTATTTCTCTTAGCACAGTGCCCTCCAGTTTTATCTGTGTTGCCCTTTCTGCCCTTCATTTTCTAGATTGGTACTGTATCTTGAAGACATTCTTTTGTTGTGTGACCAAATCTGACACCCAAATGGTGGATAAAGGTAAATTTCTTAAAGTGGATAAAGGTAAATTGAAGACAAATGAAAGGGCATTCTTAAAGTGGATAAAGGTAAATTCAAGACAAATGAAAGGGCATTCTTTTTCCCACAGTTCACAAAAGAGATTATGATTGCATTCTAATAAAATTTAATTACATGAATCAAATATTGAGTCAAATATTTTTAAAATCAAGAGGAAAAACTAACACACAATCCACATTGAAAAGAAGTTAAAGACAAGAGCAACCAATTTTAAGAAACTGAGAGAAGTACATAAGTTTAATATATATATTTAACATGATTATTATGCATATAAAGTTAAACGTGCCCAAACCTGGCAGATAAAAATTTTATTAAAGAATTTAGAGAGATATTTAAGTATATAGTATAACTACTTTTCCATAATTGTACTTGCTTTCATAATTTATGGCATGGAAATGCTATCATAATTTTTATTCCATGGTTTAATTAAAGCACTGAATTAAATCTGATTAAATTCTGTATTTGTCTTATAGCAAATATGGATGTAAACTTAATCGATATGGAAGCATGGAATCTAATATTATAATAATGTTGTTTGTGAGATGTATATATGATAGCAAAGCTTGAAAAACTTCAATTCAATTGTTGAAGTTGGACAAATTATTTTATAGGAAAGTTACAATCATTGAATATCAGGAGTGGAAATATTTACGAAGATGTTTCTATATTTGTTAATTTCAGAGATTTTTCATAACGACAAAATCGATATTTTAAATAATGATTTTACTGTACTCTTCCTGGAGTTTATAAAATGCATGTATCTAATATCTTTATTATTCATGGTAGTCACAACATGGAAATAATTAAAATGCCCTTTGATAGATGATTGGCTAAATAAGATGTGGTACATAAATCCAATAGGATATTACTCAGTCATGAGAAAAGGTGAAATACTGCCATTTGCGAAAACATGGATGGAACTTGAGATAATCATGCTAAGAGAATAAGCCAGACAGGAAAAGTTGAGAACCAGAGTATTTCACACTTGTAGGATGTAAAAATGTAAGCAAAAAGATGATTTAGGAAACCAACAAACCTGATGGACACAGACAAGAGTTTAGTGCTTACTAGAGGGAAAGTGGCATCGTAATAAAGGATAAGGGGCTCGAATATACGGTGACAGAATATTTGATTTTGGGTGGTAAGCACACAATGCAATTTAAGAATGATGTATTATCAAACTGTACACCTGAAAGCTATATAATCTTATTAACCAATATCCCCTCAATAAATTTAATTTCAAAAAGAATAAAATATCTATGTACATATATTGTTTTTGGCAGTTTATCTAACTTCATAAGATGTTTCTGCATTTGTGTCACTTTTGTGAACTTGGTAAAATGTGTGCAAAGAGTTTGTAAACATGAACAGTTGAGTCATAGCTTTAAAATGATTATAGTACAATATTTAGTGCCTATTAAATCAAGTCAAATTAATTACCAGGACATCATAATTAAAAGAATTAGCAACAACTTAATTTTATTGTGCCAGAAATGTCATTATCAGTGTCCTCTGTGGAGTTTGTGGTATGGGACGTGTCATTTAGGAATGACTTTTTATTTTATTTAAGTGATATCCAGTGTTTTAGAAAAAGTAAAGTGCAATAAGTTTCTATCCTAGTGCATTTCTAAGCATAAATAACCACCAATAAAAATATATTGCTTCAATCCTCTATGTAATACAGTAAAAGTATATGCTGAGAGTCAGGATGAAAATGATAATCCTCTAGTGGTTCAGAAAAAAATTCTACAATTGGAGGTGCATCTGAAGTTGCAAGAATGTTTGCTTCTGTGCTAAGAGGTATAGTATGAGCAAGTTTATTAAGATAAAAAACTAAGGTAAAAGTGAAGGGTTTAAATTGTTCAGAGAAACTATAACCATGTAGTTTGGATTAACTGAGTACTTATTCCTGCTTATACCAAAACCTGAAACTTGGAGATATGTGAGTCGAATTAGCCGAACTAAATACAGGTTAAGTACAAGGTGAACACTCAGCAAATATGGGGGCTTTACTTTTACTACAGAAATAAGAACAAATTATTTATGATGTGTTATACTGAATAAAATATTTAAAATGTGTGTTTTCCACCTAGATTTGTATGCCTCTGATAGGTTGTATTCCGGGTAACTCCAAAGACCCTTACAATGGAGTTTCTAGTGACAGATATAAAGCTGGCAGTTTCTAATAGAAGAAATAATGTAATACTTTCTGAAGCTATTTTTTCGGAGATACTTTTTAAAATTCAAAATGCTAGCTATATGAATATAAGTCAACAAGCCAATGTTAGTACTTGAGTAAAATTTAAAAGCTTACATAGGTCAGAAAATAATAACTAACCAACAGAAATTTTTAAAACCCCAGTCCAAAACTAATGTGGCTCATTATCCATATTTTTCTAATGAGGTTTTATCAACTCAGTTTGAGAATTTGTATGGATTAAAGGTTCACAGTTTTGCAATGGTTTTATTACTAAGAAATAAGTTTATCAATATTACTTTTATTTGTAGTAAATTTTTAGAAATCAGAGCATCTTAGACTCTCAGGTAGCGTTATTTTCTAAAAGTATTTCAACATTTTTTAAAATAGCTATTTATGTACATGCATAAAAGGTTAATTTCCCTGAGCAAAACCAGTTATGGTTTGCCAGTAGTGTTTATTTAATCAATTAATTAATATTTGTAAATTAAGTTTATTGTGGTAACATTGCTTTTTATAATTCTATGATTTTCAGGTGTACATTATCATTTCACATCTATGTATTCTATTGTGTGATTTTCACGCAAATTCCAGTTTCCATCATCTACCGTATATTTGATCCCCTTTACCCACTTCACGCTCCCTCTACCTACTCGACTTAGCCCCCTTACTCGACTACCTCACTCCTCCTCCCTGACCCCCTTCCCTTTGGTAGGCACTAGTGAATTGTCCAGGTCCCTGAGAGTCTGTTTTTTGTCCTGTTCCTTTGTTGCTTTTAGGTTTATATGGCACATATAAGTAATATCACATCATTTTCAACTTTTTCTGTCTGGCTTATTTTGCTTAGTATGATTATTTCAAGGTGTATCCAGATTGTTGCAAATGGCAGTATTTCATCTTTTTCTATGGCCTAGCAATATTTCATTGCATATATGTGCCATAGCTTCTTTATCCAATCCTGTTTCGTGGGGCAGTTCGGTTGCTTCCATGCCTGGCCAGTGTGAGTAATGCTGCTATGCAAATATCTTTTCAAATATGGGTTTTCAAGTCTTTGGGGTAAATAGCCAATAGATGAATTCCTGGGTCATATGGGAGATCAATTCCTAGTTTTTTGAGGAACCTTCATAATCTTTTCCATAGTGGCTGTACCAATTCGCAGTCCCACGAGCAGTGTATGAGGGTTCCTTTTTCTCCACAAGCTCTCCAAGCTTTGTTATTATTGTTTTGTTGATTATATCTATTCTAAGAGGTGTGCGATGGTATCTCATTGTGGTTTTGATTTTCACTTCCCTAATAGCTAGCGATGTTTAGCATCTTGCATATATTTGTTGGCCATTTGTATGTTCTGGAGGGAGAAGTGTCTATTCAAGTCTTCTCCCCATGTTTGGATTCGATCATTTGTTCTTTTGTTGTTATTGAGTCATATGAGTCCTTTGTATAATTTGGATATTAGGCCCTTATCAGAGGCATTGCATGCAAATATGTTTTCCCATTCGGATGCTTGTCTCTTCACCTTGTTTATGGATTATTTTGCTGAGCAGAAGCTTTTGAGTTTGATGTAGTCCCATTCATTTATTTTTGCTTTTAATTCCCTTGCCTTGAAGGTCAAATTCATAAGATTCTTTCAGTCCAAGGGCCTTGGGTTTAGTTCCTATGTTTTCTTCTATGCACGTTGTTGTTTCAAGTCTTATATTCAGGTAGGTCCTTCATTCATTTTGAGTTAACTATTGTGTTTGGTATTGACAAATTCTAGTTTAATTCTTTTGCAGGTTGCTATTCAGGTTTTTTTCAGCACTATGTATTGAAGAGTCTTTCCTTTCTCCACTGTACGTTTTTGACTATTTTTGTTGAAATTATTTGCCCATACGAATATGGATTTACTTCTAGACTTTCGATTCTGTTCCCCTGGACTGTGTATCTCTTTTTCTGCCAGTACCATGCTGTTTTGATTACTGCCGCTTTGCAGGCAAATTTGAAGTCAGCCAGAGTAATGCCTCCAGCCTAATTTTTTTTCCCCCTCAAGATGGCTTTGCTAAATCGGTGTGTTTGTGGTGGCGTTCAAGTGTGATGCTTTTTTTTACATTTCTTTATAAAACACTGATGGGATATTGATAGGACTTGCATTACATCTGTATAATGCTTTAGGTAATAAGGTCATTTTAACTTTGTTGATTATTCCAATTGGAGAACACAGAATATCTTCTTCGATTTCTATTAATAGGGCCTTCTTATAGTTTTCATTATATAGGCCCATCAAATGTTTTATTAGATTTATTCATAGCTATTTTATTATTTTTGTTGCAATTGCAAAAGGTATGACTTTTCCACTACTTTTTCTGATCCTTCGTTATTTTAGTATAGGAATGCTCTGCATGTTTGTACATTGATTTTGTATTCAGAAACTTTACTGTATTTGCTTATTGTCTAGGAGTGTTCTTGTGGAGTCTTTAGAGTTTTCTATATAGAGAATCATGTCGTGCGCAAATTGTGACAGTTTGACTTCGTTTTCTATTTGGATGCCTTTTATAGCTTTTTCTTGCACTCATGGGACCTCCAAAGTTATTTTGAATCACAGTGGCCATAGTGGGCAGCCTTGCCTTGTTCCTGATTTTAGAGAGAAGGTTTTTAGTTTCTTATCTTTCAGTATAATATTGGCCGAGTGTTTGTCACATGTAACCTTTATTATTTTCAGGTATTTCCTTTCTATACCCATTTTGTTCAGTGTTTTGATCATAAATGGATGCCGTATCTTGTCAAAGGATTTCTGCATCTATTGATATGATCATATGATTCTTATTTTTTAATTTGCTTACGTGGTGTATCACATTAATTGATTTGTGTCTGTTGAACCATCCCTTTACCCCTGGGATGCAGCCCCCTTGATTGTGATGTATAATCTTTTTAATATGTTGCTGTGTTTGGTTGATTAGTATCTTATTTAGGATTTTTTCGTCTGCATTCATGACAGATATTGGTCTGTAGTTTTTGTGTGTGCGTGTGTTATCCTTACCAAGTTTTGATGTCCAGGTAATATTGGCCTCATAAAAAAAGTTGGGAAGTATTGCCTCCTCTTCAATTTTTTGGAAGAGTTTGAGAAGAATAGGCATTAAATCTTTGAATGTTTGATAGAATTCATGGGGGAAGCTAGTTTTGGTATATTCTTTGAAGCAAGTCGGCACTCTAACAAAGTACAGAAAGGAATTGCAGTTCTTTCCTGTAATTAGGGTTATACATGTTTTATTTGAGCAAGTTCTTAGTCTCGTTGTTTTTGACAGGACTGTTGCTCAGTCTCAGTCTGACATAACTGTAGATCTGTTTTGATGTGTCTTGTTTTCAGTTCAAAGAGCTGGTGGGAAACGGTATTGACATTCATGCTCTTGAGCTTGCCATCTGCCTAGAATGCATGAGCAGGTATTAATACAGTGGCAGCTTGTTTGTAATTCATAGTAGCGACATACGAACAGCTTTCTTATACAGTCTTTCTTTGCCAAGGACAACAGAAAGCCACAGTGTGTGGCATGTATTGTAGGGTAATTTGAAGAGAAATCCCCTGGTGAGGTTGTACTTGGAATCTATATTCTCAGAAGCGCCGTTCCATTTACGAACACTAATTGTTTTGTAACTCATGTGGAAATTGATACCGTCTTCCCAAAAAGTCCAGGGGAAAAAGGACCAACTTTTGAGGCATTTTTGCTGGGATCCAAATATGATTACTTCAGAGGTTAGATCACTCCGACGAATTATGTTTGAAGCCAAGGCACTGAAAGAGCCGCTTTCACTCAGTAAGCTTCTGTTTAGAAGAGATGCTCTGTAGTCATCCTTTATGCTACGTGATATACGGATATTTTAAATGGCCTGCTCTATTGTTCTAAGACCCGACTTGATAACCATAGTTTCAGAAGCAAAGTTGAAATCTATCAAGAACTACAAAGTGTAGAATTAATACTGGAAATCTGGTAGTTTTCATTGTGGAAATTCATATGAAGCGGGTTCAGGCATCTGTTTTTTGGAGGAGAGCGTATATGCTGAAAAGACATTAGATTGCAGCGATTAACAACTTGGTATGGTGGTTCAATACTTCAGGTCACATGCTGCCATTAAGAAAAGATAGAAATACTATAAACTTTAGAGAAAGTATGCAGCACATGCAAAGGAAACTCGTTTTTGAAGGCCTGATTTCTGTATCCAGAAGTGCAGTTAACGATTTGGTGCTACTATTGGTATATTGTGAAATAAGTTGGCATTCTATAAATGTAGAAAAAGGAATTGCAATTCTTGCTTGTAATTCGGGTTATGTTTCTGATTCAGCTAGGTCTTAATGATGTTGTTTTTGACATGAGTGAAGCTCACTCTCAGTATGACATAACTGTAGATCTTTGTAGACGTGTTCTGTTTTCACTCCCAAAGAGCTGGTGAGAAACTCTCTTGACAACCATGCTCCTGAGCGTGCCGTCTGCCTAGATTACACGAGGAGGTAGTAATACAGTGGCATCTTCTTTGTAGTTTGTAGTAGCAGCAAACTGACGGCTTTCCTATACAGTCTTTCTTCTTTGCCAAGGACAACAGAAAGCCACAGTCTGTGGTGTGTAGTGTAGAAGGGTAATGTGAAGAGAAATCATTCTGTTGAGTATGGCGTGGAATCTGCTTCCAAAGATGCGCCATTCCATGTACAAATTCTATATGTTTTGTAATGCGTGTGGAAATTGAAACTGTCTCCAAAGATGTTTAGAGGGACACTGAATATCTTTTGGATCATTTATGCTGTGATCTAAATATGCTTAATTCAGAAGTTATATCACACTAACGAGTAATGTTTGAAGCAACGGTTTAAAAAGAGCTGCTTCCTTTCTGTTAGTTTATGTTTAGAAATGGTGCTCCATACTTATCCCTTATGCTAAGTAATATACAGATATTTTGAATAAGCTGCAGTATTGTTCTAAGTAGGGACTTTATAACTGTAGTTTCTGAAGCAAAGTTGGACTCTTCAAATAACTACAAACTGTGAAATTAATAATGGAAACCTTGTAGCTTTCATTGTGGAAATTCGTATGTAACAGGTTCTGGCATTCGTTTTTGAAAGAGAGAGTACATACTGAAAAGACATTAGACTGCAGCGATTAGCAATATTATATGCTGTTTCAATACTTTGGTTCACATGTTGCCATGAAGAGGAGATAGAAATACTATAAATTTTAGAGAAAGTATGCAGCACATGCAAAGACAATTGATATTTGAATGTCTGATTTCTGTATCCTGAAGTGTAGTCAACGATTTGGTGCTAGTATTGGTATATGCTGTGAATTAAGTCGGCACTCTAATAATGTTCCAAAAGGAATTGCAATTCTTGCTTGTAATCCCTGTTATACATTTTTGATAGGAGCCAGTTCTTAGTCCAGTTGTTTTGGACATGACTGATGCTCAATCCCAGTGTGACATAACTGTAGATATGTTCTGGCGTGTCGTGTTCTTAGTCCCATAGAGCTGTTGGGAAACTCTTTGACATCCATGCTCTTGACCTTACCATCTGCCTAGAATGCACAAGCAGGTAGTAATACAGTGGCAGCTTGGTTGTAGTTTGTAGTGGCAGCACACTAACAGCTTTTCTATACAGTCTTTCTTTGCCAAGGACAACAGAAAGCCAGTTTGTGTGGCGTGTTGTTTTGAAGGGTAATTTGCAGAGAAATCCCACTGGTTAGATGTGCTTGGAATCTGTGTTCTGAGAAGTGCCATTCCATGCACAAACACAAAATGTTTTCTAATGCATGTGGAAATTGAAACTATTTCCCAAGATGTTTAAAGGGACACTGACCAACTTTGGGAGCATTTATGCTGGAATCTAAATATGCTTAGTTCAGCAGTTAGATATTTCTGATGAATTTTATTTGAGGAAAAGGCCTTGAAAAGAGCCACTTTCACACTGTAGCTTCCGTTTAGAAACTGTACTCCATACTCATTCTTTATACTGATATACAGATATTTTGAATGGGCTGCAGTCTTGTTCTAAAGAGTGACTTGTAAACTGTTGTTATTGCAGCAAAGTTGGAATCTTCCAACAACTACAAAGTATGTAATTAATACTGGAAACGTGGCAGTTTTCATTGTGGAAATTTGTACGAAGTGGGTTCGGGCATTCGTTTTTTAGAAGTGAACACGTGTTGAAAAAACATGAGACTGCAAGGATTTACACTATGGTATGGTGTTTCAATACTTTTGTTCTCATGTTGCCATCAAGAAGCGATAGATATACTATGAACTTTAGAGAAAATATGCAGCACATTCAAAGGAAAGTAGTATTTGAATGCCTGATTTTGTATCTAGAAATGCAGTCAACGATTTGGTGCTAGTATTGGCATATATTGTGAAGTAAGTTGGCATTCTAACAATGTTGAAAAAGGAATTGCAATTCTTGCTTGTAATTTGAGTTATGGATTTCTGATTTAGCAAGATCTTAGCCATGTTGTTTTAGAAAAGAATGAAGCTCAATCTCAGTCTGACATAACTGTAGATCTGTTTTGACGTGTCCTGTATTCAGTACCAAGTAGCTTGTGGGAAACAGTCTAGACATCCATGCTCTTGAGGTTGCTGTCGGCATAGAATACACTAACAGCTTTCCTGTACAGTCTTTCTTTGCCAAAGAAAACTGAAAGCCACTGTGTGTGGCGTGTAGTGTCAAAGTGTCATTTGAAGAAAAATGATTCTGTTGGGGACGTACTTGGAATCTGTGTCCATAAAAGGGACATTCCATACACGAACACTATATGTTTTGTAATGCATGTGGAAATTGAAACTGTCTCCCAAAGGTGTATCAGAGGGACCTTGACCATCTGATGGAGTGTTCAGGCTGGGATCCAAATATGCTTAATTCAGAAGTTTGATCACTTTAACGGGTAATGTTTGAGGCAAAGGTTTGAAAAGATCTGCTTCTATTCTGTAATCTTCTTTTAGAAACGGTGCTCTGTACTCATCCTTATGCTAAGTGATATACAGTTATTTTGAATGGGTTGCAGTATGTTCAAAGAAGCGACTTGATATCTGTAGTTTCAGAAGCAAAGTTAGTATCTTCCAACAACTACAAGGTATAAAATTAATACTGGAAACCTTGCAGTTTTCATTGAGGAAATTCGTATGAAGTGAGTTCAGGCAGCCGTTTTTTGGAAGAGAGTGTATATGCTGAAAAGACATTAGATTGCAGCGATTAACAGCGTGGTATAGTGTTTCAATACTTTGGTTCACATATTGCCATGGAAATAGAAACTGTCTCCCAAAAATGTTTCAGAGGGACACTGATGGATCAATGCAGAAGTCCATTAAATATATCTGTATACCACTTAGTATAAAAGATGCTAAGTCCATTAAATATATCTGTATACCACTTAGTATAAAAGATGTTCAGAGCACCGTTTCTCAAGTGAATCTTAGAGAGTGGAATGGCTCTTTTCAAAGCTTTTGTCGTAAACATTATTCATCAAAGTGATCTAACTGGAGAATTAATTTATTTGGATCCCCACCTAAACGCTCCATCATGTAGTCAGGGTCCCTCTGAAACATCTTTGGGAGATGGTTTCAAATCCACATGCATTACAAAACATTTAGTGTTCGTGTATGGAACGGCACTTCTGAGAACACAGATTCCAAGCACCTTCTCAAAAAAGGGATTTCTCTGCAATTACTCTTGGACACTACACGCCACACACAGTGGCTTTGTTGTCCTTGGTAAAGATAGACTGTATAGGAAAGCTGGTTTGTGCCACTACTAAAAACTACAAAGAAACAGCTATTGTATTATTACCTGCTCGTGAAATCTAGGCAGATGACAAGCTGAAGAGAATGGATGTCAACATATTTTCCCACCAGCTCTTTGGTACTGAAAACAGTACACTTCCAAACAGATCTGCAGATATGATAGACTGAGATTGAACATGACACATGTCAAAAACATCGCGGCTGAGAACTTGCTCAAAACAAAAATGTATTACCAAAATTACAAGGAAGATTTACACTTTCTTTCTGTACATTATTAGAGTGCTGATTTACTTCACAGCACACACCAATAGTAGCACCAAATCGTTGACAGCACTTCTGGATTACAGAAGTCAGGCATTCAAAAACGATTTTCCTTTGCATGCGCTGCATACTTTCTCTAAAGTTTATAGTATTTCTATGTCTTCTTAATGGCTACATGTGAACTGAAATATTGAAACACGTTATTAATCGCTGCAGTCTAATGTCTTTTCAGCATATACTCTTTCCTCTAAAAAAAAAAAAAATGATGCCTGAACCCGCTTCATACGAATTTCCACAATGAACACAGCACGGTTTACAGCATTGATATCACACTTTGTAGTTATTGCAGGATTCGAACTTTACTTCAGAAACTACAGTTATCAAAACCATTCTTAGAGCAATACTGCAGCCCATTCAAAATACCAGTATATCACTTAGCATAAAGGATGAGTACAGAGCAGAGTTTCTAAACAGAAGTTTACAGAGCGGAAGTGGCTCTTTTCAAACCTTGGCCTCAAAGTGACGCATCAGAGTGATCTAAGTTCTGAAGGATACATATTAATCCCCATCTAAATGTTCTATCAGAAGGTCAGTGTCCCTCTGAAACGTCTTTGGGAGTTGGTTTCCATATTTACATACATACAAAACATTTAGTGTTTGTGTATGGAACGGAGCTACTGAGAACACAGATTCCAAGCACGTTCCCACCAGAGCGATTTCTCTGCAAATGACCCTTGGACACTATGCGCCACACAATGTCTTTCTTTTTACCTTGGCAAAGATAGACTGTATAGAAAAGCTGGTAGTGTGTCGTTACTATAAACTACAAAGAACTTGCAACTGTATTACTACCTGCTCGTGCATTCTAGACAGATGGTAAGATCAAGAGCATGGATGCCAAACAGTTTCCCAACAGATCTATGATACTGAAAACGGGACATGTCAAAGCATATCTACAGTTATTTCACAATGGGATTGAGCATCAGTCATGTCAAAAACAACGGGACTAGAAACTGGCCCAAATAAAATATGTATAACCTGAATTCTAAGCAAGAATTGCAATTCCTTTTTATACATTGTTAGAGTGCCAACTTATTTCACAACATATACCAATACAAGCACCAAATCCTTGACAGCAATTCTGGATTACAGAAGTCAGACATTCGAAAATGAGTTTCCCTTGCATGTGCTGCATACTTTCTCTAAGGTTTACAGTATTTCTATCTACTCTTAATGGCAATATGTGAACCAAAGAATTGAAAAAGCATACCACATTGTTAAAAGCGGCAGTCTAATGTCTTTTCAGCATATACGCTCTATTCCCAAAAACAGATGCTTGAATTCGCTTCATACGAAATTCCACAATGAAAACGGCAAGGTTCTCAGTATTTATTTCACACTTTGTAGTTGTTGGAAGTTTCCAACTTTTCTTCAGAAAGTACAGTTATCAAAACCCTTCTTAGAGCAATACTGAAGCTTATTCAAAATATCTGATATCACTTAGCATAAAAGATGAGTATGGAGCAGAGTGTCTAAACTGAATTTTACAGACAGGAAGCAGCTCTTTTTAAACCATTGACTCAAACATTAATTGTTAGTGTTATCTAACTACTGAACTCAGCATAATTGGAACCCAGCATAAATGCTCTAAAAGTTGTTTAGTGTCCTTCTAAACATCTTTGGAAACGGTTTTAATTTCCACATGCATTACAAAATACATAGAATTCGTGTATGGAACAGCGCATCTGACCACACATATTCCAAGTACATACTCAACAGAATGATTTCTCTACAACACTACATGACACAAACTGGCTTTCTGTGTTCCTGGAAAAGAAAGTTTGTATAGGAAAGCTGTTACTGTGTCACTATCACAAAATACAATAGTTTACAATCCTGTACTTTTGAATGCTTTTAAAATTTGCATATCTTAAGTCCCTCCCTGTGCTACACACACACGCACACATAAACACACACACACACACACACAAATACATAATTGTGATCATGAATTTCTAGGCTTAAAATCTTGTTTTATTTTTTTTTTCGTTTTAGTTCAAGTCATATCAACAATATTTTATATCATTAGATATTCTTCAAAAACATCATTTTCATGACTTTTTAACATTTCACCCTATGGGTGTATTGTAACTGACTTTTCTCTTCCCATATTCCTGACAATCTTGTTTATTTCACAAGAGGCATTTGAAAGCAGCAGTCCTTAATGAGATCCTTGGAGCCCATGACTGCTCTAAAATGAAAACTCTTTACTCACATGCATACTTGTCCTTTTCTGGATATATGGTCCACAATTTTCATGAAAATGTTCAAAGCTACACTCATACTAAATGAAGATGAATCAGTTCAGCTACTAAGTTATAGCTTATAGATTCAATGTCTGTTTGTTTTATCTTTTCAAAGGATTTAGCATAATGATCCAAAAAGTTTGCTAGTATCCTAATACATACTATACAGAAAAAAAATTCTCTCCACTTCTTTGTTTCTCCTTTGCTCTCACACTAGTACCACACTTACAACACTTCTGACAGCAGATATCTGGGTTTGCCACTCATCGAGCAATTCTCAGCAATACCAGCTGGGAGTCGGCAATTCAATTTAATTCTAATACTACCTGGAGTTAGCATGTACCCCATAAGTTAAGGCTCAGTTTCACAAGACTGTGTCCTATCTCAGATGCCAATCAAAAAGAGTAGGTCCTCAGGACACCCACAACTTTTTTCTGTCTGACTTGCCTATAAATCAGAAGTTCCCACAACGCCCCTTTTTGAATCAGTCAGTTTCTAGAACAGCCCACAGAATTCAGGGAGACACTTACTTGCATTTACTAGTTTATGATGCACTGAAGGATATGATAAATGGTACAGATATATAGCCAGAGGAAGAGATACATAAGGGTAGACTGGGAAACATCAAAGTGCAAGAGCTTCTATTTCCATAGAGTTCGGTTGCACCATCCTCCTGGTATGTGGATATATTCACCAACCTGGAACCTCTCCAAACATCACATATTAGAGATTTTTATAGAGGCTTCATCACATAGGCATGATTGATTATTAACTCCATTTTCAGCTATTTTCCCTCTCCAGAGAGTGGGGTATAGAAATGAAGGTTTAAAGTTTCTAAATCATGAATTTTCTTTCTGTAACCTGCGCCCATCCTGAAGCCCACAAAAAGTCACCTCATTAGAACCAAATATATTCCTATGATCCCGGAAATGCTCTGTTTTCAGGAGCTCAGTATCAGATGTTCCTATCATTCAAGATATTAGAAACGTTAGGAGCCAAGATTTAGGAAGTAGGGTCATAGACTAAATGTTAGGATGAAATGTTCTCCTGTCACCTCTATTTACAAGGAGATTTAGGAGCTCTGTGTCAGCAATCAGGACACTAATCCTTTTGGATGAGGACCTCTTTGTCATCATCTCATTGAAACTTAATAACTTTACAATCTTAAGAAAGAAAGCCATAATATTCCTTTCTGATTGTGTGTGTGTATGTGTGAGTGTTTTTGAGTGTGAATGTGTAGGAGTATGTATGACAGTTCAAGAATGCCTACATGCTATGAGTCACACCAGTCAATGTACTTTTCAAAAGCTTAGTAAATTGCATATCCAAGATTTAATCTTTTGTTGTTGCTGTTGGCTCATATTTCTTTTTTCATTTATTTATATATTTTACCAAATTTATCAACCATTGCTTCTATGTAAAAAAAATAACTTTGGGTTTAAAAAATACTTTTGTTTTTAATAATATGTCAAAAATGCATAGTTTATATATTGGTTTTTATAAAAATGTTTTTTATCTCAGCTACAGTTCTGTATTTTAAAATAAAATGATTCATAATAGGCTGGAAATTTCAGAATATTTTTACATCCATTAGTTTACAGTGTGTTTCTGTTTTCCTCCAAGAGTGTTGACTTTTCTAAATGAGTTTTCTGTAAATTTGTAGTCTTGCCATGTAAACGAAAGTATGGGCATTTCATTAGGCACTTTTGCTATGTTTTCCAATAGTGTTTTTTACTACTTAAATTCTTCTCTTTACAGTAAAAATACACGTAATTTCTACTATATTCTTTGATATTCCCTATTTAATTACACATATGAAAACAATTTTCTTTTATAACTCAGTACTAGGATTTTTCTAATTCCATGGCATTGTTATACTTCCTCTTTCTGATAAACATAGTGATGATGATAATGATGATGATGATGATGATGATATTACTATCACTTTCCACCTTGTAAGTTAGTAATCTCCAAGTCAGTCATATTTGAAATAGTGAAGCTAGCATGTATTTAATGCCTTCCATGTGTTTGCTCCTTTAATCTAGTCAGTTATATATGATTACTAGGTTATTGATGAGAATCTTCAGCTCAAAATGGGTAAGTGACTGTGTAAGGTCACACCACATACATGGAGAATTACTGGTATTAGGCTCTTGCTCAAGTTGTTTTCTTAAATTTTTTTATTGCCTATAAATGAGAGCATATATCATTTGCTTTCTTCCTCTGTCTTATTACTCTTAGCACAGTGCCCTCCAGGGTCATTCGTATTACCCTCCCTTCCCTTCATTTTCTAGATTCAGTACTGTATCTTGAAGACATTTTTTTGTTTTGTGACCAAATCTGACACCCAAAAATACAGCATATTTTTCTTAAAGTGGATAAAGGTAAATTCAAGACAAATGAAAGGGCATTCTTTTTTACACAGTTCACAAGAGATTAATGATTCAATTCTAATAAAATTTAATTACATGAATAAAATATTGAGTCAAATATTTTTAAAATCAAGAGGAAAAAATAACACACAGTCTATATTGAAAGGAAGTTAAAGACAAGAAGAGTAACCAATTTTAAGAAACTGAGCAACGTCCATAAGTTTAATATATATATTTATCATGATTAATGTTATTATGCATATAAAGTTAAAGGTGCTCAAACTCGGCAGATAAAAATTTTATCAAAGAATTTAGATAGAAATTTAAGTACATACGATAACTATCTTTCTTTAATTGTACTCCCTTTCATAATTTATGACATGGAAATGCTATCATAATTTTTACTCCATGGTTTATTTTAACCTCTGAATTAAATCTGATTAAATTCCATATTTATCTCATAGCAAATATGGATGTAAACTTAACCTATATGGAAACATTGAATCTAATATTACAATAATGTTTTTTTGAAATGAATATATTATAAAAATGCTTGAAAAACTTCAGTTCAATTGTTAAAATTTGACAAATTATTTACAATCATCGACTATCAGGAGGAGAAATATTTATCAAGATGTTTCTATAGCTGTTAATTTTTGAGATTTTTCATATCCACTAAATTGATATTTTAAATAATTATTTTAAGGTACTCTCCCTGGAGTTTCTAAAATGCGTATATCTAATATCTTTATAATTCATGGTCACCAAGACAAGGAAATAAATGAAATGCCCTTTGATAGGTGATTGGCTAAAGAAGATGTGGTACATACATCCAATGGGATATTACTCAGTCAGGAGAAAAGATGAAATACTGTCACTTGTGAAAACATTGATGGACCATGAGATAGCTATGGTCAAAGAATAAGCCAGACAGGAAAAGTTGAGAACCATAGTATTTCACACTTGTAGGATGTAAAACTGAAAGCAAAATGATGAACAGAACAAACCAACAAACCTGATAGACACAGACAACACTTTAGTGGTTTCTAGAGGTAAAGGGGCTCCAATGTACGGTGACAGAATATTTGACTTTGGATGGTAAGCACACAATGGAATATACGGATGATGTATTATCAAATTATAAAACTGAAAGTTATATAATCTTATGAACCAGTGTCCCCTCGATAAATTCAATATCAAAAAAACTATCTATTTACATATATTGTTTATGGAAGTTTCTCTTACTTCATAAGGTGTTTCTCTACTTGTGTCATTTTTGTTTACTTGGTTATGTGTGCAAAGTGATTGTAAACAGAAAGAGTTGAGTTGTATCATTAAAATGATTAGACTACAATATTTAGTGCCTATTAAATCACGTCAAATTTATTACCAGGACATCGTAACTAAAAGAAATAGCAACAACTTAATATTATTCTTCCAGAAGCATCATCATCAGTGTCCTCTGTGGATTTTGCGATATTAGACGAGTCATTGAGGAATGACTTTTTATTTTATTTTAAGTGATTTCCATTGTTTTAGAAAATATAATGTACAATAAGTATTTATCCCATTGCATTTCTTAGTATAAATAACCACCAATAAAAATATATTGCTTCTTATTCTATGTCATACAGGAAAAGTATAAGCTGAGATTCAGGATGAAAATGATCATCCTCTAGTGGTTCAGAAAATAATTCTATGATTGGAGGTGATTTTGAGGATGTAAGAATGTTTGCTTCTGTGCTAAGAGGTAAGTTATAAGCAAGTTTATTATGATACAAAACTAAGATAAAAGCGAAGGGCTTAGTTTGTGCAGAGAAACTATAACCATGTATTTTGGATTAACTGAGGACTCATTCCTGCTTAAACAAAAACCTGAAACTTGGAGATATGTGAGTTGAATTAGCTGAACTAAATACAGGTTAATTACAAGGTGAATACTCAGCAAATTTGGGGGCTTTACTTTTACTACAGAAATAAAAACTAATTATTTATTATGTGTTATACTGAATAAAATATTTAAAATGTGTTTTTTTCCTCCTAGATTTGTATGTTTCTGATAGGTTTTATTCAGGGTAACTCCAAAGACCCTCACAATGGAGTTTCTAGTGACAGATATAAAGCTGCCAGTTTCTAACAGAAGAAATAATGTAATACGTTCTGAAGCTATTTTTTCGACAATACCTTTTAAAATTCTAAATGCTAGCTACATGAATATAAATGAAGACGGCCAATGTTAGTTCTTGACTAAAATTTTTAAAAACTTACATAGTCAGAATAAAATAGCTAACCAATAGAATTTTTTAAAAACCCTTTCTAAGACTAAAGTGACTAATTTTCCATATTTTCCGAATGAGTTTTTATCATTTCAGTTTGAGAATTTGTAATGATTGATGTTCATAAATTTGCAATGGTTTCATTACTAAGAAATAAATTTATCAATATAACTTACATGAGGGATAAAAGTTTAGAAATCAGAACATTTTAGACTCTCAGTTACAGTTATTTTCTACAAGTATTACAATATTTGTTAAATAGTTGTTAACATACATGCATAAAACCTAAATTTCCACAAGAAAAACCACTTATTAATTGCCTATAGTTTTTTTAAAATTTAGTTTTTTAATTAATTTATTAATGTTTTTAAATTAAGTTTTTTGTGATAACATTGCTTAATATAATTCTACAGTTTTCAGGTATACTGTTTGATATCTATATATTCTATTGTGTGATTACCACCCAACGTCCGGTTTTCTTCAGCTACCATATATTTGATCCCCTTTACACACTTCACCCTCCCACTACCTCCTTATAGTTAAGCCCTTTTACTCCATCTACCTCACCCCTCCTCCCCAACCACTTACCCTTTGGTAACCACTAATCCATTGTCTATGTCCTTGAGAGTCTGATTCTTTGACCTGTTCCTTTGTTCCTTTTAGGTATATATGCCACATATAAGTAATATCACATCACTTTCAACTTTTTCTGTCTGGCTTATTTTAGTTAGTATGATTATTTCAAGGTATATCCATGTTGTTACAAATGGCAGTCTTTCATCGCTTTTTCTGGCTGAGCAATATTTCATTGCATATCTGTGACACAACTTCTTTAGCCAATCCTGTATCTTAGGGCACTTCATTTGCTTCCATGTCCTAGGCAGTGTGAATAATACTGCTATGAATATCAGTTTACAAATACTTTTTCAAATACAGATTTCAACTCTTTGGGGTAAAGAGCCAGTAGATGAATGGCTGGATTATATGGGAGATCAATTTCTAGTTTTTTGAATAATCTTCATACTCTTTTCCATAGTGGCTATACTAGTATGCAGTACCAACAGCTGTGTATGATGATTCCTATATCTCCACAAGCTCTCCAAACTTTATTATTATTGTCTTGTTGATTAAAGCTATTCTAAGAGATGTGAGATGGTATCTCATTGTGGTTTTGATTTTTATTTCCCTAATAGCTAGTGATGTTGTTCATCTTTCAAATATTTGTTGGCTATTTGTATGTTCTGGAGCGAGAAGTATCTGTTCAGGTCCTCTCCCCATGTTTGGATTCAGTCATTTGTTCTTTTGTTGTTATTGAGTCACATGAATCCTTTGTATATTTTGGATATTAGGTCCTTATAAGAGGCATTGCATGCAAATATGTTTTCCCATTTGGATGTTTGTCTCTTCACATTGTTTACGGTTTCTTTCGTTGAGCAGAAGCTTTCGAGTTTCATGTGGTCCCATTCATTTATTTTTGCTTTTATTTCCCTTGCCTTGGAGATCGAATCCATAAAACCCTCTTTCAGTACAAGGGCTTTTGGTTTAGTTCCTATGTTTTTTTCTATGCATGTTATTATTTCGGGTCTTATATTCAGGTAGGTCCTTCAAACATTTTGAGTTAACTATGGTGTGTGGTATAGATAACATTCTAGTTTCATTCTTTTGCAGGTGGCTTTTCCAGTATTTTCAGCACTATTTATTGAAGAGTCGTTACTTTCTCCACTGTATGTTTTTGGCAATTTTTGTCAAAATTATTTGCCCATAGAAATACGGGTTTACTTTTGGACTCTCGATTTTTTTTTCCACTGGTCTGTGTGTTTATTTTTCTGCCAATAGCATGCACTTTTGATTATTGTCACTTTGTAAAATAATTTATTCAGCCAGAGTGATGCCTCCATCTTCATTTTTTTTCCCCTCAGGATTGCTTTGGCAAATAAGACTCTTTGTGGTGCCATGCAAATCTGATGATTTTTTGTTCCATTTCTTTAATAAATGCTGATGGGATTTTGATGTGGCTTGCATTACATCTGTATAATGTTTTAGGTATTAAGGTCATTTTAACTTTGTTGATTCTTCCAATCAGAGAACACAAAATATCTTCTTCTATTTCCTTTATTAGGGTCTTCTTATACTTTTCTTTATAGAAGTCCTTCACATGTTTCATTAGATTTATCCCAAGGTATTTTATTCTCATTCTTGCAATTGAAAAAGAAATGATTTTTCCACTTCTGTTTCTGACCATTCTTTATTATAGTATAAGAACACTATGGATTTTTGAACATTGATTTTGTATTCAGAAACTTTACTGTATTTGCTTATTGTCTAGGAGTGTTCTTGTGATCTCTTTAGGGTTTTCTATATAGAGAATCATGTCATGCGCAAATTGTGACAGTTTGACTTCATTTCCCATTTGAATGCATTTCATATCTTTTTTTCCTCCTGATTGTATTCACTAGGACTTCCAATGTTATATTGAATAACAGTGGAGATAGTGGATAGCCTTGCCTTGTTCCCGATCTTAGAGGGAAGGTTTTTAGTTTTTCACCATTCGGTATAATGTTGGCGGAGGGCTTGTCACATATAGCCTTTATTATATTCAGGTATTTCCTTTCTATACCAATTTTGTTCAGTGTTTTGATCATAAATGGATGCTGTATCTTATCATAGGCTTTTCTGCATCTATTGATATGAACATATGATTTTTATTTTTAAATTTGTTTACATGGTGCATCACATTAAGTGATTTGTGTCTGTTAAACCATCTCATTGGCCCTGGTATGAACCCCTCTTGATCGTGATGTATAATCTTTTTAATATGTTGCTGTATTCAGGTTGTTAGTATCTTATTTAGGATTTTTGCATCTGTGTTCATGACAGATATTTTCTGCAGTTTTTGTGTGGGTGTCATCCTGGTATCAGGGTAATATTGGCCTCATAAAAAAGGTTGGGAAATATTACCTCCTATTCTACTTTTGGAAGAGTTTGAGAAGAATAGGCATTAAATCTTCTTTAAATGTTTGCTAGAATTCATTGGGGAGCTAGTGTTGGTACATTCTTTGAAGCAAGTCAGTACTCTAACAAGGTACAGAAAAGAATTGCAGTTCTTGCCTGTAATTTGGGTTATACATTTTTGATTAGAGCTAGTTATTAGTCTCATTGTTTTTCACATGGCTGATGCTCAATCTCAGTCTGACATGACTGCAGATCTGTTTTGACCTGTCTTGTTTTCAGTACCAAAGAGCTGGTGGGAAACAATATTCACATCCATGTTCTTGAGCTTAACATCAGCCTAGAATGCACGAGCAGGTAATCATACAGAGGCCGCTTTTTTTGTAGTTTGTATTAGCAGTTCACTAACAGCTTTTCTATACTGTCGTTCTACTTTGCTAAGGATAACAGAAGTCACTGTATGTGGCATGTAGTGTAGAAGTGTAATTTGAAGAGAAATCATTCCGGTGAGGATTTGCTAGGAATCTGTGTCTTCGGAAGCGCCGTTGCATAAACGAACTGTAAATGTTTTGTAATGCATGTGGATATGGAAACCATCTCTGAAATATGTTTAGATGGACACTGACCATCTTTTGGAGCATTTAGGCTGTTATCCAAATATTCTTATTTCAGAAGTTAAATTACTGTGATGAATAATATTTGAGAAAAAGGCTTTGAAAAGAGCCGCTTTTGTTCAGAAATGGTGTTCCGTACACATACTTTATGCTAAGTGATCTACAGATATTTTAATGGACTGCAGTATTGTTCTACGAGGCGACCTGATACTTGTAGTTTCTGAAACAAAGTTGGAATCTTCCAAGAAGTACAAAGTGTGAAAGTAATACTGGAAAGCTGGCAGTTTTCATTGTGAAAATTTGTATTAAATGGTTCAGGAATCCGTTTTTTAAAAGGTAGCATATATACTGAAAAGACAATAGACTGCAACAATTAACAATATGTTATGATGTTTCAATACTTCGGTTCACATGTTGACGTTAAAAGGAGATAGAAACAATACAAACATTAGATAAAGTATGCAGCACATGCAAAGGAAACTAGTATTTGAATGCCTGATTTCTGTACCCAGAAGTAGAGTCAATGATTCGGTGCTAGTATTGGTATATGCTGTGAATAAGTCAGACTTCTAACAATGTACAGAAAGAAAATGCAATTCTTGCTTGTAATTTGGATTATACATTTTTCAATTGAGCAAGTTCTTAGCCTCGTTATTTTTGACATAGTATTACTCAATCTCAGTTTGATTTAACTGTAGATCCATTTGGACATGTCCTGTTTTCAGTACCAAAGAACTGGTGGGGAACTGTCTCGACATCCATGCTCTTGAGCTTACCATCTGCCTAGAATGCAGAAGCAGGTAGTAATACATTGGCCACTTGCTTGTAGTTGGTAGTATCAGCACACTAATAGCTTTCCTATACAGTCTTTATGTGCCAAGGAAAACAGAATGCCACTGTGTGTCTCATGTAGTTTCAAAGACAATTTGTAGAGAAATCCCTCTGGTGAAGTGTGCCTAGACTCTGTGTTCTCATAAGTGCCCTTCCATTCAAGAACCCTAAATGTTTTGTACTGTATGTGGAAATTGAAACCGACTTTCAAAGGTGTTTAAAGGGACACTGATTAACTTTTAGACATTTATGCTGGAATCCATATATGCTTAGTTCAGAGGTTAAGTCACTCTGAAGAATTATGTTTGAGGCAAAGGCTTTGAAAAGAGCTACTTTCACTCTTTAAGTTTCTTTTTAGAAACATTGTTTACACTAAGTGATACACAGATATTTTGAATGGGCTGCAGTCTTGTTCTAAATAGCGACTTGAAGATTGTAGTTTCAGAAGCAAAGTTGGAATCTTCCAGCAACTACAAAGTGTGTAATTAATACTGGAATCATGGCAGTTTTCATTGTGGAAATTCTTATGAATCAGGATAGGCATTCGTGTTTTGGAAGAGAACATTGATGCTGAAAAGACATTAGACTGCAGCGAAAAACAATATGGTATGGTGGTTCAATACTTCAGTTCACATGTTGCCATTATAAATAGATAGAATTACTATAAACCTAGAGAAATTATGCAGCACATTCAAAGAAAACTCGTAATACCTTCCTTTGTAATATCTTCCTTCTGTAATTCAGAAGGGCTGTCAAAGTTTTTGTGCTATTATTTGTGTGTACTGTGAAGTAAGTCAGCACTGAGAATATACAGAAAGGAATTGCAATTCTTGCATGTAATTGGGGTAATACATTTTGGATTTCAGCAAGATCTTAATTGCATTGTTATTACATGAGTGAGGCTCAGTCTCCGTCTGACATAACTGTAGATCTGTTTTTATGTGTCCTGTTTTCAGTACCAAAATGCTGTTGGGAAACTGTCTTGACCTCCATGATCTTAAGCTTGCTGTCTGCGTCGATTGCATGAGCAGATAGTAATACATTGCAGCTATTTTATAGTTTGTAGTAGCGGCACACTACCTCCTTTCTTATACAGTCTATCTTTGTCAAGGAAAACAGAAAGTCACTGTGTGTGGTGTGTAATGTCAAAGGGTCAGATGAAAAATCATTCTATTGAGTATGTGCTTAAAATCTGTGTCCTCAGAAGTGGCGTCCATACACAAACACTATGTGTTTTGTAATGCATGTGGAAATTAAAACCATATCCAAAGATGTTTAGTGGGACACTGACCAACTTTTGGAGCATTTAGGCTGAGATCCAAATATGTTTAATTCAGAAGTTAGATCATACTGATGAGTAATGTTTGAGGTAAATGTTAAAAAAGAGCTGTTTCTTCTCTGTAAGCTTCCGTTCAGATACTCTGCTCTGTACTCATCCTTTATGCTAAGTAATATAAAGGTTTTACTAATGGGCTGCTGTATTGTTCTAAGAAGCGACTTGATAACGGTAATTTCTTAAGAAAATTGGAATCTTCCAACAAATACAAAGTGTGAAATTAATACTGGAAACCTTGCAGTTTTCATTGTGGACCTTTGTATGAAGCAGGTTCAGGCATCTGTTTTTTGGAGGAGAGTGTATATGCTGAAAAGAGTTTAGACTGCAGTGATTAACAACTTGTTATGGTGTTTGGAACTTTGCTTCACATGTTGCCATTAAGAAGATATAGAAATATTATAAACTTTAGAGAATATATTCAGCACTTTCAAAGGAAAGTAGTATTTGAATACCTGATTTATGTCATCCAGAAGTGCAGTCAAAGATGTGCGGTTCTTTTGGCATATTCTCTAAAGTAAATCGGGACGCTAACAATGTACAGAGAGGAAATGCAGTTCTTGCCTTTATTTGGGTAATATATTTCTCTTTTCAGCACTTTCTTAGTCGTGTTTTTTTGGCATGAGTGTTGCTCACTCTCAGTGTGACATAACCGTACATCATTTTGACATGTCCTGTTTTCAGTAGCAAAGAGCTGGTGAGAAACAGTTTTGACATCCATGCTCTTAAGCTAAATGTGTACCTAGAATGCATGAGCAGGTAGTAATACAGTGGCCACTTCTTTGTAGTTTGTAGTAGCGGCAAACTATCAGCTTTCCTATGCAGTCTATCTTCGCCAAAGAAAACAGAAAGCCACTGTTTGTGGCATAAAGTGTCTAAGGGTAATTTGAAGAGAAATCCTGCTCGTTTGGGGTGCTTGGAACCTGTGTTCCCAGAAGAGCTGTGACATACATGAACACTAAATGTTTTGTAATGCATGTCGACATGAAACCATCTCCCATAGATGTTTCAGAGGGACCCTGACTATCTGATGGAACATTTAGGTGGGGATCCAAACATACTTAATGGTGAAGTTAGATCACTCTTTCGAATAATGTTTGCAGCATAAGGTTTGAAAATAGGCATTCCACTCTGTAAGCTTCTGTTGAGAAATGGTACTCTGTACACATCTTTTATACTAAGTGATATACAGATATTTTTTATTGGGCTTCCGTATTGCTTCATCAGTTGGGCAGTGTCCCTCAGAAACATCTTTGGGAGACAGTTTCTATTTCCATATGCATTACAAAACATTTACTCTTCATTTATAGTACAGCGCTTCAGAGGACATAGATTTGAAGCACATGCTCACCTGAAGGATTTCTCTTCAAATTAACCTTCAACACTATACACCACACACAGTCACTTACTGTTTTCCTTGGCTACGGAGAACGACATTTTGGAAAGCTGTTAGTGTGCCGCTATTACAAACAAGTAATAAGCTTACAATGTATGACTATATGCTCTGTGCATTCTATGCAGATGGCAAGCTCAAGAGCATGGATGTCAAGATGGTTTCACACCACCTCTTTGGTACTGAAATCAGGCAACATCAAAACTGATCTACAGTTATGTCAGACTGGTATTGATCACAGCTCATGAAAAAACAAGTGGGGTAAGAACTTGCTCAAGTCAAATAGTATGACCCAAATTACAGGCAAGAGCTGCAGTTTCTTTCTGTAGATTGTTAAAGTCCCGACTTACTTCACAGCATACACCAATTCTAGCACCAAATCATTGACTGCACCTCTGGATTACAGAAATCAGCCATTCAAAACAAGTTTCCTTTGTATGAGCTGCATAATTTCTCCAAAGTTAAGAAGAATTTCTAACTCTTAATGGCAACATGTGAACTGAAGTATTGAAACACTATAGCACATTTTAATCACTGTAGTCTAATGTCTTTTTCGCATATACACTCTCTTCCAAAATCGGGTGCCTGAACCCGGTTCATACGAATTTTTACAATGAAATCTGCCAGGTCTCCAGTATTAATTTCAAACTTTGTAGTTGTTGGAAGATTTCAACTTTGCTTCAGAAATGACAGTTATCAGGTCACTACTTAGAACAATACTGCAGCCCATTCAAAATACCTTCGTATAACTTAGGATAAAGGATGAGTATGGAGCACCGTTTCTAAACAGACACTTACAGAGTTGAAGTGGCTTTTTTCAAACCTTTGCCTTAAACATTACTCGTCAGAGTGATCTAAGTTTTGAAGTAAGCATATTTGGATCCCTGCCTGAACGCTCCATCAGATGTTCAATGTCCCTGTGAAACATCTTTGGGAGATGGTTTCAATGTCCACATGCATTACAAAACATTTAGTGTTTGTGTATGGAATGGAGCTTCTGAGAACACAGATTCCAAGCAAATTCTCACCAGAGGGATTTCTCATCAAATTACCCTTGGACACTACATGCCACACACAGTGACTTTCTGTTTTGACTGGCTAAGATAGACTGTATAGAAAGCTGATAGTGTACCGTTACTACAAACTACAAAGAAGCTGTACTGTATTACTACCTGCTCGTGTAATCTAGACAGACGGCAACCTCAATAGCATGATTGTCATGACAGTTTCCCACTAGCTCTTTGGTTCTGAAAACAGAACACATCTTCACAGACCTACGGTTATGTCACATGGAGATTCATATTCACTCATGTCAAAAACAACATGGTTAAGAACTTGCTAAAACAGAAATGCATAACCAGAATTACAAGCAAGAATTGCAATTCCTTTTGGTAAATTGTTAGAATACTTATTTTACAACATGTTCCAATACTAGCACTAAATCTTTGACTTCATTTCTGGATACAGAAATCAGGCATTCAAGTACTGCTTTCCATTGCATGTACGGTATACTTTCCCTAAATTTTATACTATATCTATCTCTTCTTAATGGCAACATGTGAAGTGAAGTATTGAAACACCATAACATATTGTTAATCGTTGCAGTCTAATGTCTTTTCAGCATATATTCTACCTTCCAAAAAATGAAAGCCTGAACCCATTTAATATGAATTTCCACAATGAAAACTGCCAGGTTTCCAGTATTAATTACACACTTTGTAGTTATTGGAAGATTCCAACTTTGCTTCAGAAGCTACAGTTATCAGGTCGCTATTTAGAACAAAACTGCAGCCCATTCAAAACACCTGTATATCGCTTAGCATAAAGGATGAATATGGAGCAGCTTTGCTAAACAGAAGCTTACAGAGTGGAAGTGGCTCTTTACAATTAATTGGCTCAGATATTACACATCAGGGTGATTGACTTCTGAAATAAGAATATTTGCATCCTCGCTTAAACGATCCATCAGATGGTCAGTATCCATCTGAAACATCTTCGGGAGACGGTTTCAATGTCCACATGCATTAGAAAACATTTAGTGTTCGTGTATAGAATGGTGCTTCTGAGAACACAGATTCTAAGCACATTCTCACCAAAGGGATTTCTCTTTAAATTACCCTTGGACACAACACACCACACACAGTGGCTTTCTGTTTTCCTTGGCAAAGATAGAGTGTATAGGAAAGCTAGCAATGTGCTGCTTCTACAAACTACAAAGAAGCTGCCACTGTATTACTACATGCTCGTGTAATCTAGGCAGATGGCAAGCTCAAGAGCATGAATATCAAGACAGTTTCCTACCAGCACTTTGGTACTGAAAACAGGACACATCAAAACAGATCTACAATTATGTCCGACGGAGATTGAACCTCACTCATGTAATAACAATGTGGCTAAGATCTTGCTGAAATCCAAAATGTATTACCCGAATTACAGGCAAGAATTGCAATTCCTTTCTGTATATTCTTAGAATGCTGACTTACTTCACAGCAAACACCAATAGTAGCACCAAATTGTTGACAGCCCTTGTGAATTACAGAAGTAAGGCATTCAAAAACAAGTTACCTTTACATGTGCTGCATAATTTCTTTTGGTTTATAGTATTTCTATCAATTCATAATGGCAACATGTGAACTGAAGTATTGAATCATCGTACAATATTGTTTTTTGCTGCTGTCTAATGTCCTTTCAGCATTAACGCTCCTTTCCAAAACACGGATGCCTAAACCTGCTTCATACGAATTTCAACAATGAAATCTGTTAGTTTTCCAATATTAATTACACACTTTGTTGTTTTTGGAAGATTCTAACTTTGCTTCTGAAACTACAATCTTCAATTCGCTATTTAGAACAAGACGGCAGCCCATTCAAAATATCTGTATATCACTTAGTGTAAATGATGCCTATGGAGTATGGTTTCTAAAAAGAAGCTTACAGAGTGAAAGCAGTTCTTTTTAAAGCCTTTGCCTCAAACATAAGTCGTCAGAGAGATTTAACCTCTGAACTAAACATATTTGGAACGCAGCATAAATGCTCCAATAGAAGATCAGTGTCCCTCTAAACATCTTTGAGAGATGGTTTCAATGTCCACATGCATTACAAAACAAAATATTTACTGATCATTTATTGACCAGTGCTTCTGAAGACCCAGATACCTAGCACTTCTTCACCAGTAGGAATTCTCTTCAAATTACTCTTCGACATGACTCGCCACACACAGAGGCTTTCTGTTTTTCTTTTTCTTTTTCTTTTTTCTTTCTTTTTTTTTTTTTTGGCAAAGAAGAAAGACTATATAAAAAAGCTGTGATTGTGCCACTGCTACTAACTACAAAGAAGCGGCCTCTGTTTTACTACCTGCTCATGCATTCTAGGAAGACGAGCACCTCAAGAGTATGGATGTCAAGATTATTTCCCACCAGCTATTTAGCACTGAAAACATGACAAGTCTAAACAGGACTACAGTTATGGCAGACTGGGTTTGTGCATCACATATGTCAAAAACAATGTGGCTAGAACTTGCTCAAATAAAAGACATATTACCTGAATTACAGGTAAGAATTGCAATTCCTTTCTGTACATTGTAAGAGTGCCGACTTACTTCACAGCATATCCCAATAGTACCACCAAATCTTTGACAGTACTTCTGGATTACAGAAGTCAAGCATTCAAAAATGAGTTTCCTTTTCCTACACTGCATAATTTCTCTAAGTTTATAGTATTTCTATCTCTTCTTAAAGGTAGCATGTGGAACGAAGTATTGAAACACCATACCATATAGTTATTCGAACCAAGTTAATGTCTTTTGAGCATATACACTCTCTTCCAAAAACAAATGTCTGAACTTGGTTCATACGAATTTCCACAGTGGAAAATGCCAGGTTTCCAGTGTTAATTCCACACTTTGTAGTTGGAAAATTCCAAGTTTGCTTCAGAAACTACAGTTATCAGGTCACTTCTTAGAACAATACTGCAGGCCATTCAAAATATCAGTATATCACTTAGAATAACAGATGAATATGGAGCATCGCTTCTAAACAGAAGCTTACTGAGTGAAAGTAGCTCTTTAAAATCCTTTGCTTCAAACATAATTCATAAGAGTGATCTAACCTCTGAATTAAGCATATTTGGAGCCCAGGATAAATGATCCAAAAGTTGGACAGTTTTGATCTGAAACACTTTTGGAAGACGGTTTCAATTACCCCATGCATTACAAAACAATTAGTGTTCGTGTATGGAATGGCACTTCTGAGAATACGGATTACAAGCACATCCTCACCAGGGGAATGTGTCTTCAAATTACCCTTTGACACTACATGCCACACACTGTGGCTTTCTGTTATCCTTGGCGAAAAAGACTGTATAGGAAAGCTGTCATTTGCTGCTACTACAAACTACAAACAAGCTGCCACTCTATTACTACCTGCTCGTGCATTCTAGACAGATGGCAAGCACAAGAGCATGGATGTAAAGACCGTTTCCCACCAGCTCTTTGAACTGAAAACAGGACACGTCAAAACAGATCTACAGTTATGTCAGACTGAGATTGAGCATCAGTCATGTCAAAAACAATGAGGCTAATAACTTGTATAAATCAAAAATGTATAACCCGTATTATAGGAAAGAAATGGAATTCCTTTCTGTACTTTGTAAGAGTGGCAACTTGCTTCAAAGAATATTCCAATACTGGCTTCCCCAATGAATTCTATCAAATGTTCATAGAAGTTATAATGCCTATTCTTCTCAAACTCGTTCAAAAAATTGAAGAGGAGGCAATCTGTCCCAATCTTATTTATGAGGCCAATAATACCCTGATACCAAAACCTGGTAAGGATAACACACACACACACACACACACACACACACACACACACACACACACACACACACAGAAATTACAGCCAATCTCTGTCATGAACACAGACAAAAAATGCTAAATAAGATACTAACGAACCAAAAACAGCAACATATTAAAAAAGATTATACATCACGATCAAGGGGGCTGCAACCCAGGGGCAAAGGGATGGTACAACAGACACAAATTAATTAATGTGATACACCATGTAAACAAATTAAAAAATAAGAAGCATATGATCATATCAAGAGATGCAGAAAAAGCCTTTGACAAAATACGGCATCCATTTATGAACAAAACACTGAACAAAATGGGTATAGAAAATAAATACCTAAATATAATAAAGGTTATAT
The DNA here is from genome assembly GCF_000151845.1 of Pteropus vampyrus. Taxonomy (NCBI): domain Eukaryota; kingdom Metazoa; phylum Chordata; class Mammalia; order Chiroptera; family Pteropodidae; genus Pteropus; species Pteropus vampyrus. The sequence goes on along the minus strand of NW_011914827.1, from coordinate 182,608 downwards.
GTGACAAGCCCTCTGCCAACATTATACCAAATAGTGAGAAACTAAAAACCTTCCCTCTAAGATCAGAAATAAGGCAGTCGGTCCACTATTGCCACTGTTATTCAATATAACATTGGAGATGCTAGGGAGTGCAATTAGGAAAACAAACAAACAAAAAACAATACAAAATACTTCCAAATAGGAAATGAGAAGTCAAAATGTCACTATTTACACTTGACATGATTCTCTATATAGAAAATCATAAAGACTCCACAAGAACACTCCTAGACAATAAGCAAATACAGTAAAGTTTCTGAATACAAAATCAATGTTCAAAAATTCATACTGTTCTAATGCTATAATAATGAAAGGTCAGAAAAAGAAGTGAAAAAATCATTCCTTTTGAAATTGCAAAAAGAAAGAATAAAATACCTTGGAATAAATCTAATAAAACATGTGAAAGGCCTATATAATGAAAACTATAAGAAGAACCTATTAATAGAAATTGAAGAAGATATTCCGTGTTCTCCGATTGGAAGAATCAACAAAGTTAAAATGGCCTTATTACCTAAAGCTTTATACAGAGGTAACGCAAGCCCCATCAAATTCCCATCTACATTTTTTAAAGAAATGGAAAAAAAAATCATCAGATTTGCATGTCACCATAAACACCCCAATTTACCAAAGCTATCCTGAGGGGAAAAAAAAAATGAGGCTGGAGGCGTCACTCTGGCTGACTTCAAATTATCGTACAAAGTGACAGTAATCAAAACAGCATGGTACTGGCAGAAAAAGAGACACACAGACCAGTGAAACAGAGTCGACAGTCCAGAAGTAAACCCATATTTCTATGGGGAAATAATTTCAACAAAAAAAAAAAGCAAAAAAACATATGGTGGAGAAAGAAAAGACTCTTCAATAAATAGTGTTGAAAAAAACTGGAAAGGCCACCTGCAAAAGAATGAATCTAGAATGTTGTTTATAACACATCCCATAGTTAACTCAAAATGGATGAAGGACCTACCTGAATATAAGACCTGAAACAATAATGTGTATAGAAGAAAACATAGAAACTAAACCTAAGGCCTTTGGACTGAAACAGAATTTTATGAATTTGACCTCTAAGGAAAGGGAAGTATAAGCAAAAATAAATGAATGGGACTACATCAAACTCAAAAGCTTCTGCTCAGCAAAAGAATTCGTAAACAAGGTGAAGAGACAAGCATCCAAATGAGAAATGTATTTGCAAGCAATGCCTCTGACAAAGGCCTAATATCCAAAATATACAAAGGACTCATATGACTCAATAACAACAAAAGAACAAATGATCAAATCCAAATATGGGGAGAGGACCTGAACAGACACTTCTCCCTCCAGCACATACAAATGGCCAACAAATATATAAAAGACGCACAATTTCGCTAGCCATTAGGGAAAGGAAAATCAAAACCACAATGTGATACCATCTCACAACTTTAAGAATAGCTGTAATCAACAAGACAATAATAACAACGTTTGGAGAGCTTGAGGAGAAATAGGAACCCTCATACAGTGCTGGTGGGACTGCAAATTGGTACAGCCAATATGGAAAAGAGTACAAAGTTTCCTCAAAAAACTAGGAATTGATCTCCCATATGATCCAGCCACTCATCGACTGGCTATTTACCCCAAAGACTTGACAACCCATATTCGAAAAGATATTTGCACACTGATGTTCATAGTAGCATTATTCACACAGACGAGGTAAAGGGGCTTAATTATAAGGGGGTAGAGGGAGGGTGAAGTGGGTAAAGGGGATCAAATATATGGTAGCTGAAGGAAATTGGACTTTGGTTAGTAATTACACAATAGAATATATAGATGTCAAATAGTACACCTGAAAATTATAATTATATTAACCAATGTTGCCACAAAAAACTTAATTTATAAACATTAATAAATTGATTTTAAAAGAACTATAGCCAATCCAGAACTGGTTTTGCTTGGGGTCATTAGGGTTTTATGCATGCATGTTGACAGCTATTTAAAAAATATTGAAATATCTGTATAAACTGACTTTACCTGAGTGACTAAAATGCTCTGATCTCTAAACTTTTAACAAAAACTGCAAGTAATATTGATAAATTTATTTCTCAGTAATGAAACCATTGCAAGTTTATGAACTGCAATCATTACAAACACTCAAACTAATAAAAACTGATAAATTGATAAAAACTCATTAGAAAAATAAGAAAAATTAGCCACTTTAGTCTTGGACTTCGATTTTAAAAAAATTCTATTGATTAGCTATTTTTTTTGACATATGAAAATTTTTAAAATTTTGGTCATGTACTAACATTAGCTGTGTTGATTTATATTCATGTAGCTAGCATTTTGAACTTTAAAAATTATTGTCTAAAAAATAGCTTCAGAACGTATTACATTATTTCCTCTATTATACACTGGCAGCTTTATATCTATCACAAGAATCTCTATTGTGAGGATCTTTGGAGTTACCCTGAATAAAACCTATCAGAGATATACAAATTTAAGAGGAAAACACACATTTTAAATATTTTATTCAGTATAACACATCAAAAATAATTTGTTCTTATTTCTGTAATAAAAGTAAAGCCCCCAAATTTGCTGAGTATTCATCTTGTAATTAACCTGTTTTTAGTTCGGCTAATTCAGTTCACATATCTCCAAGTTTCAGGTTTTTGTTTAAGCGAGAATGAGTCCTCAGTTAATCCAAACTACATGGTTATCGGTTCTCTGCACGATTTAAGCCCTTTGCTTTTACCTTAGTTTTGTATCATAATAAACTTGCTCATACCTTACCTCTTAGCACAGAAGCAAACATTCTTGCATCCTTATATACACCTCCAATTGTAGAATTATTTTCTGAACCACTAGAGGATGATCATTTTCATCCTGAATCTCAGCTTATACTTCTCCTGTATTAAATAGAGCATAAGAAGCAATATATTTTAATTGGTGGTTATTTATACTAAGAAATGCACTGGGATAAATTTTATTGTACCTTATATTTTCTAAAACAATGGGAATCAGTTAAATAAAATAAAAAGTCATTCCTAAATGACATTTCTAATACCACAAAATCCACAGAGGACACTGATAATGACGCTTCCGGCACAATAATATTAAGTTGTTGCTATTTCTTTTAATTACGATGTCCTTGTAATTAACTTGACTTGATTTAATAGGCATAAGAGTGTACTCTAAGCATTTTAAAGATGCGACTCAACTGTTTCTGTTTACCAACACTTTGCACACATTACCAAGTACACAAAAGTGACACAAATACAGAAACACCTCATGAAGTAAGAGAAACTTCCAAAAACAATAAATGCACATAGATATTTTATTCTTTTTGAAATTGAATTTGTTGAGGGGACACTGGTTCATAAGATTATATAGCTTTCAGGTGTACAATTTCATAATACATCATCTGTATATTGCACTGAGTGCTTACCACCCAAAGTCAAATCTTCTGTCCCCATACGTCTGAGCCCCTTTATCCTTTTTTACGATGTCCCTTTCCCTCCAGAAAGCAATAAACTGTTGTCTGTGTCTATCGGGTTTGTTGGTTTGTCTAGTTCATCTTTTTGCTTTCAGTTTTACATCCTACAAGAGAGAAATACTTTGTTTCTCATCTTTTCCTGTCTGGCTTATTCTCTTAGCATGAGATCTAAAGGTCCATCCATGTTTTCGCAAATGGCAGTAATTCACCTTTTCTCATGACTGAGTAATATCCCATTAAATTTATGTACCACATCCTCTTTACCCAATCATCTATCGAAAGGCCTTTCAGTTATTTCCATGTCTTGGCTACCATGAATAATAAAGATATTAGATATACACATTTTATAAACTCTAGGGAGAGTAAGTAAAATCATTATTTAAAATGTCAATTTTACTGTTATAAAAAACCTCTAAAATTAACAACTATAGAAACATCTTGATAAATATTTCCGTTCCTGATTGTCGATGATTATAAATCGCCTATAAAAAAATTTGTCGAACTTTAATTGAACTGAAGTTTTCAAGCTTTATTATAACATATTCATCTCACAAACAACATGATTGTTTTTATCTATCGAGTTTGGGCACCTTTAACTTTATATGCATAATAACTTTAATCAGAATAAATATATATATTAAACTTATGTACATCTTTCAGTTTGTTAAAATTGGTCACCTTTCTTATCTTTAACTTCTTTTCAATATGGACTGTGTGAGAGTTTTTTCTCTGATTTTAAAAATATTTGACACAATATTTAATTCATGTAATTAAATTTTATTAGAATGGAATCATAAAATCTTTGTGAAATGTGTGAAAAAGAATGCCTTTTCATTTGTTTTGAATTTATCTTTATCCATGTCACTGAGGGTCTGTTTCTCCTGTTCCTTTGTTACTTATAGGTTTATATGTTACATATAAATAATATGACATCACTTTCAACTTTGCCTGCCTGACTTATTTTGCTTAGTATGATTGTTTCAGAGTGTATCCATATTGTTGCAAATGGCAATATTTCATATCTTTTTTATGGCTGAGCTAGATTTCATTCCATATAGGTGCCACAGCTTCTTTAGCCAATACTGTATCGTAGGGCACTTCTGTTGCTTCCATGTCCTGGCCAGTTTGAATAATGCTGCTATGAACATCGGTGTGCAAATATCTTTTTGAATATGGGTTTTCAAGTCTTTGGGGTAAATAGCCAGTAGATGGATGGCTGGATCATATTGGAGATCAATTCCTAGTCTTTTGAGGAATCTTCATACTCTTTTCCATAGTGGCTGTACCAATTTGCAGTCCCTCCAGCAGTGTATGAGCGTTCCTATTTCTCCACAAGCTCTACAAACGTTGTTATTATTGTCTTGTTGATTACAGCTATTCTAACAGGTGTGAGATGGTGTCTCATTGTGGTTTTAAATTTCATTTCCCTAAGAATTTGCGATGTTGTGCATCTTTCATGTATTTATTAGCCAATGTATGTCCTGAAGGGAGAAGTGTCTGTTCAAATCCTCTGCCCATGTTTGGATTCGATCATTTATTTTTTTGTTGTTATCAAGTCATATGAGTCTTTTTGTATATTTTGGATAGTAGTCCCTTAGCAGAAGCATTGCTTGCAAATATGTTTTCCCATTCAGATGCTTTTCTCTTCACCTTGTTTACGGATTCTTTTGCTGAGCAGAAGCTTTTGAGTTTGATGTAGTCCCATTCATTTATTTTTGCCTTTACTTCCCTTTCCTTGGAGTTCAAATTCAAAAAATCCTCTTTCAGTCCAAGGGCCTTGGGTTTAGTTCCTCTGTTTTCTTCTGTGCATGTCATTGTTTCAGGTCTTATATTCAGGTAGGTACTTCATCTATTTTGAGTTAACTATGGTGTGTGTTATAGACAACATTCTAGTTTTATTCTTTCACAGGTGGCTTTTCCAGTATTTTCAGCGCTATTTATTGAAGAGTCTTTCCTTTCTCCACCATATGTTTTTGGCTTTTTGTCAAAATGATTTGTCCATGGAAATATGGATTTACTTCTGGACTGTCGATTCTGTTCCACTGGTGTGTGTGTGTCTGTTTTTCTGCCAGTACCATGGTGTTTCGATTATTGTCGCTCTGCAGGATAATTTGAAGTCAGCCAGAGTGATGCCTCCAGCCTCATTTTTTGTTTCCTCAGGATGGCTTTGGTAAATCGGAGTGTTTGTGGTGCCATGCAAATGAGATGATTTTTTGTTCCATTTCTTTAACAAATGCTGATGGGATTTTGATGGGGCCTACATTACATCTGTTTAATGCTTTAGGTAATAAGGTCATTTTAACTTTGTTGATTCTTCCAATCGGAGAACACGGAATATCTTCTTCGATTTCTTTTAATAGGGTCTTCTTATACTTTTCATTATATAGGCCCTTCACATGTTTTATTGCATTTATTCATAGGTATTTCATTCTCTTTTTTGCAATTGCAATAGGAATGATTTTTTCCACTTCTTTTTCTGACCCTTCGTTATTATAGTATAGGAACGGTATGGATTTTTGAACATTAATTTTGTATTCAAAACTTTACTGTATTTGCTTATTGTCTAGGAGTGTTCTTGTGATGTCTTCAGATTTTTCTATATACAAAATCATGTCATGCACAAATAGTGACAGTTTGACTTATTCGTTTCCTATTTGGATGCATTTCATATCTTTTTCTTGCCTGATTGTACTCATTAGGGCTCTAATGTTGTTTTGAATGACAGTGGTGATACTGGACAGCCTTGCCTTGTTCCTGATCTTAGAGGGAAGGTTTTTAGTTTTTCCCCACTCGGTATAATGTTGGCCTCTGGCTTGTCACATATGTCCTGTATTATATTCACTATTTCCTTTCTATACCGATTTTGTTCAGTGTTTTAATCATACATGGATGCCGTATATTGTCGGAGGCTTTTTCTGCATCTATTGATATGATCATATGATTCTTATTTTTTAAATTGTTTACATTGTGTATCACATTAATTGATTTGTGTCTGTTGAACCATTTCTTTGCCACTGGGATGCAGCCCTCTTGATCGTGATGTATAATCTTTTTAATATATTGCTGTATTCGGTTTGTTAGTATCTTATTTAGGATTTTTGTATCTGTTTTCATGAGAGACATTGGTCTGTAGTTTGTGTGTTGGTATGTGTTAACCTTACAAGGTTTTGTTATCAGGGTACTCTTGGCCTCATAAACAGAGTTGTGAAGTATTGTGTCCTCTTTGATTTTTTGGAAGAGTTTGAACAGAATAGGCATTAAATCTTCCTTGAATGTCTGGTAGAATTCACTGGTGAAGCCTTCTGTTCCTGGACTTTTACTTTTTGGTATGTTTCTGATGATTGTTTCATTTTCCATACTGCTTATTGGTCTGTTTAGATTTTGCAATTCTTCTTGATTCAGTTGTGATGTATGTTTTAGCACAGTCAAAGAAAAATTCTAAAGTTGGGGAGGAACATCATCAGTACTGCTAGAACATGAAAACCATTATATTCAAAGCTGTTATTCTTCAGTGGCATCCATTTTTCCTACTTTGGTTTGAATGTGGATCCCATATTCAGTAGCCAAGATTTGTGTCACTGTATTTATATTTCTTGATTATATAACTGTGGTTTTAACATTTATTCTTCAACACGTCATCAGTGATTTTAGTAAAAGATGCTACTGTGGGACCATACCTCCTCTTGTCAGCCTGCAAGTAGTATCCTCTAGAGGATTCTGATTCATACTTCTTCAGGGACAGGACATTAGATGACTAACACTAACAGAAGTCTCCAATTCAAAAGAATATGACTGATAGATTTGTTTACATCAGAATGATAGGTCCTGTGACAAAGATATTGAAAGCAATTCAGGGACAAACAATAAGCTCAAAGCAAATATTTACAACGTATGTCTTTATACACAGAGAAACAGTGTCCAGAATGTAGAAAGGACTTTTGAAAGCCACTATTTGGCCAACATGATCAAAACTGAAGAATCATTTACATATGTCATATTACCGTTAATTTTCTGTGTGAGATAAAAAAAGATTAAACTTATCCTTTAAGCATCCTCTTTTTTGTTCTTCTAGGGCCTTTGAGAAATACTAATAACCACACCTTATTAAAAACAATAATTGCCATTTATTTATCCTGATAACTTTGTGAGAACTGTAAAAATTCTTTACTTATTTTAGCCTATAGAATTTATTTAAATAAATAAGCAAACAAAACAAAGAAACAAATCAATAAAACATGTAATTACAAGATATTTGCAATTGTTCCTAATTGTATTGACAAAAAATGAAGATCAGTAATATTGGGGAACGTTCCATGAACTGATGGAGCATTTAGCCTGAGATCCAAATATGCTTAATTCAGAATGTAAATCACTCTGATGAATAATGTTTGAGGCAAAGGCTTTGAAAAGTGCCGCTTCCACTCTGGAAGCTTCTGTTTAGAAATGGTTCTCCGTACTTATCCTTTATGCTAAGTGATATGCAGATATTTTAATTGGGCTGCAGTATTATTCTAAGAAGCGACCTGATAACTGTAGTTTCGGAAGCAAACTTGGAATCTTCCAACAATTATCATATGGTACTTGTTTCAGGGTATCCCCTTGGTGGAGCGACCTCTGTGATACAGTTTGATGATATCACGGCATGGCGGTGCTATGTCCGGTGCCCTGTGTGGTACCCTGGGAGCGGATCGGGCTCAACAGGGAAAAGCGGATTCCACCACCACCTCTGTACAGGGTGAATCTCACGCCGTGGAAGACAATATCTCTGTGGAAGCCCCTGGTGCTTCGTGCAGGCAGCTGAATCAGCACTGGTGCTCAGAGCAATCAGGTCTGTCACTGCTAACATCCGCTCGCGGACGCGGCCCTTTAATAGGCATCTGCTACTGCCTCAGCCTCTGCCCCACCACTCTGGATCAGGCAACCCCGTGTCCTCGCCCCATCCCACCTTCGGTAGTTGCAGGGTGCTTTCTTGGATCTCTCCATAGTTGTATGGTTTGTTCCTGTAGATCCCTTGCCACTGCTCCTTGTTTCTGTCACAGCTTTGATTTGGTCACCAGAGTGATGAACAGAGCCTCTATCATCTATGCCTTTTTGTCCTCTTCTCATTAGTTTTAATTATCATTCTAAACACAAGTCATCTTCCAAAGCTAATTCATTTTTCATCCCCAGTAACTTTGATGAGTCCAATTAATCAATATTGTTCCTTTTCCCCTCTCTCTTGATATATTGTACCTACTTAGACTGCTATGTAATATCTTGAAGATAATTGCAGACAAACAATTGAAGAGGAATCATTTTAATGCAGCCACTTTCAGTTTTCAAGGTCTATTCTCATTGATTTACACCATATGCTTTCTATCAAGATTCCCTGATACAGATTGCTATGTTTATGTTTTATTAAAATGCACAAGGCACCTTCATACTCTAACCAGCCCAGAATCTCAGTTTAAGTAATGAAAGACTCCTATCAGATGATATTCCACAAATGCTAAGATATATATGAGATTAAAGGGCAAGAAATAAAGAGAAATTTTGTCAAATATATTTACTAAAAAGTGTTATAACTCAGATGGTTTACCAAAGGCACAATTCAAATTAAAAATTACCTTAATAGAAGAGTAGAGTAAAAGCAGGTGCCTAAAAATTTAATGTAATAAATTGTTCAAGTTCCCCGACTTAGGTATCTGAGGGGCCTGGGTTCCAGACACATCTCTGAACTTTACTAACCTATGTAACCTTTAGAATCCTTAATATTATATATCAGGATAAATCTTACTACACCTTTTAGGTTGTTTGAAATTTTCGAGCAAAATAATATCTGCAAAGTACTTAACTTATTAGAACAATCCCAGTTTACAAAGCTACAATTATTATGACTATTTTCATTGTTATTACTAGCTATGATATGTTTGATTTTTACAAATATAGCAACCACATATGAAAAATGCTTCATTTATTCCTCTTAGTTATTATAAACAGGATTCCATGTCTTTTTCTCTAAGTTCTTTGCGTAAGCAATAATTATAGTTTGGGACATATTAGAAAAGCAGTTGCACCTTTCAGAGTCTTTAAATTTGACTACCCTGATCTTTTTGAAATTTAGACAATAAATAAACAAAAACACAGACAATATTCCCCCCCACAGACCCACAATTCATATAAGCATCTATTTTGAAAAGAAGAAAGTATGACAAAATATAATACTTTATTAAGTTTTGACACTAATGGAAAATTGTATTTTATACTGTCTTGGTACTTCAGAAGAGAAAATGCAAACTCTTTCTGTAGATGGGACGATAAGGCCCTTATTCTCTGATATGGACTGAATTGGTCATTCTCAACTGTACTTGCAATGGTTATTTGTTTGGAAGCACACTCAAAAGAACTTTTCAAAAGAATATTTGGTGGCTTTCACAAAGGAAAGTTGAATAGAGGCTAAGGATAAGTGTTAGCCATCTTGATCAGAAACACAGAACACTGCTTTTTGGGGGAAACAGAGCCACTGAGACACCTGAGATCATGTACCTAGATCACAAGGGTCAAGTGCCTGAGGGGGAGCATCTGATGAGCCTGGGTTAAGGCATACATGTCCCCTCGGCCAAGTGTGGTCTGCAGAGCACTGTGATTGGCAGTTGCAATAAGAGCTTATGGCATATCGAGGTATGGTAACCCAATGGAGGAAAAATGGAGTTCTCTGTCCAAAATAATGGAGGAAGAAATGTTTGGAGAACAAACCAAGACATTCTATTTTACCATTTCAAAAACCAATTTAGAAATCATAAGTGATTGACTGAAATATTGAAGTGAGAAGTGTGGGGACAGACAAATCAAAAAAGTGAAATGGGGCTGGCTAAAATATTTAGGTGAGCAGTGTGGGCACAGGTGTGGAGGACTAGCATGTATCTTAAAAATTATAGTGCTAGATTTCTATCATACTGAAAATTTCATCTTTCTTTTTACTATGACCAATGCTTAGAAATTTAAATAGTTGATTTACTGGAACTTTTCAAAAAATGTACAACTTTATGTTCCTTCAAACAATATATTTCATTTTAGAAATTTTGGAAAGATTATACATAATGCTTGAATTGAATGAAAATTGCAGAAACTAAAACCCCTTATTTGACAAGTGTTCATTAAATATATTCTAAGGATTAATTTTTCACATGTTCTTTGTGTAAGTAGTTGTAATTAAATAGCTTCATTTCATATTGTTTCTACAATTTCTTCACAAATCTAATTATTAAACATGTTTCGTACCAGATGACTAATGAGTGTAGGAAAGCTATACAGATAAAGAATTAGATTACATTTTTCAAGTTTACTTCTCTCTGTAGTCATTGCTTCTTGTTTAAATCTTCACAAGTAAATTAGGTATGCCTGAGGAAATATCTTCTGACAGAAAAACAAGTAGGGAAACTTTATTTCAGGAGGAAATCACGTATGCTCCACTTGCAACGGCTAGTGCTCGTTGATGTAAAAGTAGTAAAGATTCGCATGTTGTCTGCTCAGCCTTTTTTATTATTTTTTAAATTAATGTCAAGTACACACTACATTGGTTAGACATCTATATAGTTCATAATTGCTCTCCCCCTCCTATCCAATATAGTAACACAGACTGCATTCTCTGTGCCATGCTCCCCAAGCCCATGCCCATCTAGGAACTACGAATGTGTACTTCTTTAACAACTTCATCCCATTCTCCCAGCCCCCGACACGCCTTCCCAGTGTCCGTCATCAAATTGTCCACTATGTTTTGGAATCTGTATTTAATTCGTTTCTTCTTTTTGTTGCCAAGATTCTGCATATATTTGAAATCATATTGCATTTATCTTTCTCTGTCTGACTTATTTCACTCAGCATAATATTCCCTAGGTCTATCCATGTCACTGAAAATGGTAGGATTTCATTTTTTTTAATGGATAAGTAATATTCCATTGTATATATATGCCCAGGCTCTTTAGATGCAAGACCTGATGTTTTGGAAAAGGCATAGAAAGGATCCAAAGATTTTCATTTTTGTATATTATGCTTGCTTTATAACTGCTGTTTTCTCTTTTTCCTGTAGTCTTTCATCATATTTTACATTAAGTTTTTCTTAATTATAAAGTCCTGTCATTGCATAATATTAAGGAGCGTAATTAAGAGAATAGTTTACAATCATGTACTTTTGAATGCTTTTAAAATTTGCATATTTAAAGTCACTCCCATTGCTACACACACACACACAAACTCTCTCACACACACACAAACACACACACATATACATATACACATATACATAATTGTGAGCATGAATTTTTGGTTTTAAAATCTCTTTTTTTTCTTTAGTTTATGTTATTTCAAAAATATTTTGTATCATTAGATATTCTTTGAAAACATCATTTTCATGACTGTTTAACAATCCACCTTATGGACATATTGTAATTGACTTTTCTCTTATATCCCTGACAATCTAGTTTGTTTCACAAGAGGCATTTCAAAGCAGCAGTCCTTAATGAGATCCTTGGAACCCATGGCTGCTCTAAAATGAAAACTCTTTACTCACATTCCTACTTGTCATTTTTATGGATATATGGTCCATAATTTTCATGAAAATGTTCAAAGCTACACTAACAACAAATGAGGATGAAACAGTTTAGCTACTAAGCTATTGCCTGTAGATCCAATGTCTGTTTTTACTCTTTCCAAAGGACTTAGTATAATGATCCAAACATTTGCTAGCATCCTAATACATAATATATAGGACAAAACTCATTCCACTTGTGTGTTTCTCCGTTACTCTCACACTAGTAGCACACTTACAACACTTCTGACAACAGATATCTGGTTTTGTCACTCATCGAGCAATTCTTGGCAGCACCAGCTGGGTGTCTTACAATTCAATTTAATTCTAGTACTAACAGGAGTTACTGTGGGCCCCATAAGTTAAGGCTCAGTCTCATCAGGCTGCATCCTATTTCAGCTGCCAATCAAAAATAGAAGGTCCTCAGGACACCCACAACTTTTGTCTGTGTGACTTGCCTATAAATCAGAAGTTCCCACAACGCCACTTCTTGAATTCAGTCAGTTTCTAGAACAGCCCACAGAATTCTGGGAGACACTTACTTGCATTTACTAGTTTATGATGCACCGAAGGATATGATAAATGGTACAGATATGTAGCCAGAGGAAGAGATACATAAGGGTAGACTGGGAAGCATCAAAGTGCAAGAGCTTCTCTTTCCATAGAGTTCGGTTGCAGCATCCTCCTGGTACGTGGATATATTCACCAACCTGGAACCTCTCCAAACTTCACATGTTAGAGATTTTTATGGAGGCTTCATCACATAGGCAGGATCGATTATTAACTCCATTTTTGGCTATTTTCCCTCTCTGGAGAGTAGAGTATAAAAATGAATATTTAAAGCTCCTAAATCATGCCTTGTTCTTTCTGTAACCTGCACCCATCCTGAAGCCCACAAAGGGTCACCTCATTAAAACCAAAGATATTCTTATGACCCAAGAAATTCTTTGGTATTTAGGATCTCAGTATCAGATGTTCATATGACTCAGGAAATTAGAAAGATTAGGGGCTATGTATTAGGAACTAGAGTCACAGATGATATGTTAGAACAAAAAGTTTTCCTGTCACTCCTATTTACAAGGAGTTTTAGGAACTCTGTGTCAAGAACCAGGATACTAATCCTTTTGGACCATGGTCTCTTTCTCATGATCTCATTGAAACTTAATTACTTTATAATCTCAAGAATGAAGGCCATAATATTCCTTTCTGATTGTGTGTGTTGTGTGTGTGTGTATGTGTGTGTATAGGTGTGTGAGTGTCGTGGTATGTATGACAATTCTAGACTGCCTACATGCTATGTATCACTCCAGTCAATGTACCTTTTCAAAAGCTTAGTAAATTGTATATCCAAGTCCAGTCTTTTCTCATTGCTGTTGGTTCATATTATTTTTTTATTTACTTATATATTTTTCCAAATTTATCAATCATTGTTGCTATGTAAGCAAAATAACTTTGGGCTTAAACTATACTTCTGTTTTTAGTGATATGTCAAAAATGCACAGTTTGTTTATTGTTTTGTTTGAACATGTTTTTTTTTTTTTGGTTTCATCTATGGTTCTGCATTTCAAGATAAAACGATTTTTATAGGCTTCTAATTGCAGAATATTTTTACATCCATTAGTTTATACTGTGTGTCTGTTCTCCTCCAAGACTTTTGACTTTTCTAAATGAGTTTTCTGTAAGTTTGTAGTCTTGCCATGTACACCAAAGTATGGGCATTTAATAAGGCACATTTGCTATGTTTTCTAATAGTGTTTATTACTACTTAAATTCTTCTCTTTACAGTAAAAATATACATACTTTCTATTATATTCTTTAATATTCCCTATTTAATACCCCATATGAAAAAATTTTGTTTTATAACTCAGTACTAGTGCTTTTTGTAATTCCATGGCATTGATATTCTTCCTCTTTCTGATAATCATAGTAATGATGATGATGATGATGGTAGTACTAACACTTTCCACCTCTTAAGTTAGTAAGCTCTGAGTCTGTCATATTTGAAATAGTGAAGCTGGCATGTATTTAATGCCCTCCATGTATTTGCTCCTATATTTAATTAATTATATATGTTTACTAGGTTATTGATGAGAAATTTTAGCTCAAATGGCATAAATAACCTGTGTAAAGTCACACCGCATACATAGAGAATTACTGATATTAGACTCAGGCTCTGGCTCAAGTTTTTTCTTAAAATTATTTTATGGCCTAAAAATGAGAGCATACAGCATTTACTTTTCCTTCTCTGTCTTATTTATCTTAGCACAGTGTCCTCCAGGTTCATCCGTGTATTCTTCCCTGTTCTTCTTTTTCTAGATTAGGTACTATATCTTGAAGAAATTCTTTTGTTTTATGACCAACTCTGACAACCAATAATACAGGACATTTCTTAAAGTGGGTAAAGGTAAATTCAAGACAAATGTAAGGGCATTCTTTTTCACACAGTTCACAAAAGTGATTATTGATTCCGTTCTATTAAAATTTAATTACGCAAATTAAATATTGAGTCAAATATTTCTAAAATCAAGAGGAAAAACTAACACACAATCCATATTCAAAAGAAATTAAAGACAAGAAGAGAAACCAATTTTAAGAAACTGAGAGAAGTACATAGTTTAATATATATACTTATCATGATTAATTTTATTATGTATATAAAGTTAAACGTTCCCAAACATGTTAGAAAAAATTTTATCAAAGAATGTAGATAGATATTTAAGTATATACTATAACTATATTTCCATAATTGTACTTGGTTTAATAATTTATGTCATGGTAATGCTATCATAATTTTTATTCCATGGTTTATTTAAAGCCCTGAATTAAATCTGATTAAATTCTATATTCATCTTATAGCAAATATGGATGTAAACTTAATCGATATGGAAGCATGGTATCCAATACTATAATAATGTTGTCTGTGAGATGAATGTATTATAAAATTGCTTGAAAAAGTTCAGTTCAATTGTTAAATTTGGACAAATTATTTTATAGGAAATTTACAATCATTGAATATCAGGAGCGGAAATATTTATCAAGATGTTTCTATAGTTGGTCATTTTAGAGATTTTTCATAAAGGCAAAATTGATATATTAAATAATTATATTAGTGTACTCTCCTTGGAGTTTATAAAATGCGTGTATCTAATATCTTTATCATTAATGGTAGCCAACATATGGAAATAACTGATTGGCTAAACAAGATGTGGTACATAAATCCAATGGGATATTACTCAGTCATGAGAAAAGGTGAAATACTGCCATTTGTGAAAACATGGATGGACCTTTAGATAGTCATGCTAAGAGAATAAACCAGACAGGAAAAATTGAGAACCATAGTATTTCACTCTTGTAGGATGTAAAACTGTAAGCAAAAAGATGAACAAACAAACCAACAAACCTGATAGACACCGACAACAGTTTAGTGCTTACTGGAGGAAAACGGGCATTGTAAAAAAGAATAAAGGGGCTCAAACGTATGGTGACAGAAGATTTGACTTTGGGTGGTAAGCATACAATGTAATATACAGATAATGTATTATCAAATTGTACACCTGAAAGCTATATAATTTTATGAACCAATGTCCCCTCAACCAATTTAATTTCAAAAAGAATAAAATATCTATGTACATCTATTGTTTATGGCAGTTTCTCTTACTTCATGAGGTGTTTCTGTATTTGTGTCACTTTTGTGTACTTGGTAATGTGTGCAAAGTGTTCGTAAACAGAAACAGTTGAGTTGTATCTTTAAAATGCTTAGAGTACAATCTTTAATGCCTATTAAATCAAGTCAAATTAATTACCAGGACATCATAACTAAAAGAAATAGCAACAACTTAATATTATTGAGCCAGAAGTGTCATTAACAGTGTCCTCTGTGGATTTTGCGTTATTGGATGTGTCATTTAGGAATGACTTTCTATTTTATTTAAGTGATTTCCATTGTTTTAGAAAAAAATAAGTAACCAACAGAAATTTTTAAAACCCCAGTCCAAGACTAAAGTGGCTCATTTTCCATATTTTCCTAATGAGATTTTATCAATTCAGTTTGAGAATTTGTAATGATTGAGGTTCATAAATTTGCAATGGTTTCATTATTAAGAAATAAATTTATCAATATTTCTTGCATTTGAATTAAAACTTTAGAAATCCAAGCATTTTAGACACTCAGGTACAGTAATTTTCTTAAAGAATTTAAATATTTTTTAATAGCTGTTAATGTACATGCATAAAACATTCATTTCCTTGAGCAAAAGCAGTTATTGATTGTCTATAGTCGTTTAAAATTAATTAATTAGTTAATTAATCAATGTTTGTAAATTAAGTTTATTGTGGTAACATTGCTTAATATAATTCTATAATTTTCAGGTGTACTATTTGACATCTATATATTCTATTATGTGATTACTACCCAAAGTCTGGTTTCCTTCAACTACCATATATTTGATCCCCTTTACCCTCTACACCCTCTCTCTACCCTCTTATTGTTAAGCCCCTTTATCCTGTCTACCTCACCCCTCCTCACCAACCCTCTACTCTTTGGTAACCACTAGTCCATTGTCCATGTCCCTGAGGGTCTGTTTCTTTGTCCTCTTCCTTTGAGCTTTTAAGTTTATATGCCATATATAAGTAATATCACGTCATTTTCAACTTTTTCTGTCTGGCTTATTTTGCTTAGTATGATTATTTCAAGGTGTATCTTTATTGCTGCAAATGGCAGTATTTCATCTCTTTTTATGGCTGAGCAAGATTTTATTGTATATCTGTGGCACAGCTTCTTTAGCCAATCCTGTATTGTAGGGCACTTCGGTTGCATCCATGTCCTGGTGAATAATGCTGCTATGAACATTGATGTGCAAATACGTTTTCGAATATGGATTTTCAAGTCTTTGGGGTAAATGGCCAGTAGATGAATTGCTGGGTCATATGGGAGATCAATTCCTAGTTTTTTTAAATAAACTTCATACTCTTTTTTTCAGTGGCTGTACCAGTATGCAGTCCCAACAGCTGTGTATGATGGTTCCTATTTCTCCACAAGCTCTCCAAATTTTGTTATTATTGTCTTGTTGATTAAAGCTATTCTAAGAGGTGTGAGATGGTATCTCATTGTGGTTTTGATATTCATTTCCCTAATAGCTATCGATGTTGAGCATCTTGCATATGTTTGTTGGCCATTTGTATCTTCTGGAGAGAGAGGTGTCTGTTCAAGTACTCTCCTCATGTTTGGATTCAATCATTTGTTCTTTTGTTGTTATTGAGTCATATGAGTCTTTTGTATATATTGGATATTAGGCCTTTATCAGAGGCATTGCTTCCAAATATGTTTTCCATTCGGATGCTTCTCTGTTCACCTTGTTTATGGTTTCTTTTGCTGAGCAGAAGCTTTTGAGTTTGATGTAGTCCAATTCATTTATTTTTATTTTATTTCCCTTGCCTTGGAGGTCAAATTTATCTTTCAGTCCAAAAGCCTTGGGCTTAGTTCCTATGTTTTCTTTTATGCACTTTATTTTTTGAGGTCTTATATTCAGGTAAGTTATCCATCCATTTTGAGTTAATTATGGTGTTTGGTATAGACAACATACTAGTTTCATTCTTCTGCAGGTGGCTTTTCCAGTTTTTTTCAGCATTATATATTGAAGAGTCTTTCCTTTCTCCACCGTATGCTTTTGGCCTTTTTGTCAAAATTATTTGCTCATAGAAATATGGGTTAACTTCTGGACTGTCGACTCTGTTCCACTGTTGTTTCTGTCTGTTTTTCTGCCAGTACCATGCTGTTTTGGTTACTATCGCTTTGTAGGATAATTTAAAGTCAGCCAGAGTGATGCCTTCAGACTCATTTTTTTTTTCACACTGAATGGCTTTAGTAAATCTGGGTCTTTGTGGTGCCATGCAAATCTGATGATTTTTTGTTCCATTTCTTTAAAAAATGCTTTTGGGATTTTGATAGGGCTTGCATTACATCTGTATAATGCTTTAGGTAATAAGATCATTTTAACTTTGTTGATTCTTCTAATCAGAGAACATGGAATATCTTCTTCAATTTCTTTTAGTAGGCTCTTCTTATAGTTTTCATTATATAGCTCCTTCACATGTTTTATTAGATTTATTACAAGGTATTTTATTCTCTTTGTTGCAGTTGCAAACGGAATGATTTTCCAGTTCTTTTTCTGACCCTTCGTTATCATAGTATAGGAAGGGTATGAACTTTTGAACATTGATTTTGTATTCGTAAACTTTACCGTATTTACTTATTATCTATGAATATTCTTGTGGAGTCTTTAGTGTTTTCTATATAGATAATCATGGCATGTGCAAATAGTGACAGTGTGACTTCTTTGTTTCCTATTTGGATGCCTTTTATATTGTTTTCATGCCTGATTGCACTTACTAGGACCTCCAATGTTATATTGAATAACAGTGGCAATAGTGGACAGCCTTGCCTTATTCCTGATCTTAGAGGAAAGGTTTTTAGTTTTTCACCATTCGGTATAATGTTGGCAGAGGGCTTGTCACATATAGCCTTTGTTATATTCAGGTATTCTTTTCTATACCCATTTTGTTCAGTATTTTGATCATAAATGGATGTTGTATCTTGTCAGAGGGTTTTTCTGCATCTATTTATATGATCATATGATTCTTATTTTTTAATTTGTTTACATGGTGTATCATATTAATTGATTTGTGTCTGTTGAACCATCACTTTGCCCTTGAGATGCATGCCACTTGATTGTGATGTATAATCTTTTTAATATGTTGCTGTATTCTGTTTCTCAGTATTACTTAGAATTTTTGCATCTGTGTTTATGACAAATATTGGTCTGTAGTTTTGTGCGTGTGTGTTATCCTTACCAGGTTTTCGTATCAGGGTAATATTGGCCTTATAAATAAAATTGGGAATTATTGTCTCCTCTTCAATTTTTTGGAAGAGTTTGAGAAGAATAGGCATTAAATTTTCTTTGAATGTTTGGTAGAATTCATTGGGGAAGCTAGTATCGGCATATTCATTGACGGATGTCGGCACTCTAACAAAGTACAGAAAGAAGTCAGTTCTTGCCTGTAATTCGGGTTATACATTTTTGATTAGACCAAGTTCTCAGTCTCTGTTTAGAGGGACACGGAATGTCTTTTGGAGCATTTAGGCTCTTATCCAAATATTCTTACTTCAGAAGTTAGATCACTCTGACGAATAATATTTGAGACAATGCTTTTGAAAAATGCTAATGCCACTCTGTAATCTTCTGTTCAGAAACAGTGCTCCGTACACATCCTTTATGCTAAGTGATATACAGATATTTTAATGAGCTGCAGTATCATTCTAAGAAGTCACCTGACAACTGTAGTTTCTGAAGTAAAGTTGGAATCTTCCAAAAACTACAAAGTATGAAATTAATAATGGAAAACTTGCAGTTTTTATTGTGGAAATTCATATTGAACGGGTTCAGTTATCATTTTTTTTTTTTGGAAGGTAGCATATGTGCTGAAAAGATAATAGATTGCTGTGGTTAACAATATGTTATGGTGTTTCAATACTTCGGTTCACATGTTGCCATGAAGGGGAGA
Source organism: Pteropus vampyrus (assembly GCF_000151845.1). NCBI lineage: Eukaryota > Metazoa > Chordata > Mammalia > Chiroptera > Pteropodidae > Pteropus > Pteropus vampyrus. The sequence continues at coordinate 162,980 of NW_011914827.1, read as the reverse complement.
TAGTAATATTACAAACTTTAAAGAAAGTATACACACATGCAAAAGAAAGTAGTATTTGAATGCCTGATTTCTGTATCCAGAAGTGCAGTTAACAATTTGGTGTTAGTAATGGTATAAGCTGTGAAATAAGTTGGCCCTCTAACATTGTATGGAAGGGAATTGCACAATTCTTGCTTGAGATTCAGATTATACATTTTTGAATTGAGCAAGTTCTTAGGCTCATTTTTTTTCACGCAGGATTGCTCAATCTCAGTCTGACATAACTGTAGATCCGTTTGGACGTGTCCTGTTTTCAGTACCAAAGATCTGGTGGGAAACAGTCTTGACATCCATGCTCTTGAGCTTAACATCTGCTTAGAATGCACGAGCAGGTACTAATACAGTGGCAACTTTTTTGTGTTTTGTAATAGTGGCACACTAACAGCTTTCCTATATAGTCTTTCTTCTTTGCCAAGGACAACAGAAAGCCATTGTGTCGTGTGTAGTGTCGAACGGTAATTTGAAGAGAAATCATTCTATTGAGTATGTGCTTGGAATTTGTGTCCTCAAAAGCGCCGTTCCATACACGAAACTCTGTATATCTTGTATTGCATGTGGAAATTAAAACTGTATCCAAAGGTGTTTAGTGGGAGACTGACCAAATTTTGGAGCATTTAGGCTGGGATACAAATATGCTTAATTTAGAAGTTAGATCACCCTAACGAATAAAGTTTGAGGCAAAGTTTAAAAAGAGCTGCTTCCTCTCTGTAAGCTTCTGTTTAGAAATGCTGCTTATGCTAAGTAATATACAGTTATTTTGAATGAGGTGCAGTATTGTTTTAAGAAGCGACTTGATATGTTTGGTTTCTGAAGCAAAGTTGGAATCTTCCAACAACTGCAAAGTGTGAAATAAATACAAGCTACCTGGCAGTTTTCATTGTAGAAATTCATTTAGAGAGCAGGTTCAGGCAGTCATTTTTTTGGAAGAGAGCGCATATGCTATAAAGTCTTTAGACTGCAGCGATTAACAACAAGATATGGTGTTTCAATACTTCGGTTCACATTGTGTTTTAAGAAGAGATAGAAATACCATAAACTTTAGACAAATCATGCAACACATGCAAAGGAAATTAGTAGTTGAACGCCTGATTTCTGTATCCAGAAGTGCAGTCAAAGATTTAGTGCTATATTGATATATGATGTGAAATAAGTCGGCACTTTTACAATGTACAGAAAGGAATTGCAGTTATTGCTTCTAATTCAGGTTATACATTTTTGATTTGACAAGTTCTTAACCGCGTTATTTTTGACATGGGTGATGCTCAATGTCAGTCTGACATAACTGTAGATCTCTTTTGACATGTCCTGATTTCAGTATCAAAGACCTGGTGGGAAACTGTCTTGACATCCACACTCTTGAGCTTACCGTGTGCCTAGAATGCACGAGCATGTAGTAATACAGTGGCAGCTTCTTTGTAGTTTTAGTAGCGGCACACTATCAGATTTCCTATACAGTCTATCTTCGCCAAGGAAAACAGAAAGCCACTGTTTGTGGCTTATAGTGTGCAAGGGTAATTTGAAGACAATTCCCTCTGGTGAGAAGTACTTGGAATCTGTGTTCCCAGAAGCGCCCTTCCATACACGAACACTAAATGTTTTGTAATGCATGTGGATATTGAAACCCTCTTTCACAGGTGTTTCAGAGGACACTGACCATCTGATGGAGAGTTTAGGCGGGGATGCAAATATGCTTACTTCAGATGTTTGATCACTCTAACACGTAGTGTTTGAGGTAAATGTTTGAAAAGAGCTGCTTCAATTTTGTAAGTGTCTGTTCAGAAATGCTGCTCCATATTCATCCTTTATCCTAACTGATATACAGGTATGTTGAATGGGCTGCCGTATTGTTCTAAGTAGTGGCCTGATAACTGTTTTTAAGGCAAAGTTGGAATCTTCCAACAACTACAAAGTGTGAAATTAATGCTAGATACCTGGCCGTTTTTATTGTGGAAATTCATATTAAACAGGTTCAGGCATCCGTTTTTCAGAAGATAGGGTATATGCTGAAACGACATTAGACTGCATCAATTAACAACATGGTATGGAGTTTCAGTACTTCGGTCCACATGTTGCCATTAAGGGGTGATAGTAATATTACAGACATTAGAGAAATTATGCAGCACATGCAAAGGAAAGTAGTATTAGTATGCCTGATTTCTGTATCCGGAATTGCAGCCAATGATTTGGTGCTAGTATTGGTATATGTTGCAAAATAATTCAGCACTCTAATGATGTACAGAAATAAATTGCAATTTTTGCTTGTAATTCAGGTTATCTATTTTTTATTTGAGCCAGTTTCTAGTCCCGTTGTTTTTGACATGAGTGATGCTCAATCCCAGTGTAAATATGTGTGACGTGTCCTGTTTTCAGTACCACAGAGTTGGTAGGAAATTGTTTGACATCCATGCTCTTGTTCTTGCCATCTGCGTATAATGTACGAGCAGGTAGCAATAGCGTGGCAGTTTGTAGTAGCGGCAACCTAACAGCTTTCCTATACAGTCTCTCTTTGCCTAGGAAAACAGAAAGACACTGTGTGTGGTGTGTAGTTTCTAAGGATAATTTATAGAGAAATCCCTTGGAATCTGTGTTCTCAGAAGCACCATTCCATACACGAACCCTAAATGTTTTATAATGCATGTGGAAATTGAAACCGTTTCCCAAAGATGTTTAGAGGGACAATGACCATCTTTTGGAGCATTTATGCTAAGATCTAAATATGCTTAGTTCAGAGTTTAGATCACTCTGATGAATTTTGTTTGAGAGAAAGGCCTTGAAAAGAGCCGCTTTCACACTCTAAGCTTCTGTTTATAAACCGTACTCCGTACTCATCCTTCATACTAATTGATATACAGATATTTTGAATGGGCTGCAGTCTTGTTCTAAAGAGCGACTTGAAAACTGTAGTTTCTGAAGACAAGTGGGAATCATCCAACAACTACAAAGTTTAATTCATACTGGAAACATGGAAATTTTCATTGTAGAAATTCATATGAAGCGGGTTCAGGCATCTGTATTTCAGAAAAAAGCGTACATGTTGAAAAGATATTAGGCAGCAGCAAAAAGTAAATGGTGTGGTGTTTCAATACTTCAGTTCATATGTTGCCATTATTAACAGATAGAAATACTATAAACTTAGAGAAATTATGCAGCACATGCATAGGAAACTCATTTTTGATTGCCTTATTTCTGTAATCCAGAAGTGCTGTCAAGGAGTTGGTGGTACTATGTGTGTGTGCTGTGAAGTAACACAGCACTCTTAAGAATGAACAGAAAGGAATTGCAATACTTGCCTTTAATTAGGCTAATGCATTTTTTATTTGAGCAAGTTTTTAGCCGCATTGTTTTTGACATTATTGTTGCTCAATCTCAGTCTGATATAACTGTAGATCTGTTGGGACGTGTCCTGTTTTCAGTACCAAAGACCTGGTGGGAAACAGTCCTGACATCCATGCTCTTGAGCTTACCATTGCCTAGAATCCACAAGCAGGTAGTAATACAGTGGCAGCTTTTTTGTAGTTGTAGTAGAGGCACACTACCACCTTTCCTATACAGTCTATCTTTGCCTAGGAAAAGAGAGAGCCACTGTGTGTGGCATGTAGTGTCCAAGGGTAATTTGAAGAGAAATCCCTCTGGTGAGAATGGGCTTGGAATCTTTTTTCACAGAAGCGCCATTCCATACAGTCATACTAAATGTTTTGTAAAGCATGTGGACATTGAAAATGTCTCCCAAAGATGTTTCACAGGGACATTGACCATCTGATGGAGTGTCTAGGCGGGGATCCAAATATGCTTACATCAGAACGTAGATAACTCTGATGAGTAATGTTTGAGACACAGGTTTATAATAAGCTACTTCCTCTCTGTAAGCTTCTGTGTAGAAATGCTGCTTTGTACTCATCATTTACGGTAAGTGATATACAGGTATTTTGAATGGGCTGCAGTATTGTTCTAAGAAGCGACTTGATAACGGTAGTTTCTGAAGCAAAGTTGGAATCTTCCAACAACTACTAAGTGTGAAATTAATACTAGAAACTTGGCAGTTTTCATTGTGGAAATTTGTATGAATCAGGTCAGGCATCCTTTTTTGGAAGAGAGTGTGTATGCTGAAAAGACATTAGACTGCACCAATTAACAACGTGGTATGCTATTTCAATATTTCAGTTCACATGTTTCCTTTGAGAGAAGATATAAATGCAAAAACTTTAGAGAATATATGCAGCACATGCAAAGAACCTTGTTTTTGAATGCTTGACTTTTGTAACCAGAAATGCAGTCAACAATTTGGTGCTAGTGCTGGTATATGTTGTGAAGTACATCGGCACTGTAACAATGTATAAAAATAAATTGCAATTCTTGCTTGTAATTTAGTTTATTCATTTTTTACTTGAGCCAGTTTCTAGTCCCATTGTTTTTGACATGACTGATGCTCATTCCCAGTGTGACATAGGTGTAAATATCTTTGACGTGTCCGTTTTTCAGTACCAAAGAGCTGGTGGGAAAGTGTCTTGACAACCATGCTCTAGAACTTGCTGTCGGCCTAGATTACATGAGCAGGTAGTAATACAGTTACAGGTCCTTTGTAGTTTGTAGTAGTGGCACATTACTAGGTTTCCTATGTATTCTCTATTTGCCAAGGAAATCAGAAAGCCACTGTGTGTGATGTGTAGTGTTGAAGAGTAATTTGAAGAGAAATCCCTCTGGTGAGGAGGTGCTTGGAATCTGTTTCCTCAGAAGCGCCGTCCCATACACAAACACTATGTGTTTTTCAATGCATGTTGACATTGAAACCGTATCCTAAAAATGTTTCTGAGGGATTCTTATCAATTAATGGAGCATTTAGGCTGGGATCCAAATATGCTTAATTCTGAAGTTATATCACTCAGGAATAATATCTGAGGCAAAAGCTTTGAAAAGAGTCCCTCCACTCTCTAAGCTTCTATTTAGAAACTATGCTCTGTACTCATCCTTTATACTAAGTGATATACAGATACTTTTAATGGCCTTCAGTATTGCTCCATCAGCTGGTCAGTGTCCCTCTGAAACATCTTTGGGTGACAGTTTCTACCTCCACATGCATTCCAGAACATTCACTCTTCGTTTAAGGAAGAGAGCTTCAGAGGACACAGATTTGAAGCACGTCCTCACCAGAAGGATTTCTCTTCAAATTATTCTTCAACAGTACACGCCACTCACAGTGGGTTTCTGTTTTCCTTCTAAAAGAAAAACGACTTTTTGGAAAGCTGTTAGTGTGCCGCTGTTTCAAACAAGAACAAGCTTCCAATGTATGACTACATGCTCTGTGCATTCTACGCAGGTGGCAAGCCCAAGAGCAGGGATATCAAGATGGTTTTGCACCAACTCTGTGGTACTGAAAACAGGAAACATCAAAACAGATGTCCAGTTATGTCAGACTGGGTTTGAGCATCATTTATGTCAAAACAATGAAGGAAAAACTTGTTCAAAACAAAAATATATGACCCAAATTACAGGCAAGAACTGCAATTCCTTTCTGTACATTGTTAGAGAATTACTTCACAGCATACATCACTACTAGCATCAAATCGTTGACTGCACTTCTGGATTACAGAAGTCAGGCATTTAAAAACGAGTTTCTTTTGCATGTGCTGCATAGTTTCTCTAAAGTTTATAGTATTTTTTTCTCTTCTTAATGGCAACATGGAAACCGATGTACTGAAACACCGTACCACATTGTTAGTCGCTGCAGAATAATGTCTTTTTAGCATGTACTCTCTCTTCCAAAAAACGGCTGACTGAAACCACTTCATACGAATTTCCTTAGTGAAACTGCCATGTTTCCAGTATTAATTTCACACTTTGTAGTTGTTGGAAGATTCCAACTTTGCTTCAGAAATTAGTATTCAAATCGCTTCTTAGAACAATACTGCAGCCCATTCAAAATATTTGTATATCACTTAGCATAAAGGATCAGTACGCAGCACCGTTTCTAAACAGAAGATTACAGAGTGGATGTGGCTCTTTTCTTACTTTGTCTCAAACATAATTCATCAGAGTGATTTAACTTCTGAATTAAGCATATTTGGATCCCTGCCTAAATGCTCCTTCAGGTGGTCAGTGTACCTCTGAAACATCTTTGGGAGATGGTTTCAATTTCCACATACATTACAAAACATTTACTGTTCGTTTATGGAATGGTGCTTCTGAGGTCACAGGTTTCCCTTACTCCTTAATCTCAAGAACTTCTAAGAGAGCACAAGTCCCACAAATATATAAATAAGACGGTCAGTTTAAAATTTTCACAACAAAGATATGCAAGGTCATCTGTATGTGGCATAGTTTGCTGGTATACATTAATATAATAAAAAAGAAATGTGTTTCATTACAAAAGAGAATTGGTTATTTCTATAATCATAAGTGATTATAAAATTTACTACAGCCATTTAAGCCAATTACATGGGATCGGAGAGTAATTGTTATTACTGTAGCAGATAAGAATTACTATGAGCATTTTATTTTTCAGGTACTGTGCTTTTAATCATCAAAGGATACTGACTCCCTTTCCAAAACATTCCCCATTGTGTAATGGGTTTACTAGGTCATGAAATTTTACTTTCATCAACTTCCCCAGTTTGTACTGGTTTCATGCTTGCCAAGTTAACTTTGGATTATGATCTGGCCTCATATAAGTGTCTTCCTAAAGAATAAATAAGTAATGACCATACGGAATTCACGTTTTCCACTTCAATGGGTAGGGGTGTGTCATGGGAAGTATAGAAAATGACTTTGATGATCATGTGACTTGTTATCTAAGAACATCTATGTGAAATGAGTGTGCTGGTTAGTCTGGTCACCGGAACAATAAATTCTTATTTTGCTTAACAGATTTGTACTCTGTTGTCTACCCCGGGTATGCATGTATCCTCATTATTTATCCCTGGACATTAACAATGAGTGTTTGGAGCTTCATGGCATTGAATCCGGTCTAAGAGTCTTTATCACCACCATTTTGATCTACGAAATTAGTTTTCAAAGAGAGATCCAATAGGCTATATACTAGTGAAAAAAAAATGGTGTAGATGACAGAGGCTCTCTTCATCCCTTCTACGACCAAATCAAAGTTATAACCAAAACACAGAGCAGCAGCAAGAAAAAATTGACTGGGATCTAGAGAAACAAGCCATATGACTATGAAGAATTCCAAGAAAGCACCCTGCAATGGCAGAAGATAGGACAGGTTGAGGACACGGGGCTGCCCGGTCCCGAGTGGCTGAGTGAGATGGAGGCTGCGGCAGGGGCAGTGGTAGCAGCAAATGCCTCTTAAAGGAGCTGCATCCACAATCGAATTTTCTGTGTCAAGCCTGCTGGCTCTGAGCACCTGTGCCTATTCGGCTGCACATGGGGGTACCAGGGACTAACAGGGAGACATTGTCAGAGTGAGCGATGAGGCGAGACTCACTGGGTACAGAAGTGCCCGTGGTATCCATTGTTCCCTATTGAGCCCAACCTCTCCCAGTGCAGGGACACAGCATTGCCATAGCCGTGACATCATCTCACTGGATAAGAGATCGCTCTGACCAGAGGATTCCCTGAAACCCTGCCTCTCCCAAGTCATGGCCCCACCCAAGCCACATCCAGGTGTGTCCTTGGCCAGTCTGGTGCTCCTTGCTGAGCAGCACCTAGACTCACACTGGAGACAGCTGGCCTCGGTTTCTGGTGTGGCCTTTCGAGGCAACTATAAGCACAGCATCTGTGGATTGCTTGCTGAATCTTAACAGGTAGCCCTGGAGAGGCAGAGCTTTGGGCTAAACTTGGCCTGCAGCTGGATCCCTCTCAGGATGTGCCACTGGACTCCTACTTCACAAGTCTACACTAATAAGACCGGGAGCTTTGCTTAGCACATTTGAAACAATGACTGTAGATCCAGCTGATTGACCGCAGAGACCGGGAAGAAGAAAACAACACAATTGATTTGGCTTTTTTACTCATTAACATTTCTATAATTAAAAACAACTTTTATTTCTTCCCAACTATGCATACACATTTTTTAATTTAGGAATAAATGATATTTTTGGTTAGGCGTTCTCTGCCATAAGTGGGGGCATGTGGAGAATGTTCGACTACTGTTTCCTTAAAAGTTACAGATCCCTAAATGACTTTGACTGTTGTAGATTTTGTTGTTTGTTTTCTCGGTTATTTTGTTTTGTTTTGTTTTTAACGTGTTCATTAATCACACTCAGAGGAATGAAAAATACAGCCTTTAGATTTTATAAATATCATGAGATAATTTATGCATTGTCACTAGGAAACTGGGATATGACTACTTAGAACGATTCATTCCATGTAATCATCATAGTCTTTATGTCTGCTTTAGCCAGCTTTATTTGTGTTGATAAAGAGATATGAACATAGAAATTTATATATGGGCTAAAATAAATTTCAACAGCTGTTTATGAATTTGTCCTATTTATTTAACATTTACAACATTCTTTCTATTCTTAGAAAAATGAAGAAACTAAAAGTATTTATTCCCTGCTCTCAACATACACTTTAATTTTTTCCCTCGTTGAATTCTAATAATTACTCTATCGAGTAGTTATAATTATTATTCCAATTTTAAATAAGAAACTGATCAAACAAGTAGACATTTAGTAACTTGGATCCAATTAGCACAGTCTGTCTACCTCAGAACATGTGTTCTTTACTATTGCCCAGTATGGAGTAAAAAAATGTAAAGTGAAATCGTATATTGCCCTGCATGTACAGGACACGCTATTAAAATTGTGTAAATGCATATACATCAGGACCATAAATTGAATATTCAGGATGAAATATATTCGTCACCCTATAGCTAAACATACTTTATTCTAGGGGATGATTTTATGTTTACAAGTTTTTTTGATATAGCTGCTCAGAAATTCTCTATCAGGAGTCACAAACTCAGTGCCTTTAAAAAAGGTACCACAGTACAATGTTAATAATTCCTCATTTTGATATGTCATTTAATATTTGTACAGTTAAGTAAAAGGTGATATAATTCAGAAATATTCTAATGAGCAAAATGCAACTTTGCATAGAAACAATTTAATAATGGTATGTAGAGACATACAACATAGTTGGAAAGATAAAGACCTTTGTAGCGGTTTTATTATTATTTTATTATAGTTAGAATTTGCCAGAATTAAGAGTTAAGTAGAATTAAGTTCATTCTTAATTTAAAGAGTGGTGTCAAATGTCATGGGATAATATCTATTTAAAAATTAGGAAAAAAACTGAACTGAAAAAGAAGCAAAAGGGTTTTTTTATTTTTATTTTTTAAAGTTATACACCGAAATAGTCCAAAAGAAGACATGAGAGTTCAAAATAAGAAAAACTTGCATTATATAATAATTGGTACAATTTTAAAATTTATTTTCCTTTACTTGTAAAATATTTTGGAAAATAAATATTATTACCTCATAAAATGTTTGTTTTGTTCTTCATTATTGCTGATATAATGACTCATCATGTACTCTTCAATGATGCTTTAAAATGAACTCTGAAATTATTTGTTCAAACTTTCATTCACGTGGAAAAGATATAAATTGTGCTCTATTCAACAGAAACAGTAACACAACATATGTATAATTTGAACTATTTAGTTGAACGGAAAATTAGTTTCTAATGTTGATTTTGAATAAAAAATATATGACAAGTTTTTACTAGAAGCTTAATTATTAAAATGTTTAAGAATTAAAAAAATGAAATAATTCTGTAGTAATAAATCCTAAATCCTTCAGCATTCAAAGCCAATTAAATGACACACTCACAATTTTTCACTTCCTTGTTCTACTTAGTTACATTACATTAGATCAATACAAACCAAATTTGGGTGTTTTTCCTCCACTCCCACCCTCTCATCTCTCTTCTGGCTACTGTACTTGATCCTCTTTTTGTATTTCCTTTTCCTGGTAAGGGCAACACCATCTATGGACTGAACTAAGCTAAAAATCTCAGTATCCTCTTCAACTCTTTTATCTCACCCCTCATTCTCTATTTCCAGTCCCTTAGCAAGCCTTCAGCATCCTACTGCTGCTATCGTTCTCAGTTCAGTGACTATCAAGCCGATCTTGCCCAATTTCAGGCTAATGTGTCTTATTTTTTTTCTTACTCCAGAAATAGTTTTAAAATGACTGATGGCTTCCTCCTGCCAGAAAATGGATGTTAAGACAAGTCTATTAAGTATTTTTAATATGATACCAATTTACCATTCAACTTCTTATTCTGTAGTTACTGTTTCCCCAAACCACATTATCTAGTTTTTTGGTTGTTTTTTTCTGAATAATCTATATTCTTTCATGATTCCAATCCTTTACACAAAGGGATTCTTCTACCCTAAAATATTCTTTGTCTGTTGGCCAAAAGATGTCCACTCCTAAACCATGTTATGGTGCTCACACATGTGTATATGCACACACACACCACCCACCACACACAAATACACTGAATACATGTAAAATACTGAATCAAGAAATCAAACCTTAGCTTAAATGACTACTTTTCTGAAAGCTGTCCTGATTCCCCTAGGGAGTGCTGCTTCTACCTACTTGTTTTCAGTAGCATATTTTATATATTTTTTACTATTGCATTTACCTTGGCATATTATAGTATTTATGTCTTAATTACACACAAAATTTGTTCCTGATAATTTTTTTTACAGTAGTATCATGCTCAGTAAATGGTCAATAATGTTTGGCTTGAATTCAGTCGAAGAAATATCATTAATAAATATTTAGAAGTAACAGATGTGAGATTAGTTCTATCCCCTATTAGCATATGAGCTTGGAACAATAACTCTCTAGGGTTTAGTTTCTTATGTGTAAAATGAGGAAATAGGACATTCTGAATAGGTTGGCTGGTAAAATGCAGTGCTTGGTACAAATTAAACAATCAAGATAATTTATTGTTGTAACTAGACTATTGCCATCTTCTTTATGAGTACTTTGTAGCCATTTAACTTACCAGGTTTGCATGTGATAAGGACATATCACTTCCTACCTTTTTCACTTGACTGTAATTCATTGGGAGCAGGATTATTTTCTAACTCATCTTTGTATCTCATAATTGTAAGTGGCTAGTGCCAGCATATAAAATGTAGCTAGGAAGTATTTGTGGAAAGAACCAATCTACCACTCAGAAAAGTATATTTATTAATGTCTTTTTAATGAAAGACATTACTTTTTTTTAAATAATAGACTATACTTTCTTTTTTAATAATAGCAAAGTGAACGTATCTCAATATAGAATTTCTGTTATATTACTGAAATAAGGTGCTTATCAGATTGGAGAAACATGGTTTAGTGAGAGACGTCCCCAGATCTCTCCTCTTGAAATAACAATGAGCTGAACATCTAAAACTCAACAACAACAAAAAAACACCCAAACTGCACACCAGCATGTGTGAGCGTGGGATCTGCACATAAGAGCTGCCATAGGTCAGAACCCAGGTGTAGGCAGTGGACTGAGAGGAATAAAGAAGCTGCCTCTCACATCCACCAGAGCTCTCTGTAGGAGGAGGAAGAGGGGAGAAAATGTGGTGAGTTCCCTGAACAGCCTTGTCTGGAGGAGCTGTGAGCTCCACATGGCTGTTGGCAGGTCCCAGCCATCAGGGCAGAAAGCAGACGGCAGAGAAACAGTAAAACAGAGGCTGAGCCACAGTCCCCAACCACCATCCCTGAGGGCCCCTCCCACAAACCCTTTGAGACCAATCATCACGGACTCTAGGCGAATCTGAGCAAACACTGCGAAAAGTGTCGCTAACAATGACAGGAACTGAGATTGAGAGTAGTGAGCATAACCAAAAATCTATAAGGAAAAGAAAAAGGCATTATTAAGGCTTTTTGTAAAGCAGGGATCCGAGAAGCTTAGACGTCGCCCACAGGAACCAAAAGAAAAGCGCCATATTTCCAACAGGGTAAAGAGATCTTTATGTAATAAATCTTTCTCGGGAAAAAAAAAAAGTAGAATACACTTTCATTAAAATCCAGGCGGAGAAATAGTCCATTAAACACCATGAACAACCAAGGTGCCAAGGCATCCCAGAAAAAAAAAAAACAAAAGAGAGAAAAATCTCCAGAAAATAAGCTTACAGACATAGAAATATGCAACAAAAGTGACAGAGAATTCAGGATGGTACTTCTGAAAAAACAGTGAGTTCCGAAAAAGTTATATCATCAATTTCAGAAACTGAGAAAACAACTAGATGAGCAGAATGAGTTCTTTAGCAAGGAGATTGAAATCTTCCAAAAGAACCGAATAAAACTTCTGGACATAAAGAACACACTTTAAGAGCCAAAAAATGAAAGAACAAGCTTGGGAATTAGAGTCGACCAAATGGAGGAAAAGATCAGTGGTACTGAAGACAGAGATCTAGAAATAAATCAAAAGCAAGAAGATAGAAACCGAAGAATGAAAAATCATGAAAGGGAAATACAAGAACTAGCTGATACTCTCAAGAGAGGAAACATAAGAGTAAAAGGCATTATTGAAGGTGAGGAAAAGGAGCTGGGACTAGAAACGTTTTCAGACAAATAGGGGATGAGAATTTCCCAAATCTAAGGAATGAGCTTGAGCTTGGCATTCAAGAAGTCAACAGAACACCAAAAAGCCTTCAACAAGACACACTGTATAAAAATTACCAAACATCAATGACAAAGACCTAATTCTCAGTGCAGCCAGGCAGAAGAAAATGGTAAATTATAAAGGAAAACCCATTAGATTATTGTCAGAATTCTCAGCACAAACCTTACAAGACAGAAAGTAGTGGAATCAAATATTTAAAATATTAAGTAAAAGGCACTACCAGCCAAGAATAATGTATCCAGCTAAGCTGTCCTTTAGATATGAAGAAGAAACAAAGACTTTTCCAGACTTACAAAAATTGAGGGAATTCTCCAGTACAAGGCCAGCACTACAGGAAATACTGAAAGGGGTCAGCTCATCTAAAATAAAATGACAACAAAATACATAATTAAGAGTAAAGTGACCATTGGGCAAATAGAAACAGAGGAATGCAACCCTTACTAAGAACGGGGCATTAGAAGCTTAAATAAGAAGAGAATTGCTATAGCAAGATAATAATGAACTTTCAGCATACATAGGGACAAACTGAGACAGCAATGACTGAAAAGGGGAGGATTTAAAGATCCAAATTTGCAAAGGGGAATAGAGATAAGGCACGTACAGAAGAAAATGGATGACTGTATAGATATATAGAGATATATAGAGACATATTATACATGTATGTATATATAATATACATGTATGTATATATAATACATAACTATATAACTACATAGATATTGTACGTGTGTGTGTGTGTGTGTGTGTGTATAACTGTCCTTTACATATTCATCATGGTAACCTTGATCTGAAACATGTAACATAAAACAAGAAAAACCAGATGGAAAACCCATAAAAGCCACCAAAAAAAGAAAACAGAAACAGAAAGACAAGGAAGCAACGGCAACACTGAGCTACCAGAAAGCAAAAGATAAAATTGCTATAAGAATACCTCATATCTCAATAATCACCCTAAATTTAAATGGACTGAAATCACATATAAAAAGAAACAGAGTTGCAGAATGGATCAAAAAAATAAAAAATAAAAAACAAATACTAATCATATGTTGCCTCTAGGAGACACATCTCAGTTCCAAAGACAAATATAGACTCAAAGTGAAGGGATGGAAAATGATATTTCAAGCAAATGGCATTCAGGCAAATGTGGGAGTAGTGGTGCTAATATCAGATCAAATAGAACTCAAAATAAGAAAGATAAAGAAAGATGCTGAGAGACATTTCATAATGATAAAGGGAATCATGCACCAAGAAGACATAACACTTTTTAATATCTATGCTCCCAATCAGGGAGCCCTGAAATATGTAAAGCAATTACTAACAGAACTAAATGGAGAAACAGACCAAAACACTATCATAATAAGAGACATAAATATCCCACGGTCGGATATGGATGTATCATCCAAACAGAAAATCAATAAGGAAATAACATCGTTAAATGAAAGATTAGAGCAACTGGACATAATTGACATTTACAGAGCCTTTCATCCCCAAACAGCTTTTCATACATTCTTCTCTAGTGCACATGGAACATTCTCAAGGATTGACCATATACTGGGACACTGAGATAGCCTCAATGAATATAAGAGGGTTGAAGACATCCCCACCATATTCTCTAATCATAAGGCCTTGAAATTAGAGATCAACTGCAAAAAGAAAGTAGGAAGAAACACAAATACATGGAGATTAAACAACATGCTCCCGAAGAATAACTGAGTCAGAGAAGAAAAAAAAAGTGAGATCGAGAAATACATAAAAATGAATGATAATCATAGTACAACATATCAAAATTTTTGAGATATAGCAAAAGCAGTCATAAGAGAGAAGTTCTATCATTACAAGCCTACCTCCAAAAACAAGAATGGGCCCAAATTAACAACCTTAAAAACAAAAACAAACAAAAACAAAAACAAAAACGGAAGAATAAGTGAAGCCTAAAATCAGAAGAAGGAAAAAAAATCATCAAAATGAGAGCAGAAAGAATGAAATGGAAAACAAAATAAAACAAAAAAATAGAAAAAGTAAATGCAATAAAGTACTGGTTCTTTGAGGAGGTTAATAAAATTGACAAACCCCTGGCTAGATTCAGTGAAGAAATAAGAGAAAGGACAGAAATAAACAAAATCAGGGATGAAATAGGAGAAATTACAACAGCCACTGCAGAAATACAAAGGATCATACAAGAGTACTATGAAAAAGTATATATCGCCAAATTTAATAACCCAGAGGAAATGGACCAGTACTTAGAAAAATACAACATTCCTATATTGAATCAAGAAGTAAACATAAACAAAACAATTATCAATATGGAAATCGAAACAATCATCAAAAACCTTCCAAAAAGTAAAAGTCCAGGACCAGATGGCTTCACCAGTGAATTCTACCTAACATTCAAAGAAGATTTAAGACTTATTCTCCTCAAACACTTTCAAAAAATGAAGAGGAGGCAATACTTCCCAACACATTTTATGAGGCCGATATTACCCTGCTACCAAAACCTGGTAAAGATAACACACAAAAAAGAAAACTACAGACCAATATCTCTCATGAACACAGATGCAGAAACACTAAGATATTAGCAAACCAAATACAGCAACACATTAAAAAGATTACACATCACGATCAAGTGGGCTTCATCCCAGAGTCACAGAGATGGTTCAACAGACACAAATCAATTATGTGATATACCACAGAAACAAATTAAAAAATAAGAATCATACGATCATATGGATAGATGCAGAAAACAACTTCGACAAGACACAGCATCCATTTATGATCTGAATGCTCCACAAAATCGGTATAGGAGGAAAGTATCTTAATATAATAAAGGCTATATGTGACAAGCCCGAGGCCAACATTATACCGAGTGGGGAAAAACTAAAAATCTTCCCTCTAAGATCAGGAACAAGGCAAGGCTGTTCACTATCAGTACTGTTATTCAATATAACATTGGAGGTCCTAGCGAGTGCAATCAGACAAGAGAAAGATAGAAAAGGCATCCAAATAAGAAACGAAGAAGTCAAACTGTCACTATTTGTGGATGACATGATTCTCTATATAGAAAACCCTAAAGACTCCAAAGAACACTACTAGAAAAAATAAGCAAAAACAGTAAAGACTCTGGATACAAAATCAATGTTCAAAAATCCATAGCATTCCTCTACTGTAATAATGAAGTGTCAGAAAAAGAAGCGGAACAAATCGTTCCTTTTGCAATTGCAACAAAAAGAATAAAATCCACAAATAAATTTAATGAAACGTTTGAAGGACCTATATAATGGAAATTATAAGATGCTATTAAAAGAAATCGAAGAAGATACAAAGAAATGGAAAGATATTTCATGTTCTTGGATTGAAAGAATCAACATAGTCCAAATGACCTTATTACCTAAAGCATTATACAGATTTAAGGCAATCGACATCAAAATTCCATCAGCAATTTTAAAGAAATAGAACAAGAAATCATCAGACTTGTGGAAGCACAAACAACCCCGAATTGCCAAAGCCATCCTGAAGAAGAAAAACAAAAAAGGAGGCTGGAGGCATCACTCTTGCTGACTGCATATTGTACTATAAAGTGACAGTAATCAAAACAGCATGGCATTGGCAGAAAAACAGACACATGGACCAGTGGAACAGAATCGAGAGTCCAGAAGTAAACCCATATTTATATGGGCAAATAATTTTCAACAAAAAAGTCAAAAACATACAGTGGAGAAGGGAAAACCTCTTCAATAAATTGTGCTGGGAAAAATGGAAAGCCAGCTGCAAAAGAATGAAACTAGACTGTTTTCTATCACCACACACCTTTATTAACTCAAAATGGATTAAGGACCTGAATATAAGACCTGAAACAATAAAATGCATAGCAGAAAACATAGGAACTAAACCCAAGGCCCTTGGACTGAAAGAGGATTTTATGAATTTGACCTCCAAGGTAAGGGAAGTAAAAGCAAAAATAAATTAACGGGATTACATCAAACTAAAAAGCTTCTGCTCGGCAAAAGAAACCTTCAGCATGGTAAAGAGACAACTATCGAAATGGAAAAATATATTTGCAAGCAACAACTCCGTAAGGGCCTAATATCCAAAATATACAAGGAACTCATATGACTCAATAAGAACAAAAAAACAAATCATCCAATCCAAAAATGAGCAGAGGACCTGAACAGACACTTCTTCCTACAGGACATACAACTCACCAACAAATATATGAAAAGATGCTCATCGCCAGCTATTAGGGAAATGCAAATGAAAACCACAATGAGATACCATCTCACACCTGTTAGAATAGCTACAATCAACACGACAAGTAGTAACAAGTGTTGGAGAAGATGTGGACAGAAAGGAACCCTCATACAGTGCTGGTGGGACTATAAATTGGTACAGCCACTGTGGATAACAGTATGGAGCTTCCTCAAAAAACTCATCTAAGAATTCATCTACCATATGATCCAGCAATCCCTCTACTGGATATTTACCCCAAAGACTTGAAAACTCAGATCTGAAAAGATATTTGCACACCAATGTTCATAGTAGCATTATTCACGCTGGCCAGGACATGGAAGCAACCAAAATGTCCTATGATAGATGACTGGCTAAAGAAGCTGTGGTACATATACACAATGGAATATTGCTCAGCCATAAGAATAAATGAAATACTGCTATTGGCGACGACGGCATGGATATACCTCAAGATAATCATGCTAAGTGAAATAACCCAGACAGAGAAATTTGAAAATCACATGATGTCACATAAATGTGGGATATAAACTTATGGACAACAAATGAACAGGACAAACAGAGACACATGGACATGGACTATAGATTGGTGGTTACCAGAGGGTAGGGAGGAGGGGGAAGGAGATAGACGGAGTAAAGGGGGTCAAATATGTGGTGCTAGAAAGAAATCTAACTATGGGAGGATAACATATATTGTAAATGTATAAATGCCTTACTGTTAAAGTGTACAGCTGAAACTTACTGGATTTGATTATCCAATGTCACTATAAAAAAATAAATGTCATAGATAAATATTTTATATCAAAAAATAAAAAATAAAACATGCTTAGCAGATACTAAACTGATCATTTTCAAATATTTTATCGAGAAACTGATGAAATATTTAAGAATACAAATCAAATGGTTATTATATATATTAAATATCATGAAAACTGCACAGTTTATAATTATTAACATATATTTTAGAATTATATGGCCATAGATTTAACCCCTAGGCCGAACACTTAAAATACAATTTCATTTTAATATATTTAAGTGAACAGATTATTTGACCTGAGATAAAATGATTAAATATTTCGAGAACACAGGTTTATGAAGCCAGGTTAAACTTCTATTCATTTTAAATTTTAATTATTGTTCATTTTCTCATCTTTTAAAATTTGTGTCATTTAGCTTACCGATTAACTAGAAAAACCTTTCTGAAAAATAAAAAATTAAATTTAAATTAGTCTGTATAACATTTAAAAAAGCCCTATGAACATAAACTTTTTAAAACGTGCTTTTGTTCCCATTTTTTACCTCAGTGTTTCTTTCATTTATTGATGAATTTGTTCCACCTTGCTCCATAAAGAGATTTGCGTATCTTTCCATTTAAACATCCTCAAATTTAGTTTTACAGTTTAAAAGTAGACTACTCATGTTAGAAAATAAAAAATGGCATTCTTCATTATTACAAAAAATATGAATAATGTAAAAGGAGCTTACTCATCTCTCAATTTCTAAGCTTAATCGAAAATCAGGGGAAATGAAGAGAGTGGTGTTTGAAAAGTAAATCTGAATGTTGAACACTCTATGCGGTCTTCCTGATAATGTTTCGGGGTCTATCTAATATGAGAATAACAAGCAAAAGCAAAAATCTTTACTACAAAACAAACAAACAAAAACAAAAAACCTTGATCACAGCTCTATTAGAAAACTGAGTATGCCAAAGAAAAACAGAAGTCCATTTATAATCCTTTTTCTTTGAAAAATAAATTGAGAACTTTCAAAACTATATTAAATATAAAATGCTACAATGGAACTAACAATCACCAAGTGTTTTCATCATAAGTAAATGTGATATCTTGTTAAATGAGAATTTGACATCAAAGACAAGCGAAGTAAAAGCACAAATAAATGAAGGAGAGTATGTCAAACTAAAACCCTCCTGCACAACAAAAGAAACCATCAAGAAAACAAAAAGGCAACTGATGGAATGGCAGATATTTGTAAATATTACCTCTGAGAAGAGGTTAATATCCAAAATCTATAAAGAACTTATACGACTCAACAGCGACAACAAAAAAACAAACAATCCATTTAAAAACTGGGCAGATGACCTAAACAGAACTTTCTCCCAAGAAGACATACAAAAGGCTAACAGATATAGGAAAAGATGCTCAACTTCACTAGCTATTAGGAAATGCAAATCAAAACCACGATATCACCTCACACGTGTAAGATGGCTACTATCAACAGGACATGATCCGCTTTACCCTTATCTATCTCCTCTCCTCCCCACTTTCCCTCTGATAACCCCTAGAATGGCTATTATCAACAGGACAAGTAATAACAAATGTTGGAGAGGTTGTGGGGAAAAAGGAACCCTCATACATTGTCGGTGGGAATGTAAATTGGTACAACCCCTATGGAAAACAGTATGGAGGGTCCTCAAAAAGTTAAGAATAGAATTACCATATGGATCAACACTTCTTCTTCTGAGTTTCTACCCCCAAAATTGATAAAGATTTATGCATAAAGATAAATGCACCCAAATGTTCATTGTAGCATTATTCATGGTGGCCAAGACACGGACAACTGATGTGCCCTTCGATAGATAATTGGCTATAGACGATGTGGTGTATATATACAATGGAATATTACTCACCCATAAGAAAAGCTGAAATACTGCCATTTGCAACAACCTAGATGGATCTTGAGATGATCACGCTAAGCGAAAGAAGTCACATGGAAAAAGTTGAGAACCATATGATTTCACTCATATATGGATTATAAAACTGAAAGCAACAAATGAACAAGTCAAACGAAAAAAACCAATAGACACAGACAATTCTTTTGTGGTGACCAGAGGGGAAAGTGGGAGGTAGGAGGTTGCAAAAGGTAAAGAGGGTCAAATATATAGTGACGGAAGAAAATGTGACTTTGGATGGTGAACACACAATGCAATATACAGGTGATGTATTATTGAATTGTACACTTGAAAACTATATAATTAGTTAACAAATGTCACCCCAATAAATTATAAAACAACAACAAAATGTGCTATAAAACAGGGTGGTCAACATTACAATGCCCTCTGGAGATAATATAAAAAAATATTAGTATTCACTACTGATGATTTTTAGATATATTTTTATTTTTTCAGAATCATGTATGAAATAATAATTTATGAATCTAGAATTGCACAAATATTAAAACACTTTTGCTTTCCCCTTTAAAATTTTCTAAATCACTTCTATCTCATTATTCTTGCTCTCTGTTAATTGTAAAGACAAAAAGTTGTAACGACTTAAAAGGACAACAGTCTTTTTTTCTAAATTTATATATGTATTTTTATATTTAAAGTGCATATATAAAACAGATGTATGTCTATTTTTTGTATGTAGAATTATACAGGGATATACCATTTTTATGGCTTCGAAAGCTACTATTTTCAGTTATTAACTAGGCATTGAGAATTTTCTTTATTTCAAACAAAAGAAATTATATTCCTCTTTTAAACAAAACACTAGAGTAGGATTAAAAATTGTGATAATCAAGTAGTATTATTTTTACAAATAGAAATATTGTTAAACGATACATAAAACCTATAAATTGTTGTAAAACCACCCCAAATAACAGCAACATTACCAAACCTTGAAAGATAGGTAACATTTATATTTAATAAAATTGCTAGTGTTTATTTGTTTTGGCCAAAAACAGCACTGGCCAACCTGTCTAGTTGCTTTTGGCCAGCCTGCTCTAATCTAATTAATTATTCAGACAATGAAGAACTGTCATTGACAATGATCATGATGATTAAATGCAGGTTGAGTGTCAGGACTGAAAAGGAGTAATAAATATAAGATTTTATTCAAGAAAGATTTGTGAAAACATAAGAGATAATATAAGTGTGTACCCAGTGACCTGCACTGGGCTAAGCACTTTATGAATAGAGTATCATTTACTGTCTTAACTCAGATAGGTAGAAAGAACAAAAGTCACTTCTGAACCAGAGAAGACTTGGTAAATGACCCCAAATCATATCGTTGGTTAGCAGACCCTATAATCTTTGACTCGAAGGCCCATGAAAGACTTGTCAATAAAGTGATTATACTGAGAGAAGTATGTGGTGGGGTAGAGATTTTCCCAGGCTCCTTGCTTACCAGTGATATGACACCTGTACTGAAATGATAGATTTCACTTGAAATTGAAAATAATATTTTTCATGTTTTCCCTTCTATGCAGATACTAGCAGAGTCCAGTAGGAATTAAATTAAGGCAAGTAGTTTGATCTCCACATCTCTCATTTAGGACAAAGCTCTGACAGGAAATTGAGTTTTTCTATTCTTAGAAGGTGCTGCTCCATCAACTGACATATTGAAAGAGAATTCAATGTTTTAATTGCATATAGTGCTAATCAAATAATTATAGGTGAGCTTACACATTTTTGTTGAGTTCTTTCCTTTTGCTCATTGGTTATCCCTAGTTTTCATTATGATTATTAACATAACATTAATATGCTCAGGAGGAGCCAAAAGAGATGTGTCATGCTCTGATTCATTAACGCCAGAGAAAGAATGGCTTCATTTCTCAACTTTTTCACAGATAATTCTTTTTATAATCTTAAAAGATAAAATTTCTGCTGTTCAGAACTTTCTAATACTATTTTTTCTTTGAAAAATGTCATGTTTTACTATATCTATCTACAGGGGGGAATTTTAACATTTTTAAATCACTAGCCTTGTCCAGTCTGGTATTGTTTTCGCAGACAGCTTTAGTAGGATTCTTTCTGGAAAACAAACAAACAAACAACAACAACAACAAAACTAAGTAATTTTGGCTGAAGATGGCAGACTAGATAAAGGCAGGGTTCATCTCCTCCCAGGTTCGCATTGAAGTTATTATCAAATTATAAAACAATTGAAGTGGAGATTCACCTGAAGTCCAGGTGATCTTAATATATACTTCTGAAAAGATAAACAAGGAGCCACACTGAAGCTGGTAGGAGGGGCAAAGTCACAAATCAGGCTAGACCAGCACCCAGGGGTGGTGGAGGATCACCGGGAGGGAGAGTGCAGCTGCAGAGGCTCTCCTGAGGGAGAGGGGTTTCCTGGTCTCATCTGGGGGCTCTCCAGCACAGGGTCCCAGCACAAGGAAGAGGAGATTCCAATAATTCTGACTGTAGAAACTGGAGGGGATTCCAGCCATCTGGGTGAGATAGAAGGAGACTGAAACCCTAGACGCCCCTTTGAAGGACCCATGCTCAGGCTTTCTGATCTGTGGACACTCAACCGGGATACTGGCGGTGGGTCAGAGGGTCCAGTTGGATTCATCCCGAGAGAGTCTGCATTACCTGTCTGCTGCGTCCAGCACAGCCTGCTTGATGCCTGAGCAGGAACAGTGGGAGATGCCAAAATGAAAAACACAAAGGTAGGATCAGGAGGACCACAATCACTGATGGAGTAGTGGTGCAATTTTATTTTTGCAAGCTGCTTTTATACAAGAGCATATGTGCTGGCTGGAAAATTACTGCTTGGCTATCGCCCATGGGAACATAACGCTGTAACAATAAGCTTTCTGCTTCTGTACTCCCACTTGCACAAATGACCTGTAGGTTGACAGTTAGTGAAAAGAAGAAAATTAGACTTGTGTGTTCAAACAGGATGAAGAATAAGCGTTTGGGGCTTAAAAACCCTGTACCTCTACATTTCGGGCCTGCTTGATTTGGGGTCTGCGTACCCCTGGCAGACCCAGCTGACTGAATAAAAGTGTGTTTCCTATCACTCACTGATTTCTGGAGGTCTGTATGTCTATCAAGGGTTGGAGGCTACAACATTTGGAGGCCCCAGCGAGATCTCGGGAGTGGCCCTGAGATCTAAGACCGGACTGGACTCTGGAGTAGTTGCTGTCCCTGTTATGGACTCAAAGCGGTGGCCACACTGAGACGTTCCAGGGTCCTTGAACTCCGTGATGGGGTCAATGCAACTGTCACAGATGCAAGCTTTAGGACACACTCTTTGTTCCTGATCCCACCGAGAATCTCCAAGGCCTCGGCGTCTGGATAAAAAGATAACTTTCTGTTGACCAGTCGTTGGGGTCCATGGAGAGACTAGATGCAATCATATCTCCCGGACCATGGCCAGGCACAGGACGCCGCCTCCTGAGCGCTGTCATCGGGTTCTGTCTATTGCCTTTGGTCTTGTCTAGATTGTAGGTGGCGGATCTCTCCGGGTCCACCTACACCTCAGTAATTTTTCTCGTCTGAGTGTCTTATATTTTCCACACAAGCGAATGGGGGGAGGCCGAGTTCACAGAAGACACCCTTGTGGTGTGTCCTACAACATTTCAAAGAAAGGTTTATAAAGGGAGCTGACTATGGCATAAAGTTTTCTCCAGGGAGACTAAGGACATTTTGTGAAGTTGAGAGGCCATCTTTTGGCCTCCAGAAGGTTCTTTGAGAAGGGTTTAGTGATGAATGTTTGGAAGATTGTCACAGGAGACCCGGGACATCCCGATCAGTTTCCCTACACTGATCAATGGTTAAACCTTGTTCAGAACTCCCTTCCTTGGCTCCGCCGCTGTGCCGTTTCTCTAGGAGCATGCGTCTTAGTTGTGTGCACCCCAAAACATACAGAAACTGAATCTCTAAGACGGCCCAGTCCCTCAGTCCTCCAATCTCCACTGGAGGACAGTGGAAATTGTCCACTGTCCCCCATCATATAATCCAGGACAACAGAGGCCAAATAACACTGCCTCACCTCTTTGGACATGGGCAGGTAACACATTTGGCCCACTGCTCCCGCTCCAGGTGGGTCGCCAGCCAATACCACCACCCGGGCCATCCTGCCCTTGCGAGAAGCACCACCCCAGGGACATCACACAGACAGGCCCTTTATGGTTTATGTGCCTTTCTCGACTAGTGACCTGTACACCTGGAAGGCACAGAATCCGCCTTTCTCTGAGAAACTCCAGGCATTCATGGGACTCTTAGAAACTGTCTTTAAGACTCATCACCCCACCTGGTACGATTGTCAACACCTTTTAGTTACCCTCTTCACCACAGGAAGAAAGCGGACGCATTCAGACTGAAACACAAAAGATAGCTGCGGGAGGGAGGAATCTTGAGGAACCATGGAAACAGTTTGCGGAGGAATTTCCCTCCACCCGCCCATACTGGGGACACAATGCTCAGGCAGGGAGAACGGTATTAGATCAGTACCACCAGATTCTAATTGGAGGAATTAGGATGGCTGCTTGTCAACCAATTAACCTTTCTAAGATAACTGAAGTTATACAGGGACCCCAAGAATCCCCTGGAGCATTTCTTAAACGACTACAGGAGGCATACCGGGTATACACCCGCATTGATCCTGAGGCCCCTGAGAACCAGTGGGAAATTAATGTAGCCTTTGCTACTCAGGAAGTCCCTGATATATGGTGTAAAAGGTAAAAAATTAGAAGGGTTTGTTGGGATGAACCTGTCCCAACTTGTCGAGATAGCCCAGAGGGTGTTCAACAACAGGGAGGCACCGGTTGACCCAAGCATATGGCTAAAATCCAAAGCTACTGTCATCAACCCAGCCAATCTGTTGGCAAACCCAGACCCCGAGACCTCCATTCATGACAGCATAGATTTCATTGACTCTGTGTGTTCCTCGTGGCCAGACCTCAAGGACTCCCCTCCGGTGAGGTCGATGAAGTTCTGTTCACAACAGGAGCAGTTCATGCAGGAAGGAAAAAGGTATTCTGGGGCAGTGGTCATAACTCTAACTGGCACCATCTAGTCACAAGCTCTTCCCCATAAGACCTGCTCAAAAGGCCGAACTCATCACCCTCACTGAGGCACTAAGATGAGGAAAGGATTAGGCAGTCACAACATACACTGATGGCCGATGCACCTTTGCTGTTACACATGTACACGAAGCCATCTACAAAGAAAGAGGGCTTCTGACTTCAGCTAGGAAGGACATCAATAACAAGGAGGGGATCTTGCCCTTACTTGAAGCCATATGGATGCCTAAGGCCCTTGCTATTGTTCATTGTAAAGGGCATCAAAAAGGGAATAGTCCCGAGGCTGAGGGAAACCGACGAGCTGATGCAGAGACAAGAACAGCGGCCACAAGGCCAGTGGGGCCCCCACCACATCTACTGACTGTTGTCCCTTACCCAGAACTGCCTCCATCTCGGACCTATATGGTGGAAGAAAACATATATTTTCAAGATAAGGAAGCCACTAGGAACCAACAGGGGTAGTGGACAAACCCAGATGGAAAAATCGGGCTCTGACGAGCCCTTGGAAATACTCTCCTCCACGAACTACACCAGACCACACACCTAGGGTGAACTGAGAACTCAAAGCTTTAGATCGCTACTTTCACTTGTTAGAAGGGAGAAGAACTGCCGAGGAGATTGCCTCACGATGCCCGGCTTGTGCCCAAGTTAATCCAAAGAAGGGGAAGATAGAACAATCTAGACATAGGGAAAGAGGAACTGATCTGGGGGAACACAGGAAAGTTGATTTCACTGAGGTAACCCCGACTGTGAAGGTCTACAAATATTTACTTGTTTTTATAGACACCTTTTCAGGATGGGTTGAGGCCTTCCCCACAGGAAAGAGATTGCCTTCGAAGTCACGAAGAAACTACTACAAGAAATCCTCCTTCGATTTGGTCTCCCCGGAACTTTAGGTTTGGATGACGGGCCAGCCATCATAGCAAAGGTATCACAATAATTGGCTAGCTACCTAAATTTTCAATGGAAACTTCACTGAGCTTACCAGCCCCAAAGTTTGGGCCAAGTAGAGTGAATGAATCGGACCCTAAAGGAGACATTAGTCAAGTTAGGATTAGAACCTGGTGGGACCTGGGTAGAACATCTCCTCTTTGCTCTTCTCCAAGACAGGTGTACTCCATATATTAATGGATTCACCCCATTTGAAATTTTCTTTAGAAAACCCCCACCTTTAGTACCTAGAGAAGAATATGAGAAAAAGTCAGAACTATGTAACCTTGTCTTACTTAAGTTTTTGCAGACCCTTCAAAGTGTACAGAAGGAGATTTGGTCCCGGGTTCTTGCTGCCCGCTCAGCCCTGGGGGACAGACGTGCCCATCGTTTTCAGCATGGGGACTCTGTGTGGATTCGGAAGTTCACTTCCGAAGGACTAGAACCCAAATGGAAAGGACCCTTCGCTGGCTACCTGATGACGCCCATTGCAGTTAAAGTAGACGGCATCCTATCATGGATTCATCACTCCCACATGAAGGCAGCGTGAGAGTGGACAGCGCAGGAACATGGGCCCTTAAGGCTAAGACTCAAGCGTACATAAAGTCTAACTCTCTGTTTCTTCCTTTTTTTCCTCTTTAACCCAGACATACAGAAACATACACTGGTCTAGAGTATAGGAGCTTATAGTAACCAAGACTGGTGAAATCATTGCCTAGAACATCAGCAGCCATGGTATTCCAGAGATCCGACTTGTGCCATCTTACAAGAGATCCCCTTGCCATTGCAACAGCCAGACACCAACTTGGATCGGGATCCTTCCTAAATGGAGAAACATACGTAGGCTACAAGGGGAGACCCGGCTGTGGCATATTATCGGCTGAGAAAAGCCTCTTATGGATAGGACTCTATATTTGATCAAGGACATTACCCAGGGATATCTGGCCGCTTGGGTAACATAAGACTTAGATGTGAGGGCCAAGACCAATTTTCTTGTGCTAACTAGGGTTGTGAGACTATCTCCGCTATAGCTAATTAGAAAACAACATAATGGTGATCATATTAGATTAATAAGAGGACCAAGCCCTTCCACATGCTCTCTTGTGTCTTGTAATCCTATCATAATCACCATCAAAATGGGTAGCCCTGAGGGACAGACATGGGGTATCAGATTATATAAAACCAGGTATAATTCAGGATTATATTTTACTATTCAGGTTAAGGACACTCCCAGGAATCCTAACCCTATAGAATCCAAAAACCAATTCTAATTCCAGGACTACCCCAAAATCCTACACCTAAGAAAACTTCTGTTTCTGGAGCAACTCCTACTCCAGCTCTATCCACTCCAGGTAGTAGCTGAACAGCTATTAAACCCCAGGCATTCGACCAGCCACAACCAGAACCAGAAGGAGTATTAATTACTATGCTAACGACAATGCATAAGGTCTTAAATAAGACCACCCCAGACATAGGACAAGATTGTTGGTTGTGCCTAAACCCAAAACCTCCTTACTATATCAGGGTAAGAACTCCCCTAAACTTAACTGAGCTCAACAGCACACGAGGCTCTGAATCGGAAACTCCCTGACTCACCATAGGAGACATACAAAAAAAATAAAAAGGAACCTGCCGAATTTCAAAGAACTATTCCAAGCTATTGGCACAGTCACTCTACTTCAATAACTGTAATTGTACTATCGAAGTACCTATCTTAGGAGATAAATACTATAAGGCTCCTAATAAAACTTGGTTACCATGTAATAGCGAGCTCACTCACTGTGCTGCAGCCGATCTTCTCAACTCAGGTGAGACTAATATTTGTATCCTAGTATTTGTACTCCCCCAAGTGTCCCTTTAAAATGGGCCGGAAGGCAGACTCCACTTCTTCCACCAGGACGGGCTACAGAAAAAGGCTGTACCAGTCTTAATACTCCTTCTTGTAAGACTCGAAATTACAGGCTCTACAGCTGTAGGTACTACTGCTCTCATTAAGGGAGAAAACAAATTATGTGAAATTGGAATACTAATAGATAAGGCTATCAAGACATTAAAAGACACCATCAGCATGCTAGTACTTCAAGTAGATTCACTAGCAGAAGTAGTCCTCCAAAATAAAAGTTTAGATTTATTATTCTTAGAACAAGACAGATTATGTATGGCTCTAGGTGAAAACTGTTGCTTCTATGCCAATAACTCTGGAATAATTAGAGAAAGCTTACTCCTAGTACAGAGAAATTTAGATGCCAAGGAAAAACAAAGACTAGAATTAGATAACTGGTTTCATAGGATGTTCAACTGGTCACCATGGCTAACAGTCTTTCTATCTGCTATAGCTGGACCTTTAATCCTCCTTCTCCTCTTGTTAACTTTTGGCCCATGATTCCTCAATTTCTTGTTTGCATATATAAGGAAGAAAATTCATTCTACTAAACTTTTATTAATACAAAATAGAGGCTATGAGCAAATTCCACATGAAGAATCAAGGATTTGATTTTCCGCTAAGGCCAGTGGGGCTAATGTGCTGGCTGGAAAATTATTACTTGGCTATCACCCATGGGAACATAATGCTATATCATAAGCTTTCTGCTTCTGTAACCCCATTTGCACAACTGACCTGTGGGTTTACAGTAAAAAGAAGAAAAATAGACTTGTGTATTCAAACAGGATGAAGAATAGGGGTTTAGGGCTTAAAAACCCTGTACCTCTACATTTCGGGGCTGCTTGATTTGGGGTCTGCGTACCCCTGGCAGACCCAGCTGGCTGAATAAAGAGTGTGTTTCCTATAACTCACAGATTTCTGGTGGACCGTGTGTCTATTGGGGGCTGGTGGCTGCAACACACACAATTGTTAGCTAGGATAAGATCATCTTTGGCATAATCATCTAACCCACATTCTATTATGAACTTTTGCCATTCTGTCCACATCTATAAGTGTACTTCCCTGTCTCTGAGAAACACCACATTGTTTCCCAAAGGGTTCATACTTCCCCATTCTTAGGAGAGTTCCTTGCGGTGAGGCATCCCTTAGCTGGCCTCACATATTGCAAGACCTTGTCAGCTTGCAGTCCACTCTCCACACGTGGTGCCACAACAAGGGCTGGAAGGGCAGCCACCATCGTGCCTTAGTCAGGGCCCCCTACCAGGCAATCTACAGACATTTCCAACTTGACTGTGCAGACCCCACCACACACAGGGCTATTAGGAAGCACTGGCCTGAGGGGATCAGCCTGCTCCGCCCAACCTGCTGATTGCCCAGTGCATTTGTTGCTGGATGGCTGCCTCGCCCTGCACCATTTCAGGGCCAAACATTCACAGTTAGCAGCCAGCCCTCTGAAGCGCATTTCTGATCATTTTGGGCAGATCACTGCTGCCAATATGAATTTGGTTGGACCTTGGGGATCTGTGGGCCATTCCAAGACAGCAGCTGGTCTTGCTGGGATCTGGGACTTCTGCTGGAATGCCTCGATGGTTAATGAAGTTGCAGTAAGACTGAGGCTGTATTGATCTGACTGCCTTTGTCTCCCTGAGACCCCGCCCCACCCTACCCACAAATTGTTCCAGATGGCCCATTGACAGAAAACCTCCACTGCCCTACCTTCAACACCTCCAGCTCTCCCAAGCCACACAGGCAGCAAACTTTCCTAGCACAGGGTCCACACTGCACACAAATCAGTTGCAGGCAGACCTCTGCTCCCAGCAAGAGTTGCAATATTGCTTCCAGGAAGAGCAGGGATCTGTGGGACTGCCCCAGAAGGCAGGTGTTCTCACTGTGATCTGTGACTACAGCGGGAATGCCCAGGCACAGAATTTGCATCAAAATGGAGGCTGTATTGGCCTGATGGCCTTTGTCTCCCTGAGATCTGGCTTTACCCAAGCCACAGAGTGCCTGCTGCACAATGAGAGGCAGCCTCGCCTGCCCTGCTTAGCTCGGGGTTGCGCATTCTGCATGAGCAGCAGGCCTTGGCTAGCTCAGTAAGCACTTTTAGGAGGAAGCAATTGCGGGCAGACCACTGCTGCCTGTATTAACTGCAATATCTCTTGAGGGGATCACAGGGGTCTGCGGAACTGCCCTAGACAGCATCTTGTCTCTACGTGATTTGTGACTACTGTGGGAACGTGCAGAAACAGGAATTGCAGAAAACTGAGGCTATTGGCCAGATGGCCCTTGAATCCCTGAGCTCCTGCCCCATCCAATACACAAAGTGCCCTCCGCACAGTGATAGGCAGCTGCCCCTGCCCTGGGGTGGCTCATTCAGGCTGGAGCCGACCTTGCTATGACTGAAAACTTGTACACGGAGCCACAGACACAGCGCTGGCATGTACGGACACTACAGTGGCAGGGGGAAATTTACTCGGTTGATCCAGGAGACTGCCACGGCAACTTATGGGCATCTGACAGGTAGTGTCTGACCTGGAGAAGCACTGGTCCTTCTGCTAAAGTGCAGAGGTAAGGTATGGGGGATAACCACCTGCTATCTACAGCGTTGTCTCTTCCACTTACCTGAAGACGCAGCATAGGCAACAACTATCTGCGGATTACTTTGTAGTTTCCACCATCTAGCCCTGAACAATCAAAAGCAGCAGCTGAACTTGGCCTACTGGGGAGTCCTTCCCAAAGGACACAAAACCAATGCATTTGGAGGCTGGCACCAGACCACAACGAAGCAACTCCTGACTGGTTCCATTAGCGGTACACACAAAGGGTGGTTGCAACAAGTACACAATCTTGCTAGGGCAAATTCCACTCAGTGGGGTCAGATCCCACATAGCAACTCTTACCCTGTGGGTGCATCCAATTCCCAAAATTAGTCAGCCTGAACATCAATTCCATTCACTGATGTACTGACAACAATAAAGGCTTGGTGACAGCAGAAGATCACATACAACCAATGCAAAGACCACGTCCAGAGCCCCTGCCATAGGGGATCGGGAGAGTAGGCCACTGGGCCACACAGGACACACTGAACATTAGGCCATCTGGCCAGGGCTGAGAGATGAAACAAATATTCCTGACACATAGAAAGAAACACAGAGAGTCTAATAATATGATTTTAAAAAAAAGAAGAAGCAGAATCATGCCACAAATGAAACTGCAGGAGAGAACTCCAGAAAATAAGCTACATGAAATGGAGGCAAGCAACCAACTAGAGACAGAGTTCAAAATAATGGTTAGAAGAATGCTCAATGAAATTATGGGGGGCGTGGATAGCACAATGAGAACCTCAAGAGAGATAGTAAGCATGAAAAAGGACATAGAAACCATACAAAAGAACCAGACAGAAATGAAGAATACAATAAGTGAAATGAAGAATACACTACAAGAATTCAACAGGAGATTAGATGAAGCAGAAGATCAAATCAACAAACTGGGTGCCAAGGTAACATAATAGACCCAATTAGAACAACAAAAAGAGATAAGAATTTTTTTTTTTTTTTTAATGAGGATAGTTTAAGGAGCCTCTGGGATAACATGAAGCGTAGAACATCTGGATCATAGGAGTATCAAAAGGAGAAGAGAGTGAGCAAGGGACTGAGAATTGATTTGAAGAAATGACAAAAAACTTCCCTAACCTAGCAAAGGAATTAGACATACAAGCTCAGGAAGCACAAAGAGTCCCAAACAAGAGGAATTCAAACAGACCCACACCAAGACACGTCATAATTAAAATGCCAAAGTTCAAAGACAAAGAGAGAATCTTAAAAGCAGAAAGAGAAAGACAGCTAATTACTTACAAGAGCACCTCCATAAGAATGTATGCTGATTGTTCAATGGAAAATTTGCAGGCCAGAAGAGACTGGCGAGAAATATTTATAGTGATGAAAAACATTTATCTACAACCATGAATATGCTACCCAGCAAGGCATTTGATTAAAATGGAGGGTGAGATAAAGAGCTTCCCAGACAGAGAAAAACTTAAGGAATTCATCACCAACTCCCCAGTATTATAAGAAATGTTAAAGGGCCTTCTGTTAAAAGAGAAGGGGTAAGAAAGAAAATAGAAAAAAAAAACAAATACGAATAATAAAATGGCAGCAACTATGTTCTTATCAGTAATCACTTTAAATGTAAATGGATTAAATTCTCCAATCAAAAGAAATAGGGTAGCCTAATGGATAAAAATACAAGACCCATGCATCTGCTGTCTACAAGAGACCCACTTCAGATCAAAAGACACTCACAGACTGAAAGTAAAGGGATGGAAAAAAGATATTTCACACAAATGGAAATGAAAAATAAAAAAAGCCAGTGTAGCAATACTTATAGCAGATGAAATAGACTTTAAAAGAGGCTATAATAAGAGACAAAGAAGGTCATTACATAATGATAAAAGGATCGACAAACCAAGAGGCCATTACCCTAGTAAACATATTCACCCAACATAGGAGCACCTACATACAGAAAATAATTATTGAATGACAAAAGGAGAGATCATCAGTAATTTAACACCTCATTGACATCAATGGATGGATCTTCCAGGCAAAGAATCAAGTATGAAACAATGAACTTAAAAGACACACTAGACCAGATGGATTTAATAGATATTTTCAGAGCATTTTACACCAAAGCAGCAAAATATACATTCTTCTCAAGTGCACATTTTCCAAAATAGACCACATGTTAGACACAAAACAAGTCTCAATAAATTTAAGAAGATTGTAATCATATCAACTGTGTTCTCAAATCACAACGGTGTGAAACTAGAAATCGACTACAAGGAAAAAAAACTGGAAAATACACAAACACATGGAAGCTAAATATATGCTTCTGAACAATGAATGGGATATCAATGAGAGCAAAGAAGAAATTAAAAAATACCTAAGACAAATGAAAATGAAAACACAACTCAAATCTATAGGTCACAGCAAAAGCAGTCCTAAAAGGGAAATTCATAGCGATACAGGCCTACTTTCAACAAAAGAAAAAGTTAAAAAAAGAATCTAACCTTACTCTTAAAAGAATTAGAAAAAGAACAGCAAACAAAACCCGAATGAATAGAAGGAAGGAAATAATAAAGATCAGAGCAGCAATGAATGGAATATAGTCTAGAAAAAGAATACAAAAGATTAATGAAACCTAGAGCTGGTTCTTTGAAAGGTTAAACAAAATTGACAGACCTTTAAAGAGACTCATCAAAGAAAAAAGGGAGAGGACTCAACAATAAATTCAGACATGAAAGAGGAGAAATAACTACGAACTCCAGAGAAATACAGAGGATCGTAAGAAAATACTATGAGCAATTATTTGGACAATTTAGAAGAAATGGAAACATTCCTAGAAACATACAATATTTCGAAACTGAATCAAGAAGAAACAGAAAATCTGAACCAACTTATTACCACCAACGAAATAGAATCAGTAAACAAAACCCTCCCAAGAAACAAAACTCCTGGACCAAATGGCTTCATAGGCGAATTTTACCAAACACTCAAAGAAGAATTAACAGCTATTCTTTACAAACAGGTCCAAAAATGTCAAGAATATTGAAGGCCCCTTAACTCTTTTATGAGGCCACCATAACCTTGAATCCAAAGTCAGACAAAAACATTACAAAAAAAAGAAAACAATAGGCCGATATCTCTTACGAACACAGATGCAAAAATCCTCAACACAATATTAGCAATTTAAATTCAGCAACACATTAAAAATATCCTACACCATGATCGAGTTGGATTTATTCTTGGGGTGCAAGGTTGGTACAATGATCCACCAATTAACGAAAGTGATGCACCACATAAGCAAATGGAAATATAAAAATCACATGATCAGATCAATAGATGCAGAAGAAGCATTTGATAAAATCCAGCATTGATTTATGATGAAAACTCAGCAAAGTGAGAATACATGGAACATATTTCAACATTATCAAGGCCGTATATGACAAACCTACAGATAACAACATACTCAATGGGAAAAGGCTAAAAGCATTTTCCTGAAGGTCAGGAACAAGACAAGAATGCCCACTTTCACCACACCTTTCAATATTGTATTAGAAGACTTAGCCACAGCAATCAGACAAGAAATAGGAATAAAAGGTATCTGAATTGGAAAGGAAGAAGTAAAACTCTCGCTATTTGCTGATGACATGATACTATATAGAGAGAACCCTAAAGAACCCACCAAAAAACTCTTAGATCTGATCAATAAATTAGCAGGTTACAAAATAAATATTCAGAAGTCGATGGCATTTTTATACAGCAATGATGAACTTTTGGAAAGAGAAATTAGGAAAATATTCCATTTACAATTACATCGAAAACAATAAAATACCTGGGAATCAAATAAACCAAGAAGGTAAAAGACTTGTTCTCAGAAAATTATAAGTCATTGAAAAAAGAAATTGAAGATACAAATAAATGGAAGCACATACATTGCTCACGGATAGGAAGAATCCACATCATTCAAATGGCCATACTATTCAAAGCAATCTCTAGATTCAATGCAATCCCTATCAAAATACAAATGGCTTTTTTCAGTGAACTAGAACAAAAAATTCTGAAATTCATATGAAACCATAAATGAACTCAATTAGCCACGGCAATCTTGAGAAAGAAGAACATTGGAGATATCACACTACCTGATATCACACTCCACTACAAAGGCTACAGTGAAAACTGCATGGTACTGGATAAAAGCAGATACATTGATCAGTGGAACAGAATAGAGAGCCCAGAAATAAATCCATGCCTATATGCTCACTTAATATATGACAAAAAAGGTCAGGATATACCACGGGGTAAAGACAGTCTCTTCAATAAATGGTGTTGGAAAAACTAGACAAATACTGCAGAAAAAGAAAGAAAAGAAAAGAAACTGAAACACCTTCGAATATCGTATACAAAAATAGACTCATAATGGATTAAGGAAAGACCAGAAACCATAAAACTTCTAAAATAAAACACAGGTGGTAAACTCTCTGATATTCCTAAAAGTAACTTCTTTTCAGATATATCTCCCTGGGCAAGGGAAACAAAAGCAAAAACAAACAAACAAACAAACAAACAAACAAATAAAAACCACATCATACTAAAAAGGTTTTGTGCAGCAAAAGAAATCATCAACAAAATGAAAAGAAAACTGAATAACTGGGAGAACATATTTACTCTTGATACTACTCATAAGAGGTTAATATCTAAAATACATACAACTCAATGACAACAACAACAAAAAAACAATCCAATTAAAAAGTAGGCAGAAGATCAGAACAGATACTTCTCCAAAAAGGAAATACAGATGGCCAATAGACTTATAAAAAGATGTTCAACGTCACTAATCATTAGAGAAGTGTGAATTGAAACCACAATGAGATATCACCTGACACCTGTCAAAGTGCCTCTCATCAGTAAATCAAACAACAAGTGTTGGCAAGGATGCAGAGAAAAGGGAACCATCATACATTATTGCTTGGATTGCAAATTGGTACAGCCACTATGGAAAACAGTCTGGAGGTTTCTCAGAAAATGAAAAATAGATATATCTTTTGACCCAGCAAGTGCACTTCTTGGTATTTATCCAAGGAATGCCAAAATGATAATTCGTAAAGATCTATGCACCCCAATGTTCATGGCAGCACAATTGACAACAGCCAATATATGGAAGTAACCAAATGCCCGTCAACAGATGATTGGATAAAGAAGTTATGGTTCATATATACAATGGAATTTTACTCAGCCATTAAAAGAAAATGAAATCCTACCATTGCAATGACATGGATGGACCTAGAGGTTATTACCCTATTTGAAATCAGTCGGAGAAAGATAAATATCATATGATTTCACTTATATGTGGAATCTAAAAAACAAAAAGAACAAATTAATCGAAAAAAGATACAAATATAGAGGACTGTTTGGTGATGGACAAAGGGGATAGGAGATTGAGGGACTGGGAGAATGAGGTGAAGAGTTAAAGAAATTCAAGTTAGTAGTTGATAGATGGTCATGGAAATGAAGAGCATGGCATAGAGAAAGCAGTTAGCATTAATATATTGGCTAGGTGGAAAACCAGAGGATAAAAGGCGCAATCAAGGGGATCGTTTTATGAACTATATAGATGTTTAACCCATGAACTGTATACTTGAAACTAATAAAATTTTTTAAAAATCTAAAAAATACAAATAAAAATAAACACATTTGTTTAGTGAATGATTGAGCAACTACAATATAGAAATTCAAACTTACAAAAATCAAATATGAATAAAAGAAATTTTAGAGACTTGATTATTTTTAACTTTTATTTGATTATTTTACTTGATTATTTTTAAATTTCATTTAAAAATAAGAGTACTTCAAGAGTTTTTTCCTACTTCTCAGACTGTTATTTCCTAGAAGATAGCCTCATTAAATTTTATGATTTGCTATAGTATAGTATGATGAAGACCCAAATCCCAAATTTACACTTTAAAAAAATAGTCTTTTAAAAACTGTGATATGGATAAATTGATGCTGGTTCTATCTGAAGGCTGTAATTTCTCCTAGCTGTGCTTTAAGGTTTGTTTCTCAAAACCTCACACCTGTGTATGCAGAGATATTTCTTAAATTTGTTACAGCTTTCTGAACGGGAAATATCAAGCTATTGATAATTATTTACAAAAAAAAATACATACAGAATACTCAATATACAGTGTTAAGATAATGACATTTATTGTAAATACGTAAATGTGTCTCATTAATATCAATCATTCTGATCCTTGTTAATATAAGGGAACTATGTCATTTAAAACATGTAAGTTGAAGTGGTTATACTGATTGTTTCTCAATAGGATAAGATTTTAGCAGAAATAGTATAAAAATGGTATATAAAATAGTATATAAAAATAGTATATAAAAATAGTATATAAAATAGTATATAAAAATAGTATATAAAAATAGTATATAAAATTTGCATAGTCATTGCATAATGGAGAAACTGTTCTCATATTAACTGTCAGCTTTTGTAAATATTCCTTATACTGCCATTAAAATAAGAGGGAAAATTAGTATTCGATATTGATGCTAAATGTGACTTCTACAAAGATAAGCCCACTATTTCGTTTCAAAGGCAATGGTAAAATATCTGAGCGTTTAATAGAATTGTGTTTTTAATAACATGCACTGTGCATGCTGAATTAGAACATTTTGAATCTCTGATTACTATTATCTTATAGGTAAAAGAACTATTCTGATAAAATAGCTAACAATGACTATGAACATTTATTGGGAGATTTCAAGGAGCCAGGCACTGTGCTGAGTGCTTCATATACACTTTTTCATTTATAGTCCTAAGAAATTTGTTAGATAGTTTTGTCATCAGTGACAGACCTGATGCCTAGAGAACTGAAGAATCTTGTCCAAAGTTATTCAGCCCCGTAGTGGTTAAAAGATAAAAATATAGGTTTGTTTTCATCATCACGCTTTTGGAAAAGAGAAAAATGTAGATTTAAATGTTAAAATGTTGTTTTGATGGCCTTTATATTTTGTATTCATTAAACTTATTCTTTATGATCTTGGGATTTAGCAAATTTATAACATTTGATTAAGCTTTACTCAATATTGCCTTAAATGAAATGTTCCCTAGTTCCCTTAATAAATGACAGAAGAAGCACGACTACCATTGATTTCCTGCCTACAGATGTTCCTTATTTTATTTATTTATTTACTTATTTACCTATTTACTTATTTGCTTACTCATTCACAGCCCACTCTCTGGCTTACAATTCTGGATTCTGAGACCTAGAACCAGATAAACCCACAAGCTTTTACATACTAACTTGCATTCTCTCTGTTAATCCCATCTTCCAGATCTAGCCTACCATACTTGATTACTGTCATCTCTCAGTCTCTGCTACCAATAATGGAGTGCTCCATCTTCCCAAATTATGCTTTCTTGTTAGAAATCATTACAGATTATTGTTTCAACAAGCATTCAAAATAGATAATTCCTTAATATTAAGTGAACAAAAAGCTAACAGAAAAAAATATAAGCTCCTCCACTTTTGTCAGAATTATATTAGAACTCCCATGAAAAGCTTAAAATCACCATAATGTTGACTAACTTTCTCTTTGTTTCTATAGATTTAGAGCTTTATAAACATTTTCATAATTTTCTTTTTTCAAATCTATCTCTGGAGTTAATTAACATCTAGATCAAAGAATAGAGCATTATCGGTCTCCCACAGGATTAGTATTTCCTGTATTAGAACTCGATATAAATTGACTTAGGAAATTTGGATTTGTTTTTCTGAATTCATTTACTCACCTTATGTTTCTAAAATCCACCCAAATCATTGCATGAGGTCATATTCATTTTCATTGCTCTATAGAATTCCATGGTACAAATTTAATATGGTCAATGTACGCTATGTACTGTTGATTCCTAGTAGAAATTCTGAGTAAGGGGATATGCATATGTTCACACTTAACAGATGATGCCAAACTTTTTTCCAAAATGTAGTACTAATTTATATCTCATCATCAATATCTGAGAACTCCAGCTGTTCAAATTTGGTATTGTCTTTCTTTTTTATTTGAACCCTCTGATGAACAAGTGGTGGTTTCTTGGGGTTTATTTTACAATTCCTTAGGAGTTAATAAAGTTAAGTGCTTTCATATATACATACACACACATATATATTTTTATATCCCCTTTAATCAGTGCCTATTCCAATCTTATTCTTGTTTTGTTGTTGTTATTGTTTGAGTTCTTTTTTCTTTATTTCTGGTCTTGGGCCTTTTATTTTTATTTACTCGTGTGTTGGGGTTCTTTATATACTCCAGAGATCTTTGATTTTAAAGTTGTAGCATATCTTTGGTCTATTCGATTCAAGTGGTAATAGAGTATTTCAAATTACTATGAACTTCACTGAATTTGTCTTTTTATATGTTACTGGGCTTATAAAAAGCCTTGATCATCTAGGAAAAAAAAATCCTGGGAACAAATAAAGTGAAACAAATCAAAAGTGCTGTAAATTTACAAAAAGTAATGTAGTTACCACATCAAGTTTTGGGATCTACTTAATCTATGGAGTTTTATTTTTTCCTACTCATTAGAATGTATTTTGAAAAGGAAGACATTTCTTTGCCTCTTTTGAAAACGAAATTAAAGTCTCTTTGAAGTTTTCAGATATATAGTGTGACTTACAAACTAACCAAGCAAATTATATTCTTGTTATATACATAATCTAGCTCCAGGCTCACTGGTTTCATTTATTAATTAGAACTAGTAGGGAGTCACCCAGTTTTTATGGTCTATTTGGAAATAATT
Organism: Pteropus vampyrus; assembly: GCF_000151845.1. NCBI lineage: Eukaryota > Metazoa > Chordata > Mammalia > Chiroptera > Pteropodidae > Pteropus > Pteropus vampyrus. Next base: position 124,162 of record NW_011914827.1, on the reverse strand, counting down.
TTTTTCATGATACATTTTAAATGAATCTAGCACTTTAGTATTCTGATTGGCAATATCAATAGGCAATTCAAATAAAAATATATTTAGAGAAGTATGAAAAAAATTTTTTAAAAGGCTCATTTTAATCATTTTGCTTAAATTTGTGTTACCATGTCAGGTCAGTACAACACAAAGGGATCTGGAGGTTTAAGAAATTACAGGACATTTTCAGACAAAAATGTATTTCTCATTTGCCTGACATCTCTTTGGAATTGTGTCTTGCAATGCACTCCTCAACTTCAAAAAAATTCTGAGATCTTTAAATTGAGTGTCAATATTCCAGATAGATCTCTACCAGATGATGCTAAGTACAGTTCTTGAAACATAACACAGGAAAGTACACAACATTATCATTGCTCTACAACATATAAAATCTGCTACAAAAATTCAGGCTTAACTCAAAAGATAATATTCCATATCATACTCTGGATTGTTATATATTTAATCATCTAACAGACATGTAAGTATTACATAAATGTCTAATGCTACAAGAGTGTGATCAGACATCGAAATATAGGCACTGCCAGTGAATTTAGAAAAGAGAAAATGATTCGGCCACTCACTGAATAACAAACTATTTTTCTTAATGTATCATGTCCAATGACTTAAAACCCGTAAAAAAAAAAAAAAAAAAAAAAAAAAAAGCCCTGAAACTTTATATTTGTAGGTGAGCCACTCTTCATCTGCTTTCCTCATTCTCTAGATATATATAAGCTTAGAAAAAATAGTCCCATTTCCATTTTAAGCAATCGGAATTAAACCAGAGAAAAAGTTATCATGATACATGTGTGATGCGCTCAATTTGTAAAATTGCATAGCTGAATCAAATATTTGACTCTTAGGCTCCAGCAGATCAAAAGGAAAACATTATTAGCTACAACATAGGCTGTGACCATGTAACAGAAATATATCAGTTGTTAGGAAAAAACAATTTTCCTGACATTTGGTTTCTCCAATGGGGTTAAATATATGGAAAAAATACTGTGATAGATACATAACTTTCACAAAGGTATTATCAAATCTAAGCTCCTACTTTTGATAAAAAGGGACATTTCTAGTGCAATGATGGGTCATGTTACTCTTGATGTTGTGATCAGGCCCAAGAAAGTAATTGAAAGAACACTTCACTTATCTGAAAATAAATAAATAATTCAAGCATTACATGGAAAGTCTTGATTAAACAGGTTAAAAGGCATGGCTATATGTAAAAATAAATGGACATATAAAATTCAAAATGAGTCCAGTTGGAGATGTTACGTTTATGGGGTAACATGGCACCTGCTTAGATGAAATTTGAATTCTAGTTGAGAAAATTGGCACACAGATATATGATAACAGTATCACATGTTTCAGTGCCCAATTAGACACATGGTAGTTCAGTTATAAGGTCATCGCCCAGAAGATAATGAACCCTCAGGCACCTATGCATACTCACTTTGTTCACAGTAAAACTATATGAGGTCAGATGACATGCAATCATGAAGATAACCATGGTTATGTGAGATCTCCTATGAGATATCATTCTGTTGAAACAATGAGAAGTGTTTGTATAAAGTTGCGTATCCCACAGTTCCAAAATTGAATGAAAATTAAGTTTATAAGACCTTAATTCAGACTAGTACTTGTTTATATGTCTATTATGTAGAGTAACTAAGAAGAAAACATCACTAAATATTGTACAAGCTTCAAGTGACATCGACCACAAAACCTGTGATACATAAATGATGCTTTGGATTTCCAGATTAAGTAATCTAGACACTTTGAAGTTTAAAATGTAGCTCTCAAATATGATAGTATTTATAGGGCCTTTGTCATTTTTCCCCATGCCATTATTTTCCAAAGGTAAATAACATACGCACTATCGAAAATGGTTAAAGACTTTCAAGGGCTCCTAGTTCTAAAGCAATATTTGCATAATAGAAGACAACTGTGGCCCAGAGGAATAAAATATAGCATCCTATGGAGAGTTAAGAACAGATCTGAGCCTGAACCCCAGTGATTTAACTCCCAGCCCAGTGTCCTTCCACCTGAGAGGCCTAGAGCATAGGCTCCAGGCCAGAGAACATGGCTGTGAATCCTGGCCTCATCGCTGACTAAGTTGTACACCTTGGGCAGGTTATCTGTTGTTTTTTTGATTCAGTGTTCTCATATGTAAATTGAGAATAATCATACAAGCTACCTCATGAAGTTTTCGAGGGGAATAAATGAGTTAACTTCCTGAGAAGTATTTAGAGTACCTAACACAGTATTAATGGAGCTTACTGTGCCCCACCCCCCGAAATATGGCAAAGTGGCATACTGATATTTTGAATTAAATTTATGTAAAAAGCAGCTAGTGCAAAAGAAAGGGCACTGAAATTACCCTATGTCTCTCTGACAGCAGAAAGATACCTTCAGTTCACCAGAAGAAAAGAGAAACATCTTTAGCGCTAGAGAGAGAGAATTCAGGGCTGAGAAGCCTGTATAAACAAACCTTGTTCTTTCTACTAATTTATACCCCACGCCCAAACTTTACTTATTCCTTACTAACTAAACACATGAACTCAAATTTCTTTATCCTGTCAAATTCTAGCCAATTTATTGTACAAAAGTTGTCTGCTTTGGTCATTTCTTTAGGTCCATATCTATGAGACTTCTTTATATACATTGTAATCAAATTTGATTTTCTTCTGTTAATTTCTTTCATGTCAATTTAATTCTTAGACCAACAAGAGCCTGGAAGGGTAGAGGAAATTTCTACCCCCCTGACATTGTAAACTTGGGTTAAGAGTTAGCTAAATGCACCATTTTTGACATGAGTCAGGCATGAGTCTGGCCTAGGATAAGATGCTATGCTGGGGAAACATATGAATGTGCTCACATCATTAGGCCAAGGCTGGGGCCTAGGAGCCCTCAGAAGCCCTAATCTCTGTCAAGAAGCAAATTTTATTGCTCTCTACATTGTTAAACTTATATATTTACATACTTTTGCCACTAAGGAAATTTGTATCCTCTAACAGTGGTTATTTTTTTTCTCCCTACAGCAGCATTCTCCTAAAATGTCTGGTCCCCATTTCATGTATATTTATGAAATGTAATAAAGAATTGGTGATTTGTGAATGAGAACTCTCCCTTTCATGATGCTTTTTCAAAATATTATTTTCTTGTCCATAAATTTAAATATGTCTTTTTTTAATAACTCAAGAATGCAATATTCACAGTCTTGTTGACATCCAGGAGACATTAAGTCAATTATTTTAATTCAATTATTATGACACTGAGATTATCATATCAGAAACTTGGAGAAGGAAAGATTAATCCTTATTTCATTAACTTTTGGAAAATAGAAATTTAAAAGAATTAATCTTGATCATATTTTGCCTCTCCTTATATTTGCATTAAATTAGGCTATTGGTCATAGTTAAGAAGACATATAATGACTTCAAAAAGCTTGTTAAAAAATTGAGAGGTGTTTCTAAAACCAGATCTGACTGTTACCTTAATAGAGGGAACCATAATTCCCACAGGACATTTCAATTTGAATACCATTTGATTGCCTTGATAATTATTTTCTAATTATTTCACAGAAAATTTAGTATGCTCTGTTATTTTCTGCCCAAATTCTACTTCTGCTAAGATTCCAATCCTCCCTTCCCATGGGAATCAACAAATGATATAGATATTACAAGAAAATGTCTTGAACTACGGTAAATCTAACTTTGAATTCTTCCTTCACTGGCTCAGTGATACATAGAAAGTTACCCAACTTTATTAATCTTCATTTTTACATCAATACGATTAGGAACAATTATACCTATCTTGTAATTGGATGTTTTATTGATGTTTTATTTGCTTATTGATTTAAAAAAATCTATAGGCTAAAAAAAGTAAAGAATTTTTACATTTCTCACAAAGTAATCAAGATAAATTAATGGCAATTATTGTTTTTATAAGGTATAGATATTAATATTTATCAAAGGCCCTAGATGAACAAAAATTGTGATGCTTAAAGGTCAAGTTTAATCCTTTTTTTTATTTCACACAGAAAATTAAGAGTAATATGACATACGTAAATAATTCTTCACTTTTGATCATTTTGGCCAAATAGTGGCTTTCAAAAGTCCTTTCTACATTCTGGACACTGTTTCTCTGTGTATAAAAACATATGTTGTAAATATTTGCTTTGAGCTTATTGCTTGTCCTTGAATTGCTTACAATATCTTTGTCACAGGATCCTACCATTTTGATGTAATCAGTCATTTTTCTTTTGTATAGGAGACTTTTGTTAGTGTTATTCAAATAATGGCCTGCCCCTGAAGACGAGTGATTCAGAATCTTCTAAGGGATTCTGACATGTACTTCTTGCAGCCTGACAAGAGAAGGCATGGCCCCACAGTGAGCATCTGGTACTAATACCACTCATGACGTGTTGGAGAATAAGTGTTAAAACCACAGTTATATAATCAAGAAATGTAAATACAGTGACACAAATTTTGGCTACTGAATGTGAATATGAGATCCGCATTCAAAATAAATGAGGAGAAATGGATACCACTGAAGAATAACAGCTTTGAAATTTTGAATTTTTCTTTGACTGTGCTAAAACAAACATCACAACTAAATCAAGAAGAATTGCAACATCCAAACAGACCAATCGGCAGTTTGGAAAATGAAACTAACATCAGAAAGCTACCAAACAGTAAAAGTCCAGGAACAGATGGCTTCACCAGTGAATTCTACCAGACATTCAAAGAAGATTTAACACCCATTCTGTTCAAATGCTTCCAAAAAAATCGAAGAGGAGGCAATACTTTCCAACTCTTTTTATGAGGCCAATAGTACCCTGATACCAAAACTTGGTAAGGTTAACACATACCCACACACAAACTACAGACCAATATCTCTCATGGAAACAAACGGAAAAATCCTAAATAAGATACTAACAAACCGAATACAGGAACATATTAAAAAGATTATACATCACGAACAAGTGGGCTGAATCCCAGGGGCAAAGGGATGGTTCAAGAGACACAAATCAATTAATGTGATACCATGTAAACAAATTAAAAAATAAGAATCATATAATCATATCAACAGATGTAGAAAAAGCCTCTGAAAAGATACGGCATCCATTTATGATTAAAATACTGAACAAAATCGGTACAGAAAGGAAATACCTGAATATAATAAAGGATACGTGTGACAAGCGCTCCGCCAACATTGTGCCGAATGATGAAAAACTAAAAACCTTCCCTCTAAGATCAGGAAAAGGCAAGGCTGTCCACTATCGCCACTGTTATTCAAAATAACATTGGCGGTCCTAATGAGTGCAATCAGGCAAGAAAAAGATATGAAATACATCCAAATAGGAAACGATGAAGTCACACTGTCACTATTTGTGCATGACATGATTCTCTATATAGAGAAACCTGAAGAATCCACAAAAACGCTCATAGACAATAAGCAAATACAGTAAAGATTCTGAATACAAAACCAATATTCAAAAATCCATAGCATTCCTATACTATAATAACGAAGGTTCAGAAAAAGAAGTGGAAAAATCATTCCTTTTGCAATTGCAACAAGGAGAATAAAATACCTATAAATAAATCTAATAAAACATGTGAAACACCCTTATAATGAAAAACTATAAGAAGACTCTATTAAAAGAAATCGAAGAAGATATTCCGTTTTCTCCAAATGTAAGAATCAGTAAAGTTAAGATGGACTTATTACCTAAAACATTATACAGATGTAATGCAAGCCCCATCAAAATCCCATCAGCATTTGTTAAAGAAATGGAACAAAAATCATCAGATTTGCATGGCACCACAAAGAGCCAGATTTTCCAAAGACATCATGAGGAAAAAAAAAAATGAGACTGGAGTCATCACTCTGGCTGACTTCAAATTCTCCTGCAAAGTGACAGTAATCAAAACAGCAAGGTACTGGCAGAAAAACAGGCACACACACCAGTGGAACAGAAACGAGAGTCTAGAGGTAAACCCATATTCCTATGGGCAAATAATATCAACAACAAAAAAAAAGCCAAAAACATACGGCGGAGAAAGGAAAGACTCCAATAAATAGTACTGAAAATACTGGAAAATCCACCTGCGAAAGAATGAAACTAGAATGTTGTCTATACCACATACCATAATTAACTTAAAATGGATGGATGACTTCCCTGGATATAAGACCTGAAACAATAAAATGCATAGAAGAAAATATAAGAAAAACACCGAAGGCCTTTGGACTGAAAGAGGGTTTTACGAATTTGACCTCCAAGGCAAGGGAAGTAAAAGCAAAAATAATTGAATGGGACTACATCAAACTCAAAAGCTTCTGCTCAGCAAAAAAAAAAAAAAAAAACCATAAATGAGGTGAAGAGACAAGCATCTGAATGGGAAAACATATTTGCAAGCAATGCCTCTGATAAGGACCTAATATCCGAAATATACAAAGGATTCATATGACTCAATAACAACAAAAGAACAAAAGATTGAATCCACACATGGGGATAGGACCCGAACAGACACTTCTCCCTCCAGTACATACAAATGATCAACAAATACAAGAAAGATGCACCACATCGTAAGCTGTTAGGGAAATGAAAATCAAAAGCAGAATGAGACACCATCTCACATCTTTTAGAATAGCTATAATCAACAAGACAATAATAACAAAGTTTGGAAAGCTTGTGGAGAAGTAGGAAGCCTCATACACTGCCGGTGGAACTGCAAATTGGTATAGCTGCGATGGAAAAGAGTATGAAGATTCTTCAAAAGACTAGGAATTCATCTCCTATATGATCCAGCCATCCATCTACTGGCTATTTACTCCAAAGACTTGAAACCCCATATTCGAAAAGATATTTCCACACCGATGTTCATAGCAGCATTATTCAAACTGGCCAGGACATGGAAGCAACCGAAGTGCCCTACAATACAGGATTGGCTAAAGAAGCTGTGGCACTTCTATGCAATGAAAACTTGCTCAGCCAAAAATAGAGATGAAATACTTCCATTTGCAACAATATGGATACATTCTCAAATAATCATTTAAGTAAAATAAGCCAGACAGGCAAAGTTGAAAATGATGTCATATTATTTATATGTGACATATAAGCCTATAAGCAACAAAGGAACAGGACAAACAGACCTTCAGCGACATGGACAATGGAGTAGTGGTTAACAAAGGGTAGGGGGTCAGGTAGGAGGGGTGAGGTAGATGGGGAAAAGGGGCCTAATTATATGGGATTAGAGAGAGGGTTAAGTGGGTAAAGGGTATCCAATATATGGTAGCTGAAGAAACCCGGACTTTGAGTGGTAACCACGCAATAAAATAAATAGATATCAAATAGTACACCTGAAAAATATAGTAATATATTAACCAATTTTTCCTCAATAAACTTAATTTACAAATATTAATTAATTAATTAATTAGTATTAAAAGAACTGTAGCCAATCGAGAACTGGTTTTGCTCGGGGTCATTAAATTATTATGCATGTATGTTAATAGCCATTTAAAAAAATATTGAAATACTTTTAGAAAATATCTGTACCTGAATGTCTAAAATGCTCTGATTTCTAAACTTTCACCTCAAATATAAGTAATATTTATGAATTTCTTTCTTAGTAATGAAACCATTGCAAATTTATGAACCTCATTACAAATTCTCAAACTGAATTGATAAAATCTCATTAGGAAACTGGAATATGAGCCACTTTAGTCTTGGACTGGGGTTTTAAAAACTTCTATTGGTTAGTTGTTTTTTCTGATATATTTAAGTTTTTAAAATTTTACTCGAGTACTAACATTGGCTGTCCTGATTAATATTTATGTAGCTAGCACTTTGAATTTTAAAAAGTATTGTCAAAAAACTAGCTTCAGAACGCATTACATTATTTCTTCTATTAGAAACTTCCAGCTTTATATCTGTCACTAGGAACTCCATTGTGAGGGTCTTTGGAGTTACCCTGAATAAAACCTATCAGATACATGCAAATCTAGGAGAAAAACACACATTTTAAATATTTATTTAGTATAACACATCATAAATAATTTGATCTTGTTTCTGTAGTAACAGTAAAGCCCCCAAATTTGCTGAGTATTCACCTTGTAATTAACCTGTATTTAGTTCAGCTAACCCAACTCACATATCTCCAAGTGTCAGGTTTTTGTTTAAGCAGAAATGAGTCCTCAGTTAATCCAAACTACATGGTATTAGTTTCTCTGCACAAAGTAAGCCCTTCACTTTACCTTAGATTTGTGTCCTAATAAACTTCCTCATATCTTAACTCTTAGCACAGAAGCAAACATTCTTGCATCCTCAGATACACCTCCAATTGTAGAATTTTTTTCTGAACCACTAAAGGATGATCATTTTCATCCTGAATCTCAGAATATCCTTTTGCTGTATTATATTAAGAATAAGAAGCAATATATCTTTATTGGTGGTTATTTATGCTAAGAAATGCACTGGGATACTTATTGTACTTTATTTTTTCAAAAACAATGGAAATCACTTAAATAAAATAAAAAGTCATTCCTCAATGACATGTCTAATACCACAAAATCCCCAGAGGACACTGATAATAACACTTCTGGAACAATAATATTAAGTTGTTTTTACTTCTTTTAATTACGATGTCCTTGCAATTAATTTGACTTGATTTAATAGGCACTAATATTGTACTCTAAACATTTTAAAGAGACTACTCGACTCTTTCTGTTTACGAATACTTTGCATACATTGCCAAGTACACAAAAGTGACACAAATACAAAAACGCCATAAACAATAGATAGATAGATAGATAGATAGATAGATAGATAGATAGATAGATAGACAGACAGATAGATAGATAGATATAGATATAGATATAGATATATAGACATTTTATTCTTTTTGATACTTTTTGATATTGAATTTATTGAAGGGACACTGTGTAATAAGAATATATAGCTTTCATATATCATCCGTATATTGCATTGTGTGCTTACCACCAAAAGTCTAATCTTCTGTCACCGTACATTTGAGCCCCTTTACCTCCAGAAACCACTAAACTGTTGTCTATGTCTATCATGTTTGTTGTTTTGTCTTGTTCATCATTTTTCTTTCAGTTTTACGTCCTAAAAGAGTGAAATACTATGATTCTCCAATTTTCCTTTCTGGCTTATTCTCTTAGTATGACTATTTCAAGGTCCATCCATGTTTGCACAAATGGCAGTATTTCAGCTTTTCTCATGACTGAGTAATATCCCATTGGATATATGTACCACATCTCCCTTAGCCAATAATCTATCAAAGGCCTTTCAGTTATTTCCATGTCTTGGCTACCATCAATAATAAAGATATTAGATATACGGATTTTATAAACTCCAGAGAGAGTACAGTAAAATAATTATTTACAATATCAATTTTGCATTATGAAAAATCTCTAAAATTAACAAATATAGAAAAATCTTGATAAATATTTCCGCTCCTGATAGTATATTATTGTAAAATTCCTATAAAATATTTTGTCCAACTTTAACAATTGAATTGAAGTTTTTCAAGCAATTTTATATTATATTCATCTCACAAACATTATTATGATATTAGACACCATGCTTAAATATCGATTAAGTTTACATCCATATTTGCTATAAGACGGATATAGAATTTAATCAGATTTAATTCAGTGCTTTAAATAAACCATGGAATAAAAATTATTATAGCATTTCCATGCCATAAATTATGAAAACAAATACAATTATGAAAAGATTGTTATAGTATATAGTTAAATATCCATCTAAATTCTTTGATAAAACTTTTATCTAACATGTTTCGGCACGTTTAACTTTATATGCATAATAAAATTAACCATGATAAATATACATATTAAAGTATGTAATTCTCTCAGTTTCTTAAAATTGGTTGCTCTTCTTGTCTTTAATTTCCTTTCAATATGAATTGTGTGTTAGTTATTCCTCTTGATTTTAATAATATTTGACTCAATATTTAATTTGTGTAATTAAATTTTAATACAATGGAATCATTAATCTCTTTTGTGGACTGTATGAAAAAGAATGCCCTTTCATTTGTCTTGAATTTACCTTTATCCACTTTAAGAAATGTCCTGTATTGTTGAGTGTCAGATTTGGTCACAAAACAAAAGAATTTCTTCAAGATACAGTACCTAATCTAGAAATGAAGGGCAGGGAGGATTCCACAAATGAACCTGGAGGGCACTGTGCTAAGAGAAATAAGACAGAGAAAGAAAAGTAAATGCTGTATGCTCTCATTTATAGGCAATAAAAAATTTTAAGAAATAACTTGAGCCAGAGCCTAAGTCTAATACCAGTAATTCTCCATGTATGTGGTGTGACCTTACGCAGGTCATTTACAACTTTTGAGCTAAAATTTCTCATCATTAACCTAGTAAATGTTTATAATTAATTAGATTGCAGGAGCAAATACATGGAAGGCATTAAAACATGCCAGCTTCACTATTTGAAATATGACAGACTCGGAGCTTAGTAACTTACAAGGTGGAAAGTATTAGTACTACTATCATCATCATCATCATCATCATCATCACTATGATTATCAGAAAGAGGAAGAATATCAATGCCATGGAATTAAGAAAAGTCCTAGTACTGAGTTATAAAACAAAAGTTTTTCATATGGGGAATATTAAAGAATAGAATAGAAAGTACATATATCTTTACTGTAACTTTACTGTAAAGAGAAGAAGTTAAGTAGAAATAAACACTATTAGAAAACATAGCAAAAGTGCCTTATTAAATGCCTATACTGTGGTGTACATGGCAAGACTACAAACTTACAGAAAACTCATTCAGAAAAGTCACCAGTCTTGGAGGAGAACAGACACAGGCTATAACCTAATGGATGTAAAAATATTCTGAAATTACAAGCCTATAAAAATTGTTTTATCTTGAAATGCATAACCGTAGCTGAGACAAATATACATGTTCAAACAAAACAATAAACAAAATGTGCATTTTCGACATTTCACTAAAAACAGAAATATATATTTAAGCCCAAAGTTATTTTGTTTACATAGCAGCAATGATTGATAAATTTGGAAAAATATATAAGTAAATAAAAAAATAATGTGAGCCAACAGCAATGAGAAAAGACTGGATCTTGGATATACAATTTACTAAGCTTTTGAAAAGGTACATTGATTGGAGTGACTCATAGCACGTAGGCAGTCTTGAATTGTCAAACATACCCCGACACACACATACACAATCAGAAAGGAATATATGACCTTTCTTGAGATTATAAAGTAATTAAGTTTCAATGAGATCATGAGAAAGAGAAAAGAGAACCTGGTCCAAAAAACTTAGTGTCCTGGTTCTTGAGACAGAGTGCCTAAAACCCCTTGTAAATAGGGGTGACAGGACAACATTTTGTTTTAACATTTCGTCTGTAACCCTAGTTCCTAATACATAGCCCTAATTTCCTAATTTCCTGAGACATACAAACATCTGATACTGAGCTTCTAAATCCCAGAGCATTTCTGGTGTCATAGGAATATCTTTGGTTCTAATGAGGTGACCCTTGATAGGCTTCAGGATGGGTGCAGGTTACAGAAAGAACAAGGCATGATTTAGGAGCTTTAAACCTTCATTTTTATACCGCACTCTCCAAAGAGGGAAAATAGCTGAAAATGGAGTTAATAATTGATCTTGCCAATGTGATAAAGCCTCCATAAAAATCTCTAACATGTGAAGTTTGGAGAGCTTCCAGGTTCGTGAATGCATCCATGTTCCAGGAGGATGGTGCACCCTAACTCTATGGAAACAGGAGCTCTTGCACTGGGATGCTTCCCAGTCTAACCTTATGTATCTCTTCATCTGGCTGTTCATCTGTACCCTTTATCACATCCTTTAGTATATCATAACCTAGTAAATGCAAGTAAGTGTCTCCCTGAATTCTGTGGGCTGTTCTAGAAACTGACTGATTAAAAAAGGGGTGTTATGGAACTTCTGATTTAAAGGCAAGTCGGGCAGACAAAAGTTGTGGGTGTCCTGAGGACATACTCTTTTTGATTGGCATCTGAAATAGGACACAGTCTTATGAGATTTAGTCTTAACTTATGGGGTCCAAACTAACTCCAGTTAGTATTAGAATTAAATTGAATGTAGGACACCCAGCTGGTGCTGCTGAGAATTGCTCGATGAGTGGCAAACCCAGATATCTGCTGTCAAAAGTATTGTAAGAGTGGTGCTAGTGTTAGAGTAAAGGAGAAACAAACAAGTGGAGTGAGTTTTGTCCTATATAGTATATATTAGCATACTAGCGAACTGTTTGGATCATTATGCTAAGTCTTTTGGAAAGTGTAAAAAAGAGATATTGAATCTATAGGCTATAACTTAGTAGCTGAATTAATTCATCCTCATTTGCTATAAGTGTAGCTTTGAACATTTTCATGAAAATTGTGGACCATATATCCAGAAAAGGACAATAATGCATGTGAGTAAAGAGTTTTCATTTTAGAGCAGTCATGGGCTCTATGGGTCTCATTAAGGACTGCTGCTTTCAAATGCTTCTTGTGAAAAAATCTAATTTGTCAGCAACATGGGAAGAGAAAAGTCAATTACGACAGGTTGATAAGTTGGATTGTTAAACAGTCATGAAAATGATGTTTTCTAAGAATATCTAATGATACAAAATATTTTGGATATAACATGAACTAAAAAGAAAAAAAAGTTTTTAAAACCAAAAATTCATGATAATAATTATGTGTATGTTTATATGGGTGTTTCTGTGTTTGTGTGTGTGTAGCCCTCGGAGAGACTTTAGATATGCACATTTTAAAAGCATTCAAACATACAGGATTGTAAACTATTCTCTTATATACGTTCCTTAATTTTATGCAATGACAGGACTTTATAATTAAGAAGACCTTAATGTAAAATATGTTGAAAGACTGCAGGGAAGGGAGAAAACAGCAGTTATAAAGCATGATATACAAAAATGAAATATCTTTGATTCCTTTCTATGCCTTTTCGAAAACATCATGTCTTGCATCTAAAGAGCCTGGGCATATATATACAATGGAATATTACTCATCCATTAGAAAAAATGAAATCCTACCATTTGCAATGATATGGATGGACCTAGAGGATATTATGCTGAGTGAAATAAGACAGAGAAAGATAAATACAATATGATTTCAAATATGTGCAGAATCTAAGCAACATAAAGAATGAATCCAATACAGATTCAAAAACATAGTGGACGATCTGGTGATGGACACAGACAGGGAAGGGGTGTCGGGGGCTGGGAGAATGGGGTGAAGTTGTTAAAGAAGTACACATTCCTAGTTCCTAGATGGGCATGGGCTTAGGGAGCATGGCATGGGGAATGCAGTCTGCATTACTATATTGGATAGGTGGAGGCCAACAAGAGGGAGGGAGCAATTTTGAACTATATACATGTCAAACCAATGTACTGTATACTTGACATTAAATTAAAAAATAATAGAGACTGGGCAGATGCCATGCGGATCTTTACTATTTTTACATCAACGAGCCCTAGCCATTGCTAGTGGAACATACATAATTTCCCCCTGAAATGAAAAGAATTTTCCTCCCTGTATTTTTGTCAGAAGATATTTCCCCAGGCATACCTGATTTACCTGTAAAGATTTAAACAAGAAGCAATGACTAAAGAGAGAAAAAAAACTTGAAAAACGCAATCTAATTATCTTTTATCTGTAGAAATTTGCTTCACTCATTAGTCATCTGCTATGCAACATGTTTAATAAATAGATTTGTGAAGAAATTGTAGAAGCAAACAAACTGAATCTATTTAACTACAACCACTTACGCAATGAACATGTGAAAATTAGTCCTTAGAATGTATTTAATGAACACTTGTCAAACAGGGGCTTTTAGTTTCTGCAATTTTCATTCAATTCAAGCATTATGTATAATCTTTCCAAAATTTCTAAAATGAAAAATATTGTTTGAAGGAACATAAACTAGTACATTTTTTTAAAAGATCCAGTAAATCAGCTATTTAAATTTCCAAGCATCGGTCATAGTAAAATTAAAAATGAAATTTTCAGTGTGATGGAAATCTAGCACTATAATTTTTAAGATATATGCTACTCCTCCACACCTGTGCCCACACTACTCACCTAAATATTTTAGTCAAACCCATTTCACTTTTTTGATTTGTCTGTCCCCACAATTCTCAGATCAATATTTCGGTCAACCACTGTTAAGGTCTAAATTGGTTTTGGAAATGGTAAAATGGAATGTCTTGGGTTGTCCTCCAAACATTTTTACCGCTCTTATTTTGGACAAAGAATTCCACTTTTCCTCCCTTAGTATACCTACCTCAATATGCCTCATGCTCTTAGAGCAACTGTCAATCACAGTGCTCTGCAGCCCACCCTTGGGCGAGGGTACAGGTAGGTCTTCATCAAGGCAAATCAGATGCTCTAAGTTTGTCACCTGCAGAGAATGCATGAGCAGGCAGTAATACCGCAGCAGCTTCTTTGTCCTTTGCAGTAGCGGCACGCTAGTCGCTTCCCTATACAGTCTGGGTTCTTTGCCCAGGACAACAGAAAGCCACAGTGTGTGGTGCGTAGGGTCTAAGCATAATTTGAAGAGAAAACGTTCTGCTGCGTATGTGCTTGGAATCTGTGTCTTCGGAAGGGCCGTTCCATACGCGGACCCTGTATACTTTGTAAGGCATGTGGAAATGGAAACCGTGTGCCAAGATGTTTATTGGGACACTGACCAACTTTGAGAGCATTGAGCCTGGGATCCCGATATGCTTAGTTCAGAAGTTAGATCACGCTGATGAGTAATATTTGAGGCTAAGGTTTCAAAAGAGCTGCTTTCACACTCTAAGCTTCTGTTTAGAGACCGTTCTCGAACTCACCCTTCTGTGCTACGTGACACACAGGTATGGACCATGGGCTGCGGTCTGGTTCAAAAGAGCAACTTGAAAACTGTGGCCTCTGAAGCAAAGTTAAACTCCGGCCACAACTACACAAGTCTGCAATTCACGCTAGAAACCTGGCAGATCTCATTGTGGAAATTCGTAGGAAGCGGGTTCAGGCATCGGTGAGTGGAAGAGAGCCTACGGTACGTGCTAAAAAGACATTAGATGCAGCGATTAACGATATGTTATTGTTTTTTTCAATATTTCGGTCCCCATGTGGCCATGAAGGGGAGATAGAAATACTACAAACAGGAGTGAGGGTATGCAGCCCATGCAAAGGAGACTGGTATGTGAATGCCTGATTTCCGTATCCAGAAGTGCAGTCAACGATCTGGCGTCGGTATTTGTATGCGTTGTGAAAGAAGGCGGCACTCTAACAATGTACCAAAAGGATCTCCATTCTTGCCCATCATTCAAGTTATACATTTTTTTTTTTTTAATTTTAATCGGAGCCAGTTTCCAGTCCCGTTGTTTTTGACATCGGTATGCTCAATGCCGGTGTGACATAACTTTACTTCTGTTTGACGTGTCCTGTTTTCAGTACCGTAGAGCTGGTGGGTGATTCTTTGACATCCATGCTCCTCTTCTTGACATCTGCCTAGAATGCACGAGCAGGTACTGAGAGTGGCAGCCTGTTTGTAGTTTGTAGTAGCGGCGACCAGACAGCTTTCCTATACTGTCTCTCTATGCCAAGGAAAACAGAAAGCCACCGTGTGTGTGGCGTGTCGAACCCAAGGGTCATTTGTAGAGAAATCCCTATCGGGAGGTGTGCGAGGAATCTGTGTTCTCAGAAGCGCCGTTCCATACGCCAATCCCAAATGTCTTCTAATGCCTGTGGAAATTGAAACCGTTTCCCAAAGATGTTTCGAGGGACACTCACCGACTTATGGAGCATTTCTGCTGGGATCCAAATATGCTTAGTTCCAAGGTGAGATCGCTCTGACGAATTCCGTTTGAGGAAAAGGCCTTGAAAAGAGCCGCTTTCACACTCTAAGCTTCTGTTTACAACCATCCCCCGTACTCTCCGTGGATACTAAGTGATATACAGATATTTTGAGGGGGCTTCAGTCTTGATCTAAATAGCGACTTGAACACTGTAGTTTCTGAAGCGAAGCTGGAATCCCCCCAGCAACTACAAAGTGTGAAATCACTGCTGGAAACCGTGCTGTTTTCATTGGGGAAATTCGTAGGAAGCGGGTTAGACCGCAGTGATTAACAACTTGGTATGGCGGTTCAATAATTCAGTTCGCATGCTGCCATTGAGAGGATGTAGATATACTGTCAACTTTAGAGAAGGTATGCAGCGCATGCAAAGTTAAGAAGTATTTGCATGCCTGATTTCTCTATCCAGAAGTGCAGTCCAAGCTTCGGAGCCCGAATTGGTACATGTGCTCAAAGCAATAGGCGTTCTAACAACATACAAGAAGGAATTCCCCTTCTTGCTTGTAATTCGGGGTAGACATTTCTGATTTAGCAAGGTGCGAACCGCGTTGTTTTTGACAGGAGTGAAAATCAATCCCCATGGGACAGGACTGTAGATCTGCATCGACGTGTCCTGCTTTCAGTACCAAAGAGCTGCTTGGAAGCGCTCTTGACAATCATGCTCTGGAGCTTGCCGTTTGCCTAGATTACACAAGGAGGGAGTGATATAGTTGCCTCTGCTTTGTGGTTCGCAGTAACGGCACACTTTTTTGATACAGCTCTTGTATACAGTCTCTCTTTGCCAAGGAAAAATGAAAGGCACTGTGTGTGGCGTGCAGTGTCCAAGGTTCATTTCGGGAGCAATCCCTTCCGTGAGCATGTGCTTAGAATCTGAGTCCTCTGCAGCTCATTCCATACACGAACACGAAGTGTTTTGTAATGCATATGCAGATAGAAACTGTCTCCCAAAGATGTTTCCGAGGGGCACTGACCAAGTGATGAAGTAATACGGAAGCTCAATAAAACATATCTGTATATCACTTAGTATAAAAGATGCATACGTCGTACCATTTCTGAACAGAAGCTTACAGAGTGGAATTGCTCTTTTCAAAGCTTATGCCACAAACATTATTCTACAGTGTGATCGAGTTCACCATTAAGCATATTTGGATTCCTGCCTTAATGCTCCATCAGATGGTCAGCATCCCTGTTAATCATCTTTGGGAGACTGTTTCAATGTCCACATGCATTACAAAACATTTAGCGTTCATGTATGGAAGGTGGTTTTGGAAATACAGAATCCTAGCACACCAAACCAGCGGGATTTCTCTTCAAATTTCTCTTAGACACTATACGCCACCAACATTGGCTTTCTGTTTTCTTTGGCGAATCTAGACTGTATACGAAAACTGATAGTGTGCCGCTACTAAAAACTACAAATAAGTTGTCACTGTATTACTATCTGCTCGTGCATTCTAGGCACACAGTTAGCTCAAGAGCGTGGATGTCAAGACTGTTTCCCACCAGCTCTTTGGTACTGAATACAGGACATGACAAAACAAATGTACATTATGTCACACTGAGAGTGAGCATAACTCATGCTAAAGAAAATGTGACTAAGAACGTGCTGAAAAAAAATGTATTACCCAAATTAAAAGCAAGAATAGAAATTACTTTCTATACCTTTTTAGATTCCCAATTTACTTTATAGAATATGCCAAAAGAGCAGCACAGCTTTGACTGCACTTCTGGATGACAGAAATCAGGAATTCAAATACTACTTTCCTTTGAATGTGCTGAATACTTTCTCTAAAGTGTATAGAATTTCTATGTCTTCTTAATGGCAACATGTGAACCGAAGTTCAAAACACCATACCAGGTTGTTAATCACTGCAGTCTAATGTCTTTTCAGCATATACGCTTCCCTCCGAAACACGGATGACTGAACCCGCTTCAAACGAATTTCCACAATGAAAATTGCAAGATTTCCAGAATTTATTTCACACTTTGCATTTGTTGGAAGATTCCAACTTTTCTTAAGAAATTGCCATTATCAAGTCACATCTTAGAAAAATACAGCAGCCCATTAGTAATACCTGTATATTACTTAGCATAAAGGATGATTACGGAGCAGAGTATCTGAATGGAAGGTTACAGAGAAGAAGAGGCTCTTTTTAAACATTTACCTCAAACATTACTCATCAATGTGATATAACTTCTGAATTAAGCTTATTTATATCCCCGCCTAAATGCTCCAAAGGTTGATCAGTGTCCCACCAAACGTCACTGGATATGGTTTTAATTTCCACATGCATTACAAAACAGTGTTCCACATGCATTTAATTTCCACATGCATTACATTACAGTGTTCATGTATGGACGCCGACAGAATGATTTCTCTTGAACTTACCCTTCGAGATTACACACCACACACAATGATTTTCTGTTTTCCTTGGCAAAGATAGACTGTATAGAAAAGGTGGAAGTGTGCTGCTACTACAAACTATAAAACAGCTGCAATGTATTACTACCTGCTCATGCAATCGAGGCAGATGGCAAGCTCAACAGTATGGATGTCAAGACAGTTTCTCACCAGCACTTTGGTACTGAAAAAGGACATGTCAAAACAGATCTACAGTTATGTCAGATAGAGATTGAACCTCACTCATTTAATAATAATGTGGCTAAGATCTTGCTGAAATCCAAAATGTATTACCTGAATTACAGGCAAGAACTGCAATTCCTTTCTGTATATTCTTAGAGTGCTGACTTACATCACATCACACACAGTAGCACAAAATCTTTGACAGCCCTTCTAGATTACTGAAGGAAGGGATTCAACAACGAGTTTCCTTCGAATGTGCTGCATAATTTCTCTAAGTTTATAGTAATTCTATCTATTCATAATGGCAACATGTGAACTGAAGTATTGAACCACCATACCATATTGTTTTTCGCTGCAGTCTAATGTCTTTTCAGCATTAACGCTCTCTTCCAAAACACGGATGCCTGAACCTGCTTCATACGAATTTCCACAATGAAAAATGTCACGTTTCCAGTATTAATTACACACTTTGTAGTTGTTGAATTCCAACTTTGCTTTTGAAACTATAATGTTCGAGTCGCTATTTAGAACATGACTGCAGTCCATTCAAAATATCTGTATATCACTTAGTATAAACGATGTCTTTGGAGGATGGATTCTGAAAAATGGCTCTTTTCAAGCCTTTGCCTCAAACATAATTCGTCAGAGTGATTTAACATCTGAACTAAGCATATATGGATTCCAGCATAAATGCTCCAAAAGTTAATCTGTGTTCCTGTAAACATCTTTGGAAGTCGGGCTCAATTTCCTCATACAGTACAAATCAGTTATGGTTCTTGTATGGAAGGGCACTTCTGAGAACAGAGTCCAGGCACAACTCACCAGAGGGATTTCTCTACAAATTACCCTTCGAAACTACAGGAGACACACAGTGGCATTCTGTTTTCCTTGGCACATAAAGACTGTATAGGAAAGCTGTTAGTGTGTTGATAGTACCAACTAGAAGCAAGCGGCCAATGTATCACTATCTGCTTCTGTATTCTAGACAGATGGTAAGCTCAAGAGCATGGATGTCAAGACAGTTTCCCACCAGCTCTTTGGTACTGAAAACAGGACAAGTCCAAACAGATCTACACATATCAGACTGAGATTGAGTAATACTGTGTCAAAAATAACGAAGCTAAGAACTTGCTCAATTCAAAAACGTATAATTCAAATTACAAGCAAGAATTGTATTTTCTTTCTGTACATTGTTAGAGGTCTGACTTAATTCACAGCATATAGCAATAAGCACCAAATTGTTGACTCTACTACTGGATACAAATCAGGCATTCAAATAATAGTTTCCTTTGCATGTGTTGCATACTTTCTCTAATGTTTGCATTATTTCTATCTCCTCTTAATGGCAACATGTGTACTGAAGTATTGAAACACATAACATATTGTTAATTGTTGCAGTCTATTGTCTTTTCAGTATATATGCTTCCTTCCAAAAAACAGATTCCTGAACCATTTCATACAAATTTTCACAATGAAAACTGCCAGGTTTCCAGTATTACTTTCACACTTTTTACTTGTTGGAAGATTACAAATTTGGTTTAGAAACTACAGTTGTAACCGTCGCCTCTTAGAACAATACTGCAGTCCATTAAAATATCTGTATATCATTTAGCATAAAGCATGTGTACAGAGCACCATTTCTGAACAGAAGCTTACAGAGTGGAATCAGCTCTTTTCAAAGCCTTTGTCACAAATATTATTCGTCAGAATAATCTAACTTCTGAAGTAAGAATATTTGGATAACAGCCTAAATGTTCCAAAGGATGGTCAGTGTCCATCTAAACATATTTCAGAGGCGGTTTCATTGTCCACATGCATTACAAAACATTTAGTGTTCGTTTATGGAACGGCACTTCTGAAGACACAGATTCCTAAAACATCCTCACCGAAATGATTTCTCTTCAAATTACACTTCCACACTACATGCCACACACAGTGGCTTCTATTATCCTTCACAAAGTAGAAAGATGGTATAGGAAAGCTGTTAGTGTACCTCTACTACAAACTACAAAAAAGCAGCCACTGTATGACTACCTGCTCGTGCATTCTAGGCCAATGGTAAGCTCAAGAGCACGGAGGTCAAGATTGTTTCCCACCAGCTCTTTGGTACTGAAAACAGGTCAAGTCAAAACAGACCTACAGTTATGTCAGACTGAGATTGAGCATCAGTCATGTAAAAAACAATGAGACTAAGAACTTGCTCTAATCAAAAATATATAACCCAAATTACAGGCAAGAATTGCATTTCCTTTCTGTACTTTGTTAGAGTGCTGACTTGCTTCAAAGAATGTACCAACAATAGCTCCCCAATGAATTCTAGCAAACATTCAAAGAAGATTTAATGCCTATTATTCTAAACGCTTCCAAAAAATTGAAGAGGAGGCAATATTTCCCAAACATTTTTATTATCCTTACCAAAACCTGGTAAGGATAACATACACACACACAAAACTACAGACCAATATCTGTCATGAACAAGATGCAAAAATCCTAAATAAAATATTAACAAACCAAATACAACAACATATTAAAAAGATTATACATTACGATCAATAGGAGTGCATACCAGGGCCAACAAGATGGTTTAACAGACACAAATCACTTAATGTGATGCACCATGTTAACAAATTAAAAAATAAGAATCATATGATCATATCAATAGATGCAGAAAAGCCTTTGATAAGATACGGCATCCACTTATGATCAAAACACTGAACAAAATTGGAATAGAAAGGAAATACATGAATATAATAAAGGCTATATGTGACATGACCTCCACCAACATTATACCGAATGGTGAAAAACTAAAAAACTTCCCTCTAAGATCAGGAACAAGGCAAGGCTATCCACTATCTCCACTGTTATTCAATATAACATTGGAAGTCCGAGTGAGTACAATCAGGAAAAAAAAAGATATGAAATGCATCCAAATATGAAACGAAGAAGTCAAACTGTCACTATTTGCACATGACATGATTCTCTATATAGAAATCCCTAAAGAGATCACAAGAACACTCCTAGACAATAAGCAAATACAGTAAAGTTTCTGAATACAAAATCAATGTTCAAAAATCCGTAGTGTTCTTATACTATAATAAAGGGTCAGAAAAAGAAGTGGAAAAATCATTCCTTTTGCAATTGCAACAAAAAGAATAAAATCCACAAATAAATTTAACGAAACATTTGAAGGGCCTATATAATGGAAATTATAAGATGTTATTAAAAGAAATCGAAGAAGATACAAAGAAATGGAAAGATATTTCATGTTCTTGGATTGAAAGAATCAACATAGTTCAAATGACCTTATTACCTAAAGCATTATACAGATTTAAGGCAATCGACATCAAAATTCTATAGGCAATTTTAAACAAATAGAACAAGAAATCATCAGACTTGTGGAAGCACAAACAACCCCGAATTACCAAAGCCATCCTGAGGAAAAAAAAAAAAAAAAAAGGGAGGCTGGAGGCATCACTCTGGCCAATTGCATATTGTACTATAAAGTGACAGTAATCAAAACAGCATGGCATTGGCAGAAAAACAGACACATGGACCAGTGGAACAGAAACGAGAGTCCAGAAGTAAACCCATATTTATATGGGCAAATAATTTTCAACAAAAAAGTCAAAACATACAGTGGAGAAAGGAAAACCTCTTCGATAAATAGTGTTGGGAAAAATGGAAAGCCGCCTGCAAAAGAATGAAACTAGACTGTTGTCTATCATTACACACCATTATTAATTCAAAATGGATTAAGGACCTGAACATAAGACCTGAAACAATGACATGAATAGCAGAAAACATAGGAACTAAACCCAAGGCCCTTGGACTGAAAGAGGATTTTATGATTTGACTTCCAAGGCAAGAGAAGTAAAAGCAAAAATAAATGAATGGGACTACATCAAACTCAAAAGATTCTGCTCAACAAAAGAAGCCGTAAACAAGGTGAAGAGACAAGCATCCGAATTTGAAAACATATTTGCAAGCAATGCCTTTGATAAAAGTCTAATATCCAAAATTTACAAAAGATTCATATGACTCAATAACAACAAAAGAACAAATGATCGGCTCCAAACATGGGGAGAGGACCTGAACAGACACTTCTCCCTCCAGCATATACAAATGGTCAACAAATATGTGAAAGATGCACATCACTAGCTATTAGGGAAATGAAAATAAAACAACAATGAGATACCATCTCACACCACTTAGAATAGCTTTAATCAACAAGAAAATCATAATAAAGTTTAGAGAGCTTGTGGAGAAATAAGAACCATCATACACAGCTGTTAGGACTGCATA
Organism: Pteropus vampyrus; assembly: GCF_000151845.1. NCBI lineage: Eukaryota > Metazoa > Chordata > Mammalia > Chiroptera > Pteropodidae > Pteropus > Pteropus vampyrus. The sequence goes on along the minus strand of NW_011914827.1, from coordinate 101,341 downwards.
CTGGTACAGCCACTATGGAAAAGAGTATGAAGTTTATTAAAAAAAACTAGGAATTGATCTCCTATATGATCCACCATTCATCTACTGGCTATTTACCCCAAAGACTTGAAAACTCATATTCAAAAAGATATTTGCACACCGATGTCCACAGCAGCATTATTCACACTGGCCAGGACATGGAAGCAACCGAAGTGCCCTACAATACAGTTCTGGCTAAAGAAGCTGTGGCACAGATATGCAATGAAATATTGCTCATCCATAAAAAGAGATGAAATACTGCCTTTGGCAACAATATGGATACACCTTGAAATAATCATACTAAACAAAATGAGCCAGATAGAAAAAGTTGAAAATGATGTGATATCACTTATATGTGGCATATAAACCTAAAAGCAACAAAGTAACAGGACAAAGAAACAGACCCTCAAGGACATGGACAATGGACTAGTGGTTACCGAACGGTAGGGAGTCGGGGAGGAGGGGTGAGGTAGACGGGGTAAAAGGGCTTACTATAAGCGGGTAGAGGGACGGTGAAGTTTGTAAAGGGGATGAAATATATGGTAGCTGAAAGAAACTGGACGTTGGGTGGTAATCACACAATCGAATATTTATGCTAAGAAATGCACTGGGATAAATACTTATTGTACCTTATATTTTCTAAAATAATGGAAATCACTTAAATAAAATAAAAGTTCATTCCTAAATGGCAAGTCAAATACCGCAAAATCCACAGAGGACACTGATAATGACCCTTCTGGAAGAATAATGTTAAGTTGTTGCTATCTCTTTTATTTACAATGTCCTGGTAATAGATTTGACTTCATTTAACAGGCACTAAATATTGTACTCTAAGCATTTAAATGATACAACTCTACTGTTTCTGTTTACCAAGCACACAAAAGTGACACAAGTACAGAAGCATCTTATGACGTAAGAGAAACTGCCATAAAAAATAGATGTATATATATAGATATAGATATAGATATATAGATATAGATATAGATATTGATATAGAATTTATTGAGGGTACACAGGTTAATAAGATTATATAGCTTTCTGTGTACAATTTGATAATATATCATCCGTATATTGCATTGTGTGCTTACCATCCAAAGTCAAATCTTCTGTCACTGTACATTTGAGCCCCTATATTCTAGAAACCACTAAACTCTTGTCTGTGTGTATCATGTTTGTTGGTTTGTCTTGTTCATCTTTTTGCTTTCAGTTTTACATCCTACAAGAGTGAAATACTATGGTTCTCAACTTTTTCTGTCCGGCTCATTCTCTTAGCATGACTGTGTCAAGGTCCATCCATGTTTTCCCAAATGGCAGTATTTCACCTTTTCTCATGACTGAGTAATATCCCATTGGATTTATGTACCACATCTTCTTTAGCAAATCTTCTATCAAAGGACATTTCAGTTATTTCCATGTCTTTCCATGAACAATAAAGAAATTAGATATACGTATTTTATAAACTTCAGTAAAATCATTATTTAAAATATCAATTTTGCCGTTATGAAAAATCTCTAAAATTAACAACTATAGAAACATCTTGATAAATATTTCCCCTCCTGATAGTCGATGATTGCAAATTTCCTATAAAATAATTTGTCCAACTTTACAATTGAACTGAAGTTTTTCAAGCATTTTTATAATATATTTGTCTCACAAACAACATTATTATAATATTAGATACCATGCTTCCATTTTGATTAAGTTTACATCCATATTTGCTATAAGACGAATATAGTATTTAATCAGATTTAATTCAGTGCTTTAAGTAAACCATGCAATAAAAGTTATAATAGCATTTCCATGCCATATATTATGAAAGCAAGTACAAATGTAGAATGAATGTTATGGTATGTAGTTAAATTTCTATATAAATTCTTTGATAAAATTTTTATCTACCAGGATTGAGAACCTGTAACTTTATATGCATAATAACATTAATCATGATAAATATCTATATTAAACTTATGTACTTCTCTGAGTTTCTTAAAATTGTTTGCTATTCTTGTCTTTAACTTCTTTTCGATATGGACTGTGCGTTATTTTTTCCTCTTGATTTTAAAAATATTTGACTCAATATTTAATTCATGTAATTAAATTTTATTAGAATGGAAACATTAACCTATTTTGTTCTTGGGTGAAAAAGAATGCCTTTTCATTTGTCTTGAATTTACCTTTATCTACTTTAAGAAATGTCCTGCATTGTTGGGTGTCAGATTTGGTCACAAAACAAAAGAATGTCTGCAACATACAGTACCTAACCAGAAAATGAAAGGCACGGATGGCAACATGGATCAAACATGAGAGCACTGTGCTAAGAGAATTAAGACAGAGATAGAAAAGTAAATGCTGTATACTCTCATTTATAGGCAATAAAAAACTTTAAGTAAGAACTTGAGCCAGAGTCTAAGTCTAATGCCAGTAATTCTCCATGTATATGATGTGACTCATTTTGAGTTAAAGATTCTAATGAATAACCTAGTAATCATATATAACTAACTAGATTAAAGGAGCAAACACATGGAATGCATTAAATACATGCTAGGTTCACTATTTCAAATATGACTGACTCGGAGCTTACTAACTTACAAAGTGGAAAGTGTTAGTAATATCATCAGCATCATCACCATCATCGTCATTACTATGATTATCAGAAAGAAGAGGAATATCAATGCCATGGTATTAAAAAAGTCCTAGTACAGAGTTATAAAAGAAAAATTTTTTTCACATGGGATATTAAATGGAAAATATCAAAGAACAGAGTAGAAAGTACATATATTTTTACTGTAAAGAGAATTTAAGTAGTAATAAACACTATTGGAAAACATACCAAAAGTGCCTTATTAAATGCCCATATTTTGGTTCACATGGTAAGATGACAAATTTACAGAAAACTTATTTAGAAAAGTCAACAGTCTTGGAGGAAATCAGACACACACTATAAACTAATGGATGTAAATATATTCTGGTATTACAAGCCTAATATGAATTGTTTTATTTGAAAATTAACCGTAGCTGAGATAAAAAGAAATGTGTTCCAAAAACAATTTATAAACTGTGAATTTTTCACACATCATTAAAAACAAAAGTATTTTTTAAGCCCAAAGTTATTTTGTTTACATTTGGTAAAATATATAAGTAAATAAAAAAGAAATATGAGTCAACTGCAATAACAAAAATTGGAATTTGGATATGGAATTTACTAAGCTTTTGAAAAGGTACATTGACTGGTGTGACTCATAGCATGTAGGCAGTCTTCAATTGTCATACATACTCCTATACAGACACACAGACACACACACACATACAATCAGAAAGGAATATTATGGTCTTCTGAGATTATAAAGTTATTAAGTTTCAATGAGATGATGACAAAGAGGCCCTCATCCAAAAGGATTAGTGTCCTGGTTCCTGACACAGAGCTCCTAAATCTCCTTGTAAATAGAGGTGACAGGAGAACATTTCGTCCTATCATTTAGTCTATGACCCTACTTCCTAAAACTTGGCTCCTAACGTTTCTAATATCTTGAATGATAGGAACATCTGATACTGAGCTCCTGAAAACAGAGCATTTCCGGGGTCATAGGAATATATTTGGTTCTAATGAGGTGACTTTTTGTGGGCTTCAGGATGGGCGCAGGTTACAGAAAGAAAATTCATGATTTAGAAACTTTAAACCTTCATCTCTATACCCCACTCTCTGGAGAGGGAAAATAGCTGAAAATGGAGTTAATAATCAATCATGCCTATGTGATGAAGCCTCTATAAAAATCTCTAATATGTGATGTTTGGAGAGGTTCCAGGTTGGTGAATATATCCACATACCAGGAGGATGGTGCAACCGAACTCTATGGAAAGAGAAGCTCTTACACTTTGATGCTTCCCAGTCTAACCTTATGTATCTCTTCTTCTGGCTATATATCTGTACCATTTATCATATCCTTCAGTGCATCATAACCTAGTAAATGCAAGTAAGTGTCTCCCTGAATTCTGTGGGCTGTTCTAGAAACTGACTGATTCAAAAAGGGGTGTTGTGGGAACTTCCGGTTTATAGGCAAGTAAGACAGAAAAAAGTTGTGGGTGTCCTGAGGACCTACTCTTTTTGATTGGCATCTGAGATAGGACACAGTCTTGTGAAACTGAGCCTTAACTTATGGGGTACATGCTAACTCCAGGTAGTATTAGAATTAAATTGAATTGCCGGACTCCCAGCTGGTATTGCTGAGAATTGCTCGATGAGTGGCAAACCCAGATATCTGCTCTCAGAAGTGTTGTAAGTGTGGTACTAGTGTGAGAGCAAAGGAGAAACAAAGAAGTGGAGAGAATTTTTTTTCTGTATAGTATGTATTAGGATACTAGCAAACTTTTTGGATCATTATGCTAAACCCTTTGAAAAGATAAAAAACAGACATTGAATCTATAAGCTATAACTTAGTAGCTGAACTGATTCATCTTCATTTAGTATGAGTGTAGCTTTGAACATTTTCATGAAAATTGTGGTCCATATATCCATAAAAAGGACAAGTAGGCATGTGAGGAAAGAGTTTTCATTTTAGAGAAGTCATGGGCTCCAAGGATCTCATTAAGGACTGCTGCTTTCAAAAGCCTCTTGTGAAACAAACAAGATTGTCAGTAATATAGGAAGAGAAAAGTCAATTACAATACATCCATAGGTTGAAATGTTAAAAAGTCATGAAAATGATGTTTTTGAAGAATATCTAATGATATAAAATATTGTTGATATGACTTGAACTAAAACGAAAAAAAAATAAAACAAGATTTTAAACCTAGAAATTCATGATCACAATTATGTATTTGTGTGTGTGTGTGTGTGTGTGTGTGTGTGTGTGTAGCACTGGGAGGGACTTAAGATATGCAAATTTTAAAAGCATTCAAAAGTACAGGATTGTAAACTATTGTATTTTGTGATAGTGACACAGTAACAGCTTTCCTATACAAACTTTCTTTTCCAAGGAACACAGAAAGCCAGTTTGTGTCATGTAGTGTTGTAGAGAAATCATTCTGTTGAGTATGTACTTGGAATATGTGTGGTCAGATGCGCTGTTCCATACACGAATTCTATGTATTTTGTAATGCATGTGGAAATTAAAACCGTTTCCAAAGATGTTTAGAAGGACACTAAACAACTTTTAGAGCATTTATGCTGGGTTCCAATTATGCTGAGTTCAGTAGTTAGATAACACTAGCAATTAATGTTTGAGTCAATGGTTTAAAAAGAGCTGCTTCCTGTCTGTAAAATTCAGTTTAGACACTCTGCTCCATACTCATCTTTTATGCTAAGTGATATCAGATATTTTGAATAAGCTTCAGTATTGCTCTAAGAAGGGTTTTGATAACTGTACTTTCTGAAGAAAAGTTGGAAACTTCCAACAACTACAAAGTGTGAAATAAATACTGAGAACCTTGCCGTTTTCATTGTGGAATTTCGAATGAAGCGGATTCAAGCATCTGTTTTTGGGAATAGAGCGTATATGCTGAAAAGACATTAGACTGCCGCTTTTAACAATGTGGTATGCTTTTTCAATTCTTTGGTTCACATATTGCCATTAAGAGTAGATAGAAATACTGTAAACCTTAGAGAAAGTATGCAGCACATGCAAGGGAAACTCATTTTCGAATGTCTGACTTCTGTAATCCAGAATTGCTGTCAAGGATTTGGTGCTTGTATTGGTATATGTTGTGAAATAAGTTGGCACTCTAACAATGTATAAAAAGGAATTGCAATTCTTGCTTAGAATTCAGGTTATACATATTTTATTTGGGCCAGTTTCTAGTCCCGTTGTTTTTGACATGACTGATGCTCAATCCCACTGTGAAATAACTGTAGATATGCTTTGACATGTCCCGTTTTCAGTATCATAGATCTGTTGGGAAACTGTTTGGCATCCATGCTCTTGATCTTACCATCTGTCTAGAATGCACGAGCAGGTAGTAATACAGTTGCAAGTTCTTTGTAGTTTGTAGTAAAGACACACTACCAGCTTTTCTATAAAGTCTATCTTTGCCAAGGTAAAAAGAAAGACATTGTGTTGCGCATACTGTCCAAGGGTCATTTGAAGAGAAATCGCTCTGGTGGGAACGTGCTTGGAATCTGTGTTCTCAGTAGCTCCGTTCCATACACAAACACTAAATGTTTTGTATGTATGTAAATATGGAAACCAACTCCCAAAGACGTTTCAGAGGGACACTGACCTTCTGATAGAGCATTTAGATGGGGATCCAAATATGTATCCTTCAGAACTTAGATCACTCTGATGCGTCACTTTGAGGCCAAGGTTTGAAAAGAGCCACTTCCGCTCTGTAAACTTCTGTTTAGAAACTCTGCTCCGTACTCATCCTGTACGCTAAGTGATATACTGGTATTTTGAATGGGCTGCAGTATTGCTCTAAGAATGGTTTTGATAACTGTAGTTTCTGAAGTAAAGTTCGAATCCTGCAATAACTACAAAGTGTGATATCAATGCTGTAAACCGTGCTGTTTTCATTGTGGAAATTCGTATGAAGCGGGTTCAGGCATTTTTTTTTTTTTTTTTTAGAGGAGAGCGTATATGCTGAAAAGACATTAGACTGCAGCGATTAATAACGTGTTTCAATATTTCAGTTCACATGTAGCCATTAAGAAGACATAGAAATACTATAAACTTTAGAGAAAGTATGCAGCGCATGCAAAGGAAAATCGTTTTTGAATGCCTGACTTCTGTAATCCAGAAGTGCTGTCAACGATTTGGTGCTACTATTGGTGTGTGCTGTGAAGTAAATCAGCACTCTAATAATGTACAGAAAGAAAGTGTAAATCTTCCTTGTAATTTTGGTAATACATTTTTGTTTTGAGCAAGTTCTCAGCCGCGATGTTTTTGACATGTGTCATGTTCAATCTCAGTCTATCATATCTGCAGATCTGTTTGGAAGTGTACTGTTTTCAGTACCAAAGAGCTGGTGGGAAAATGTGCTGACATCCATTCTCTTCAGCTTGTCATCTGCCTAGATTTCACGAGCAGGTAATAATACAGTAGCTGTTTCTTTGTAGTTTTTAGTAGTGGCACACAACCAGCTTTCCTATACAGTCTATCTTTACCAAGGACAACAAAGCCACTGTGTGTGGCGTGTAGTGTCCAAGAGTAATTGCAGAGAAATCCCTCTTTTAAGAAGGTGCTTGGAATCTGTGTTCTCAGAAGTGCCGTTCCATACACGAACACTAAATGTTTTGTAATGCATGTGGATTTGAAACCATCTCCCAAAGATGTTTCAGAGGGACCTTGACTACATGATGGAGCGTTTAGGCGGGGATGTAAATAAATTAATTCTCCAGTTAGATTATTTGATGAATAATGTTTGCAGCAAAAGCTATGAAAAGAGCCATTCCACTAAGATTCACTTGAGAAATGGTGCTCTGAACGCATCTTTTATACTAAGTGGTATACAGATATATTTAATGGACTTCTGCATTGATCCATCAGTGTCCCTCTGAAACATTTTTGGGAGACAGTTTCTATTTCCACATGCATTACAAAACATATAGTGTTTGTGTATGGAATGTCCCTTTTATGGACACAGATTCAAAGTATTCCTCAACAGAATAATTTCTCTTCAAATGACACTTCAACACTACACGCCACACACAGTGGCTTTCAGTTTTCTTTGGCAAAGAAAGACTGTACAGGAAAGCTGTTAGTGCATTCTATGCTGACAGCAACCTCAAGAGCATGGATGTCTAGACTGTTTCCCACAAGCTACTTGGTACTGAATACAGGACACGTCAAAACAGATCTACAGTTATGTCAGACTGAGATTGAGCTTCATTCTTTTCTAAAACAACGTGGCTAAGACCTTGCTAAATCAGAAATCCATAACTCAAATTACAAGCAAGAATGGCAATTCCTTTTTCAACATTGTCAGAATGCCAACTTATTTCACAACATATACCAATACTAGCACCAAACTGTTGACTGCACTTTGGGACACAGAAATCAGACATTCAAATATCAATTGTCTTTGCATGTGCTGCATACTTTCTCTAAAATTTATAGTATTTCTATCTCCTCTTCATGGCAACATGTGAACCAAAGTATTGAAACAGCATATGGCATTGCTAATCACTGCAGTCTAATGTCTTTTCAGCATATACTTTCTCTTTCAAAAAACGAATGCCAGAACCTGCTACATACAAATTTCCACAATGAAAGCTACAAGGTTTCCAGTATTAATTTCACAGTTGTTTGAAGAGTCCAACTTTGCTTCAGAAACTACAGTTATAAAGTCCCTACTTAGACCAATACTGCAGCTTATTCAAAATATCTGTATATCACTTAGCATAAGGGATGAGTACGGAGCACCATTTTTAAACAGAAGTTAACAGAAAGGAAGCAGCTCTTTTTAAACCGTTGCCTCGAACATTACTCGTTAGTGTGATATAACTTCTGAATTAAGCATATTTGGATCCCAGCATAAATGATCCAAGATATTCAGTGTCCCTCTAAACATCTTTGGAGACGGTTTCAATTTCCACATGCATTACAAAACATATAGAATTCGTACATGGAACGGCCCATGTTTGGACACAGATTCCACGCCCATGATCAACAGAATGATTTCTCTTCACATTACCCTTCTACACTACACACCATAGACTGTGGCTTTCTGTTTTCCTTAGCAAAGAAGAAAGACTGTATAGGAAAGCTGTTAGTGTGCTGCTACTATGAACTACAAAGATGCCACTGTTTACTACCTCCTCATGTAATCTAGGCAGACAGCACGCTCAGGAGCATGGTTGTCAAGAGAGTTTCTCACTAGCTCTTTGGATGTGAAAACAGAACACGTCTACACAGATCTACAGTTATGTCAGACTGAGAATGAGCTTCATTCATGTCAAAAACAACACCGTTAAGACCTAGCTGAATCATAAACATGATCCGAATTACAAGCAAGAATTGCAATTCTTTTTTCTACATTTATAGAATGCCATCTTATTTCACAATATACCAATAGTAGCACCAAATCGTTAACTGCACTTCTGGATACAGAAATCAGGCCTTCAAAAACGAGTTTCTTTTGCATGTGCTGCATACTTTCTCTAAAGTTCATAATATTTCTATCTCTTCTTAATGGCAACATGTGAACCGAAGTATTGAACCACCATACCAAGTTGTTAATCGCTGCAGTCTAATGTCTTTTCAGCATATACTCTCTCCTCCAAAAAACAGATGCCTCTACCTGCTTCATACGAATTTCCACAATGAAAACTACCAGATTTCCAGTATTAATTTTACACTTTGTAGCTCTTGAAAGATTTCAACTTTGCTTCTGAAACTACGGTTATCAGATCGGGTCTTAGAACAATAGAGCAGGCCATTTAAAATATCCGTATATCACGTAGCATAAAGGATGACTACGGAGCATCTCTTCTAAACAGAAGCTTACTGAGTGAAAGCGGCTCTTTCAGTGCCTTGGCTTCAAACATAATTCGTCGGAGTGATCTAACCTCTGAAGTAATCATATTTGGATCCCAGCAAAAATGCCTCAAAAGTTGGTCCTTTTTCCTCTGAAACTTTTTGGGAAGACGGTATCAATTTCCACATGCGTTACAAAACAATTAGTGTTCGTAAATGGAACGGCACTTCTGAGAATATAGATTCCAAGTACAACCTCACCAGGGGATTTCTCTTCAAATTACCCTACAATACATGCCACACACTGTGGCTTTCTGTTGTCCTTGGCAAAGAAAGACTGTATAAGAAAGCTGTTAGTATGTCGCTACTATGAATTACAAACAAGCTGCCACTGTATTAATACCTGCTCGTGCATTCTAGGCAGATGGCAAGCTCAAGAGCATGAATGTCAATACCGTTTCCCACCAGCTCTTTGAACTGAAAACAAGACACATCAAAACAGATCTACAGTTATGTCAGACTGAGACTGAGCAACAGTCATGTCCAAAACAATGAGACTAAGAACTTACTCAAATAAAAAATGTATAACCCTAATTACAGGCAAGAACTGAAATTCCTTTCTGTACTTTGTTAGAGTGCCCACTAGCTTCAAAGAATATACCAAAACTAGCTTCCCCCATGAATTCTACCAAACATTCAAAGATTTAATGCCTATTCTTCTCAAACTCTTCCAAAAAATTGAAGAGGAGGCAATAATTCCCAACTTTTTTTATGAAGCCAATATTACTTGGACATCAAAACCTGGTAAGGATAACACATGCACACACAAAAACTACAGACCAATATCTGTCATGAATGCAGACGAAAAAATTCTAAATAAGATACTAATCAACCAAACACAGCATCATATTAAAAAGATTATACATCACGATCTAGGGGGCTGCATCCCATGGGCAAAGAGATGGTTCAACAGACACAAATCAATGAATGTGATATACCATGTAAACAAATTAAAAAATAAGAATCATATGATCATATCAATAGATGCAGAAATCCTTTGACAAGATACGGCATCCATTTATGATCAAAACACTGAACAAAATGGGTATAGAAGGGAAATACCTGAAAATAATAAAGGTTACATGTGACAAACACTCGGCCAATATTATACCGAAAGGTAAGAAACTAAAAACCTTCTCTCTAAAATCAGGAACAAGGCAAGGCTGCCCACTATGGCCACTGTGATTCAAAATAACATTGGAGATCCTATGAGTGCCACCAGGCAAGAAATGCTATAAAAGGCATCCAAATAGAAAACGAAGTCAAACTGTCACAATTTGCACATGACATGATTTTCTATGTAGAAAACCCTAAAGACTCCACAAGAACACTCCTAGACAATAAGCAAATACAGTAAAGTTTCTGAATACAAAATCAATGTACAAAAATCCGTAGTATTCCTATACTATAATAACGAAGGGTCAGAAAAAGGAGTGGAAAAATCATACCTATTGCAATTGCAACAAAAATAATAAAATATTTATGAACAAATCTAATAAAACATTTGATGGGCTTATATAATGAAAACTATAAGAAGGCCGTATTAAAAGAAATCGAAGATATTCTGTGTTCTTTGATAGGAAGAATTAACAAAGTTAAAATGACCTTAATATCTAAAGCATTATACAGATGTAATGCAAGCCCCATCAAAATCCCATCAGCGTTTTTTAAAGAAATGGAAAAAAAAAATAATCACATTTGCATGGCACCACAAACACACAGATTTGCCAAAGCCATTTTGAGGGTGAAAAAAAAAATGAGGCTGGAGGCATCACTCTGGCTGACTTCAAATTTGCCTGCAAAGCGGTGGTAATCAAAACAGCATGTTACTGGCAGAAAAAGGGAGACACAGTCCAGGGAAACAGAATCATAAGTCTAGAAGTAAATCTATATTCCTATGGGCAAATAATTTCAACAGAAATAGCCAAAAACATACAGTGGAGAAAGGAAAGACTCTTCAATACATAGTGCTGAAAAAAAACCTGAAAATCCACCTGCAAAAGAATGAAACTAGAATTTGTCTATACCAAACACCATAGTAAACTCAAAATGGATGAAGGACCTACCTGAATATAAGACTTGAAACAATAACATGCATAGAAGAAAGATAGGAACTAAACCCAAGGCCCTTGGACTGAAAGAATTTTATAAATTTGACCTCTAAGGAAAGGGAAGTAAAAGCAAAAATAAATGAATGGGACTACATCAAACTCAAAAGCTTCTGCTCAGCAAAAGGATCCGTAAACAAGGTGAAGAGACAAGCATCCAAATGGGAAAATATATTTGCATGCAATGCCTCTGATAAGGGCCTAATATCCAAATTATACAAAGGACTCATATGACTCAATAACAACAAAAGAACAAATGATCGAATGCGAACATGGGGAGAGGATTGAACAGACACTAGAGGATTGAACTGAACATACAAATGGCCAACAAATATATGTAAGATGCTCAACATCGCTAGCTATTAGGGAAATGAAAATCAAAACCACAATGAGACACCATCTCACACCTCTTACAATAGATATAATCAAGATAATAATAACAAAGTTTGGAGAGCTTGTGGAGAAATAGGAACCCTCACACACTGCTGGGGAGACTGCAAATTGGTACAGCCACTATGGAAAAGAGTACAAAGGTTCCTCAAAAAACTAGGAATTGATCTCCAATATGATCCAGAAATTCATCTACTGGTTATTTACCCCAAAGACTTGAAAACCCATATTCGAAAAGATATTTTCACACCGATGTTCATAGCAGCATTATTCACACTGGCCAGGCATGGAAGCAACAGAACTGCCCCCACGAAACAGGATTGGCTAAAGAAGCTGTGGCACATATATGTAATGAAATATTGCTAGGCCATAAAAAGAGATGAAATACTGCCATTTGCAACAATATGGATACGCCTTGAAATAATCATACTAAGCAAAATAAGTCAGACAGAAAAAGTTGAAAATGTTGTGATATTACTTATAAGTGCCATATAAACCTAAAAGCAACAAAGGAACAGGACAAAGAAACAGACTCTCAGGGACATGGACAATTCACTAGTGCCTACCAAAGGGAAGGGGGTCAGGGAGGAGGAGTTAGGTAGTCGGGGTAAGGGGGCTTAACTATAAGGAGGTAGAGGGAGTGTGAAGTGGGTAAAGGGGATCAAATATATGGTAGATGATGGAAACAGGAATTTGGGTGAAAATCACACAATAGACTACATAGATGTGCAATTATAATGTACACCTGAAAATCATAGAATTAGAAAAAGCAATATTACCACAATAAACTTAATTTACAAATATTAATTAATTAATTTAAAAACTACTACCGGCAAAAAATAACTGGTTTTGCTCGGGGAAATTAATGTTTTATGCATGTACGTAAATAGCTATTTAAAAAAATGTTGAAATACTTTTAGAAAATAACTTCACCCGAGAGTCTAAAATGCTCTGATTTCTAAAAATTTACTCCAGATGAAAGTAATATTGATAAATTTATTTCTTAGTAATAAAACCATTGCAAAACTGTGAACCTTTAATCATTACAAATTCCCAAACTGAGTTGATAAAACCTCATTAGAAAAATATGGAAAATGAGCCACATTTGTTTTGGACTGGGGTTTTAAAATTTTCTGTTGGTTAGTTATTATTTTCTGACCTATGAAAGCTTTTAAAATTTTACTCAAGTACTAACATTAGCTTGTTAACTTATATTCATGTAGCTAGCATTTTGAATTTTAAAAAGTATAGCCAAAAAAATAGCTTCAGAACGTATTACATTATTTCTTCTATTAGAAACTGCTAGCTTTGTATCTGTCACTAGAAACTCCATTGTGAGGGTCTTTGGAGTTATCCGGAATACAACCTTTCAGAGGCATACAAATCTAGGTGGAAAACACATATTTGAAATATTTTATTCAGTATAACACATCATAAATAATTAGTTTTTATTTCTGTAGTAAAAGTAAAGCCCCCAAATTTGCTGAGTATTCACCTTGTAATTAACCTGTATTTAGTTCAGCTAATTCAACTCACATATCTCCAAGTGTCAGGTTTTTGTTTAAGCAGGAATAAGTACTCAGTTAATCCAAACTACATTGATATAGTTTCTCTGCACAATTTAAGCTCTTCGCTTGTACCTTAGTTTTGTATCTTGATAAACTTGCTCATACCTTACCTCTTAGCACGTAAGCAAACATTCTTGCATCCTCAGATACACCTCCGATTGTAGAATTTTTTTCTGAACCACTAGAGGATGATCATTTTCATCCTGAATCTCAGCATATACTTTGGCTGTATTACATAGAGGATAAGAAGCAATATATTTTTATTGGTGATTATTTATGCTAAAAAATGCACTGGGATAAATACTTATTATATTTTATTTTTTCTAAAACAATAGGAATCACTAATAAAATGAAAAGGCATTCCTAAATGACAGGTCTAATACTGTAAAATCCACAGAGGACACTGATAATGACACTTCTGGCACAATATTAAGTTGTTGCTATTTCTTTTATTTACGATGTCCTGGTAATTAATTTGACTTGATTTAATAGGCACTAAATATTGTATCTAATCATTTTAAAGATACAACTCAACTGTTTCTGTTTACGAACACTTTGCACACATTACCAAGTACACAAAAGTGACACAAATACAGAAACACCTTATGAAGTAAGAAAAACTGCCATAAAGAATATACGAACATAGATATTTTATTCTTTTTGAAATAGAATTTTTTGAGGAGACACTGGTTAATAAGATTACATAGCTTTCAGGTGTACAATTTATATATATAATACATCATCTGTATATCGCATTGTGTACTTACCACCAAAGGTCAAATCTTCTGTCACCATACGTTTGAGCACCTTTATCCTTTATACGATGCCCGTTTCTCTCTAGTAAGCACTAAACTGTTTTCTGTGTCTATCGGTTTTTGTTGGTTTGTTTTGTTTGTCTTTTTGCTTTCAGTTTTACATCTTACAAGAGTGAAATGCTATGGTTCTCAACGTTTCCTGTCTGACTTATTTCTCTTAGCATGATTACCTCAAGGTCCATCCATGTTTTCTCAAATGGCAGATTTCACCTATTCTCAAGACTGAGTAATATGTCATTGGATTTATGTATCACATCTTCTTTAGCCAATCATCTATCGAAGGGTATTTCAGTGTTTTCCATGTCTTGGATACCATGAATAATAAAGATAATAGATCTACGTGTTTTATAATCTCCAGGGAAAGTACAGTAAAATCATTATTTAAAATATCAATTTTGTGGTTATGAAAAATCTCTAAAATTAACAACTATAGAAACATCTTGATAAATATTTCCACTCCTGATAGGCGATGATTTTAAATATCCTATAAAATAATTTGTCCAACTTTAATAATTGAACTGAAGTTTTTCAAGCTTTTGTATAATATATTCATCTCACAAGCAACATTATTATAATATTAGATACCATGCTTCCATATCGATTAAGTTTACATTCATATTTGCTATAAGATGAATATAGAATTTAATCAGATTTAATTCAGTGCTTTAAGTAAACCATGGAATAAAAATTATGATAGCATTTCCATGCCATATAATTTGAAAGTAAGTACAATTATGGAAAGATAGTTATAGTATCTACTTAAATATCTATCTAAATTCTTTGATAAAATTTTTATCTGCCAGGTTTGTGCACCTTTAATTTTAAATGCATAATAACATTAATCAAGATAAATATATATATTAAACTTTTGTACTTCTCTGAGGTTCTTTAAATTGGTGCTCTTCTTGTCTTTAACTTCTTTCAATATGGATTGTGTGTTAACTTCTTCCTCTTGATTTTAAAAATATTTGACTCAATATTTAATTCATGTAATTAAATTTTATTAGAATGGAATCATTAATCTCTTTTGTGAACTGTGTGAAAAAGAATGCCCTTTCATTTGTCTTGAATTTACCTTTATCCACTTTAAGAAATGTCCTGTATTGTTAGGTGTCAGGTTTGGTCACAAAAGAAAAGAACGTCTTCAAAATGCAGTACCTAATCTAGAAAATGAAGAGCAAGGAGGACAAAACAGATGAAACTGGAGGGCACTGTGCTAAGAGATATAAGACAGAGAAAGAAAAGTAAATCTTGTATGCTCTCATTTATAGGCAATAAAAAAAATTTAAGAAAAAATTTGAGTCAGATCCTAGGTGTAATAACAGTAATTCTCCATGTATGCGGTGTGACCTTACACAGGTCACTTACTCATTTGAGCTAAAGATTCTCATCAATAACCTAGTAATCATATATAACTAATTAGATTAAAGGAGCAGACACATAGAAGGCATTAAATACATGTTAGCTTCATTATTTCTAATATGACTGACCCGGAACTTACTAACTTACAAGATGGAAAGTGTTACCAATATCATCATCATCATCATCATCATCATCATCATCATCACCACTATGATTATCAGAAAGAGGAAGAATATCAATGCCATGGAATTAAAAAAAAAGTCCTAGTACTGAGTTATAAAACAAAATTGTTTTCATATGGTGTATTAAATAGGGATTATCAAAGAATAGAGTAGAAAGTACATAAATTTTTACTGTAAAGAGAAGAATTTAAGTACTAGTAAACACTATTGGAAAACATACGAAAAGTGCCTTATTAAATGTCCATACTTTAGTTCACATGGCAAGACTACAAACTCACAGAAAACTCATTTAGCAAAGTCAAGTTTTGGAGGAAAACAGACATACACTATAAACTAGTGAATGTAAAATTATTCTGAATTTACAAGCCTATAAAATCTTTTTTATCTTAAAATGCAGAACCGTAGATACCAAAAAAACATGTTCAAACAAAACAATCAGAGACTGTATTTTTGACATATCATTAAAAACAAAAGTATATTTTAATCCAAAAGTTGTTTTGTTTACATGGCAGCAATGATCGATAAATTTGGAAAAAATATGTAAGTAAATTAAATAACAATTATGAGCCATTGGCAACAACAAATTTGGATCTTGGATATTCAATTTACTAACCTTTTGAAAAGGTACATTGACTGAAGTGTCTCATAGCACGGAGGCATTCTTGAATTGTCATACATACCCCTACACACTCACACTCATCCCCCCCCCCCCACACACACACAGTCAGACAGGAACATTATGGCCTTCTTTCTTGAGATTTTAAAGTAATTAGATTTCAATGAGATCATGAGAAAGAGACCCTGGTTCAAAAGGATTGGTGTCCTGGTTTCTGACACAGAGTTCCTAAAAATCCATGTAAATAGGGGTGACAGAAGAACATTTTGTTCTAGCATTTAGTCTGTGAACCTAGTTCCTAATATATAGCCTCTAAACTTTCTAATTTCCTGAGTGATAGGAACATCTGATACTGAGCTCCTGAATCCCAGAGCATTTCTGGGGTCATAGGAATATCTTTGGTTCTAATGAGGTGACTCTTGGTGGGCTTCAGGATGAGTACAGTTTACAGAAAGAACAAGTCATGATTTAGAAGCTTTAAGCCTTCATTTCTATACACCACTCTCCAAAGAGAGAAAATAGCTGAAAATGCAGTTAATAATTGATCTTGCCTATGTGATGAAGCCTCCATAAAAATCTCTAACATGTGAAGTTTGGAGAGCTTCCAGGTTCGTGAATACGTCCACGTACCAGGAGGATGGTGCACCCGAACTCTATGGAAACAGAAGCTCTTGCACTGGGATGCTTCCCAGTCTAACCTTATGTATCTCTTCATCTGGTTGTTCGTCTGTACACTTTATCACATCCTTTAGTGCATTATAAACTAGTAAATGCAAGTAAGTGTCTCCCTGAATTCTGTGGGTTGTTCTGGACACTGACTGAATTCAAGAAGGGGCGTTGTGGGAACTTCTGATTTATAGGCAAGTCACACAGACAAAAGTTGTGGGTGTCCTGAGGACCTACTCTTTTTGATTGGCATCTGAAATAGGAAGCAGTCTTATGGAACTGAGCCTTAACTTATGGGGTCCACACTAACTCCAGTTAGTATTAGAATTAAATTGAATTGTAGGACGTCCAGCAGGTGCTGCTGAGAATTGCTCGATGACTGGCACACCCAGATATCTGCTGTCAGAAGTGTTGTAAGTGTGCTACTAGTGTGAGAGAAATGGAGATACACACAAGTGGAGTGAGTTTTGTCCTATATAGTATGTATTAGGGATGCTAGCAAACTGTATGGATCATTATGCTAAATTCTTTGAAAAGAGGAAAAACAGACATTGAGTCTATAGGCTATAACTTAGTAGCTGAACTGATTCATCCTCACTTGGTATAAGTGTAGCTTTGAATATTTTCATGAAAATTGTGGACCATATATCCATAATACGGACAAGTATGCATGTGAATAAAGAGTTTTCATTTTAGAGCAGTCATGGGCTCCAAGGATCTCATTAAGGACTGCTGCTTTCAAATGCCTCTTGTGAAACAAACAAGATTGTCAGGAAAATGGGAAGAGAAAAGTCAATTACAATACGTCCATAGGGTATAATGTTAAACAATCATGAAAATGATGTTATTGAACAATATCTAATGATACAAAATATTGTTGATATAACCTGAACTAAAAAGAAAAAAAACCCAAGATTTTAAAACTAAAATTCATGATCACAGTTATGTATTTGTGTGTGTGTGTTTATGGGTGTGTGTGTGTATGCGTGTGTGTGTGTAGCCCTGAGAGGGAATTAAGATATGCAAATTTTAAAAGCATACAAAAGTACTGGATTGTAAACTATTCTATTTATATACGTTCCTTAAGTTTATGCAATGACAATACTTTTTAATTAAGAAAAAGTTAATGTTAAATATATTGAAAGACTAGAGGGAAAAGAGAAAACAGCAGTTATAAAGCATAATATACAAAAATGAAATATCTTTGGTTCCTTCTTATGCCTTTTCCAAAACATCATATCTTGCATCTAAAGAGCCTGGGTATATATATATACAATGGAATATTACTTAGCCATTAAAAAAAATGAATTGCTACCATTTGCAGTGACATGAATGGACCTAGAGGTTATTATACTGAGTGAAATAAGTCAGACAGAGAAAGATAAATACAACATCATTTCACATATATGCAGAATCTAAGGAACAAAAAGAACAAAGGAATCAAATACAGATTCAAAAATATAGTGGACAATTTGGTGACAGACACAGGGAAGAGGTGTCGCGGGCTGGGAGAACGGGGTGAAGTCATTAAAGAAGTACACATTCTTACTTCTTTGATGGGCATGGGTATGGGGAGCATGGAACAGGGAATGCAGTTAGCATTAACATATTTGATAGGTGGAGGGCCATGGGAGGGAGAGAGCAATTATAAACTATATAGATGTCTAACCAATGTACTGTGTACTCGACATTATTTTAAAAAATAATAAAGAGGCTGGGAAGACACCGTGCGAATCTTTACTATTTTTACAGCAATGAGCCCTAGCCATTGCTAGTGGTGCATATGTGATTTCCCCCTGAAATAAAAAGAATTTGCCTACTTGTTTTTCTGTCAGAAGATATTTCCTCAGGCATACCTGATATTCTTGTGAAGATTGAAACAAGAAGCAATGACTACAGACAGAAGTAACCTTGAAAAACGCAATCTAATTATTCCTTATCTGTATAGCTTGACTTCACTCATTAGTCATCTGCTACGCAACATGTTTCATAATTAAATTTGTGAAGAAATTATAGAAGCAATATAAAGTGAAGTTATTTAACTACAACCACTTAGTGTAATGAACATGTGAAATTTAGTCCTTAGAATATATTTAATGAATCCTTGCCAAATAGAGGCTTTTAGTTCCTGCAATTTTCATTCAATTCAAGCATTATCGTTAATCTTTGCAAAATTTCTAAGAGCAAAAAAATTGTTTGAAGCAAGATGAACTTGCACATTTTTTGAAAAGATCCAGTAAATCAGCTATTTAAATTTCCAAGCATCGGACATAGTAAAAATAAAAATTAAATTTTCAGGATGATAGAAATCTAGCACTATAATTTTTAAGATATGTGCCAGTCCTCCACACCTGTGCCCACACTGCTCACCTAAATATTTTAGTCAACTCCATTTCACTTTTTTGATTTGTCTGTCCCCACACTTCTCATGTCAATATTTCGGTCAACCACTTTTGAGGTCTAAATTGGTTTTTGAAATGGTGAAGTAGAATGTCTTGGTTTGTCTGCCAAACATCCCTTCCTCCCTTAATTTAGATACAGAACTTCATTTTTTTTTCCTCCTTTGGGTTACCATAACGCAATATGCCATATGTTCTTAGTGCAACTATCAATCACAGTGCTCTGCAGTCCACTCTTGGCCGAGGGTACATGTATGTCTTAATGCAGGCTAATCAGATGCTCCCCCTCAGACACTTGACTCTTGTGCTTCAGGTACATGATCTCAAGTGTCTCAGTGGCACTGTTTCCCCAAAAAAGCAGTGTTCTGTGTTTCTGATCAAGATGGCTAACGCTTATCCTTAGCTTCTATTCAACTTTCCTTTGTGAAAACCACCAAATATTCTTTTGAAAAATTTTTTGAGGGTGCTTGCAAACAAATAACCATTCCAAGTACAGTTGGTAATGACCAATTCAGTCCATATCAGAGAATAGGGGACTTATCCCATTTACAGAAAGAGTTTGCATTTTTGCTCCTAAAGTACCAAAAACAGTATAAAATACAAATTTTCCACTTAGTGTCAAAACTTAATCAAGTATTATATTTTGTCATACTTTCTCCTTTCCAAAGTAGATCCTTAAAATTATCAGGGGGGAATACTGTCTATTTTTGTTTCTTCATTGTCAGACTGTCAAAGAGATCAGGTAGTCAAATTTAAAGACTCTGAAAGGTATAACTGCTTTTCTAATATGTCCCAAACTATAATCATTGTTTATGCAAAGAACTTAGAGAAAAACATATGGAATCCCATCTACAATAATTAAGATGAATAAATGAAGTATTTTTCGTATGTGATTGCTATATTTGTAAATGTCTAACATGTCATAGCTAGTAATAACAATGAAAATAGTCATAATAATTGTAGCATTGTAAATTGGGTGTCCTTCTAATAAGTTAAATACTTTACAAATATTATTTTGCTCGAAAATTTCAAAAAACATTAGATGTGTAGTAAGATTTATCCTGATATATAATGTTGAAGATTCTTTAGATGTGTCCAGAACCCAGACCTGTCTGAAACCAAATTCAGGGAACTTGACTGATATATTACATTAAATTTTTAGGCACCTGTTTTTTCTCTACTCTTCTATTAAGGTAATTTTTAATTTGAATTGTGCCATTGGTAAATCATCTGAATTATAACGCTTTTTAGTAAATATATTTGATAAAATTTCTCTTTACCTCTTGTCCTTTAATCTCATGTATATCTTAGCATTTATGGAATATCATCTCATAGGAGTCTTTCATTACTTAAACTGAGATCCTGGACTGGCTAGAATATGAAAGTGCCCTGTGCAGTTTAATAAAAGATAAACATAGCAATTTCTATCAGGGAATCTTGACAGAAAGCATATGCTGTAAATCAATGAGAATAGATTTTGAAAACTGAAAGTGGCTGCATTAAAATGATTCCTCTTTAATTGTTTCTCTGCAATGATCTTCATGCTATTCCATAGCAGTCTAAGTAGGTAAAAGATATCAAGAGAGAGGGAAAAAGGAAAAATATTGATTAATTGGACTTCACAAAGTTACTGGGGATGAAAAATGAATTAGCTTTGGAAGACGACTTGTGTTTGGAATGATGTTTAAAACAAATGAGAAGAGGACAATAAATGGTGTAGATGATAGAGGCTCTGTTCATCCCTCTGGTGACCAAATCAAAGCTGTGATGGAAACATGAAGCAGCGACAAGGAAAAATCACCTGGGATCTAGAGGAACAAACCATACAACTATGGAGAAATCCAAGAAAGCACCCTGCAACAGCAGAATGTAGGATAGGGCGAGGACACGGGGCTGCCTGGTCCGGAGTGGCTGGGAGGTAGGCTGCAGCAGCGGTAGCAGAAGTCACCTCTTAAGGGTCACGTCTGAGAGCAGATGT
This sequence comes from Pteropus vampyrus, assembly GCF_000151845.1. Classification (NCBI taxonomy): domain Eukaryota; kingdom Metazoa; phylum Chordata; class Mammalia; order Chiroptera; family Pteropodidae; genus Pteropus; species Pteropus vampyrus. The sequence goes on along the minus strand of NW_011914827.1, from coordinate 79,775 downwards.
TCACAGAGACAGACCTGATTGCTCTGAGCACCAGTGCCGATTCGGCTGCGTGCAAGGGACACCAGGGACTTCCAGGGAGACATTGAGAGAGTGAAGGCCGACGGGAGACTCACCCTGTGCAGAGCTGCCGGTGGTATCTGCTGTTCCCTGTTGACACCTGCTCACTCCCAGTGCACCAGACACAGCAGCGCCATTGCCATGACATCATCAAACTGGGTCCCAGAGGTCTCTCCACCCAGAGTACTCCCTGAAACCCCGCCTCCCGCAGCTCACTGCCCCACCCAAGACAGGTGTATGAACGCCTAGAGGGGAGCTCTGGCCAGGCAGGAGCCAGGTGACATCAATTCAGCCTCTCTGGGCTTCTGGAATGGCTCAGGTGACTGGCCCAATCAATGCTCCTAGGAGGGAGGATTAACTCACAATTAATCACAGATGTTGTACATACGGTTGATATGGGCCAGGTTGTGGATTCTCCCTTCCCCCAGCCTTTTGTTGTGTCTAAATATCACATAAACCCCTGTTCTTATCCCTGATTCCTTCATTCCATCCGCCTTCTACTCTCAGCTTCTACCTTCCCTCCCTGTTTGATTGCAACTCATGTGAATTTTTCAGCAGATCGTTTCTCATTTCCTCCAGCTCTCTTTAACACTTGAGGGCTATTCTACATTCCTCTGCTCACCCATTCTTCCATCTTCATCCCCGTGACAACCAAAGTTAGGTTCTTCACCCCACCTATTTCACAGCTCACATTTAGCCCAATTTCCCCATCCCCTATTCTCACCCAGACACTTTTGCCTCATGCAGTAGGATTGTGGGACCCAAAACATGCCTTGGAGTAGGCCTTCCTTCCTTCCTACTGCCTAGCCAGTGTGGGGCAGCCAGGGACTAGATTCTGGAGACGTGGAGTTTGGCGATGTCTCATTCAGCCTCGCGGGGGCTCTGTATGCGAGACCACACGTACTTACCCCAGCTGTGCTGCCAGACCCACTCCCTTTTGTCCATCAGCAAGGCATGCCAGAGGGCTGAGGAGAGTGCGGAATGCCCAGGCCAGCAGGGGCCGTGAAGTAAAAAATTAGGTGTCCTCAAGCGCCTGGCTGAAATCCTGGCCTGACTTCAATTGTCTTTTTGTATCTTTCTGGGTATAGCAGGGACAGTCATGGCCTGCCTCATTGGCCCTGCATGCAGTGGGAGTGGTATAGCTGTGCCACATACTTAAATGGCAGAGGAAATGAGTTCAAATAAGTGCCATGCTGGGTAGGCTAGGTACCACAGTGTGTGTGTGTGACAGAGAGATACAGAGACAGAGAGAGACAGAGAGAGAGACAGAGAAAGAAAAGTGAAGTGTGGATATCCAGGCAGGTAGAAATATATAAATGTCTGTTTTGTGTGCCTGTGTGACAATGTATGAGTTTCCGGTATGTTTTCAGATGTTTCATGATGTGGGCATTTGGTGTCTCTGCTAAAGTGTGAGTGCACATCAGCCCGTGAGCATAAAGGTACTTTGTGAGTATGAATGTCCAGATGAGTGTGTGAGTTTTCATATATTTTCCCCTAGAGAGATCTGTAAACATTGGGCTGAACCTGGACTGAAAGAAAGATGTCAAAAAGAAGAGGAATCATCTCAAGCGTCTACAGCCTGGCCAACATCCACCACATGCACAGTAGCTGTGATTAATTGTGAGTTAATCCTCCCTCCTAGGAGCATTGATTGGGCCAGTCACCTGAGCCAGTCCAGAAGCCCAGAGAGGCTGAATTGATGTCACCTGACCCAGGCTATTTAGATGCAAGACATGATGTTTTGGAAAAGGCATAGAAAAAAAACAAAGATGTTTCATTTTTGTATATTATCCTTTATAACTTCTGTTTCCTCTTTTCCCTGTAGTCTTTCAACATATTTAACATTAACATTTTCCTAATTAAAAAGTATTGTCGTTGTATAAAATTAAGGAATGTATATAAATAGAATAGCTTAAAATCCTGTACTTTTTGAATGCTTTTAAATTTGCATGTCTTACGTAACTCCCAGGGATACAAACACACACACCTACACACACACACACACACACACACAACCATATACACATACACAAATACATAATTGTGGTCATGAATTTTTGGTTTGAAAATCTTGTTTTTTTTCTTCTTTTTAGTTCATGTTGTATCAACAATATTTCATATCATTATATATTCTTCTAAACATCAATTTCATAACTGTTTAACATTCTACCCTATGGACATATTGTAATTGACTTTTCTCTTCCCATATTCCTGACAATCTTGTTTGTTTCACAAGAGGCATTTGAAAGCAGCAGTCCTTAATGAGATCCTTGGAGCCCATGACTGCTCTAAAATGAAAACTCTTTATTCACATGCATACTTGTCCGTATTATGGATATATGGTCCACAATTTTCATGAAAATATTCAAAGCTACACTTATACCAAGTGAGGATGAATCAGTTCAGCTACTAAGTTATAGCCTATAGACTCAATGTCTGTTTTTCCTCTTTTCAAAGAATTTAGCATAATGATCCATACAGTTTGCTAGCATCCCTAATACATACTATATAGGACAAAACTCACTCCACTTGTGTGTATCTCCATTTCTCTCACACTAGTAGCACACTTACAACACTTCTGACAGCAGATATCTGGGTGTGCCAGTCATCGAGCAATTCTCAGCAGCACCTGCTGGATGTCCTACAATTCAATTTAATTCTAATACTAACTGGAGCTAGTGTGGACCCCATAAGTTAAGGCTCAGTTCCATAAGACTGCTTCCTATTTCAGATGCCAATCAAAAAGAGTAGGTCCTCAGGACACCCACAACTTTTGTCTGTCTGACTTGCTAATAAATCACAAATTCCCACGACGCTCCTTCTTGAATTCAGTCAGTGTCCAGAACAACCCACAGAATTCAGGGAGACACTTACTTGCATTTACTAGTTTATAATGCACTAAAGGATGTGATAAAGTGTACAGACGAACAACCAGATGAAGGTTACATAAGGTTAGACTGGGAAGCATCCCAGTGCAAGAGCTTCTGTTTCCATAGAGTTCGGGTGCACCATCCTCCTGGTACGTGGACGTATTCACGAACCTGGAAGCTCTCCAAACTTCACATGTTAGAGATTTTTATGGAGGCTTCATCACATAGGCAAGATCAATTATTAACTACATTTTCAGCTATTTTCCCTCTTTGGAGAGTGGTGTATAGAAATGAAGGCTTAAAGCTTCTAAATCATGACTTGTTCTTTCTGTAAACTGTACTCATCCTGAAGCCCACCAAGAGTCACCTCATTAGAACCAAAGATATTCCTATGACCCCAGAAATGCTCTGGAATTCAGGAGCTCAGTATCAGATGCTCCTATCATTCAGGACATTAGAAAGGTTAGGAGCTATATATTAGGAACTAGGTTCACAGACTAAATGATAGAACAATATGTTCTCCTGTCACCTCTATTTACAAGGGTTTTTAGAAACTCTCTGTCCTTTTGGACCAAGATCTCTTTCTCATGATCTCATTGAAACTTAATTACTTTATAATCTCAAGAAAGAAGGCCATAATATTTCTTTCACATTATGTTTGTGTGAGTGTGTGTGCATGTCCGCGCGCGTGTGTTTAGGGGTATGTATGACAATTCAAGAATGCCTACGTGCTATGAGTCACTCCAGTCAATGTGCCTTTTCAAAAGCTTAGTAATTTGCATTTGCAATATCCAGTCTTTTGTCGTTGCCGTTGGTTCATATTTCTTATATTTCTTTTTTTATTTACTTACATATTTTTCCAAATTTATCATTGCTGCTATGTAAACAAACAATTTGGGACTTAAACAATACTTTTGTTTTTAATGATATGTCAAAAATGCACAGTTTATATATTGTTTTTTTAACTTTTTTTTTATCTCAGCTACGTTTCTGCATTGTAAGATAAAATGACTCTTAATAGGCATGTAATATCAGAATATTTTTACATTCATTAGTTTATGGTGTGTGTCTCTTTTCCTCCAAGACAGTTAACTTTTCTAAATGAGTTTTCTGTAAATTTGTAGTCTTGTTATGTAAACCAAAGTATGGGCATTTAATAAGGCACTTTTGCTATGTTTTCCAGTAGTATTTATTACTACTTAAATTGTTCTCTTTACAGTAAAAATATACATATTTTCAACTCTATTCTTTGATATTCCCTATTTAATACCCCATGTGAAAACAATTTTCTTTTATAACTCAGTGCTAGGACTTTTTTTAATTCCATGGCATTGATATTCTTCCTCTTTCTGATAATCATAGTGATGATGATGATGATATTACTAACACTTTCCACGTTGTAAGTTAGTAAGCTCCGAGTCAGTCATATATGAAATAGTGAAGCTAACATGTATTTAATGCCTTCCATTTGTTTGCTCTTTTAATCTAGTCAGTTATATATGATTATTAGGTTATTGATGAGAATCTTTAGCTCAAAATGGGTAAGTGACACATGTAAGGTCACACCACATACATGGAGAAGTACTGGTATTACACCTAGGATATGACTCAAGTTTTTTCGTAAATTGTTTTATTGCCTATAAATGAGAGCATACAAGATTTACTTTTCTTTCTCTGTCTTATTTCTGTTAGCACAGTGCCCTCCAGGTTCATCTGTTTTGTCCTCTTTGCTCTTCATTTTCTAGATCAGGTACTGCATTTTGAAGACGTTCTTTTGTTTTGGGACCAAATCTGATACCCAACAATAGAGGACATTTCTTAAAATGGATAATGGTAAATTCAAGACAAATGAAAGGGCATTCTTTTTCACACAGTTCACAAAAGAGATTAATGATTCCATTCTAGTAAAATTTAATCGCATGAATTAAATATTGAGTCCAATATTTTTAAAATCAAAAGTAAAAACTTACACACAGTCCATAATGAAAAGAAGTGAAAGACAACAAGAGCAAACAAGTTTAAGAAACTGAGAGAAGTCCATAAGTTTAGTATATATATTTATCATGATTAATGTTATTATGCATATAAAGTTAAAGGTGCACAAACCCAGCAGATAAAAATTTTATCATAGAATTTAGAGAGATATTTAAGTATATACTACAAATATCTTTCCATAATTGTCCTTGCTTTCATAATTTATGGCATGAAAATGCTATCATAATTTTTATCCCATGGTTTATTTAAAGCACTCTATTAAATCTGATTACATTCTATATTTGTCTTTTAACAAATATGGATGTAAACTTAATCGATATGAAAGCATGGTATCTAATATTTAAATAATTTTGTTTGTGAGATGAATATATTATTACAAAGCTTGAAAAACTTCAGTTCAATTGTTAAAGTTGGACAAATTATTTTATAGGAAATGTACAATCATCGACTATCAGGAGCCTAAATATTTATCAAGATGTTTCTATAGTTGATAATTTTAGACATTTTTCATAACCGCAAAATTGATATTTTAAATAATGATTTTACTGTACTCTCCCTGGAGATTATAAAATACATATCTAATATCTTTATTATTCATGGTATCCAAGACATGGAAAACACTGAAATGCACTTCGATAGATGATTGGCAAAAGAAGATGTGGTACATAAATCCAATGGGATATTATTCAGTCATGAGAAAAGGTGAAATCTGCCCTTTGTGAAAACACGGATGGACCTTGAGATAAACATGCTAAGAGAAATAAGTCAGACAGGAAATGTTGAGAACCATAGTATTTCACTCTTGTAAGATGTAAAACTGAAAGCAAAAAGATGAACAACACAAACCAACAAAAACTGATAGACGCAGACAACAATTTAGTGCTTACTGGAGGGAAAGGGGCGTCATAAAAAAGGATAAAGGCACTCAAACATATGGCGACAAGATTTGACATTGGGTGGTAAGTATACAATGCGATATACAGATGATGTGTTATCAAATTGTACACGTGAAAACTATATAATCTTATTAACTGATGCTCCTCAATCAATTTAATTTCAAAAAGGATAAAATTTCTATGTACATATATTATTTATGGCAGTCTGTCTTACTTCATAAGGTGTTTCTATATTTGTGTCACTTTTGTATACTTGGTAATGTGTGCAAAGTGTTCGTAAACAAACAATTGAGTTGTATCTTTAAAATGATTAGAGTACAATATTTAGTGCCTGTTAAATCAAGTCAAGTTAATTACCAGGACATCGTAATTAAAAGAAATAGCAACAACTTAATATTATTGTGCCAGAAGTGTCATTATCAGTGTCCTCTGTGGATTTTACAGTATTAGACATGTCATTTAGGAATGACTTTTCATTTTATTAGTGATTCCTATTGTTTTAGAAAAAATAAAAAAAATAAGTATTTATCCCAGTGCAGTTTTTAGCATAAATAATCACCAATAAAAATATATTGCTTCTTATCCTCTATGTAATATAGCCAAAGTATATGCTGAGATTCAGGATGAAAATGATCATCCTCTAGTGGTTCAGAAAAAAATTCTACAATTGGAGGTATATCTGAGGATGCAAGAATGTTTGCTCTATGCTAAGAGGTAAGGTATGAGCAAGTTTATTAAGATACAAAACTAAGGTAAAAGCGAAGAGCTTAAATTGTGCAGAGAAAGTATAACTATGTAGTTTGGATTAACTGAGGATTCACTCCTGATTAAACAAAAACCTGAAACTTGGAGATATGTGAGCTGAATTAGCCCAACTAAATACATCTTAATTACAAGGTGATTACTCAGCAAATTTGGGGGCTTTACTTTTACTACAGAAGTAACAAATAATTTATGATGTGTTATACTGAATAAAATATTTAAAATGTGTGTTTTCCTCCAGATTTGTATGCCTCTGATAGGTTTTATTCAAGGTAACTCCAAAGACCCTCACAATGGAGTTTCTAGTGACAGATATAAAGCTGGCAGTTTCTAACAGAAGAAATAATGTAATACTTTCTGAAGCTATTTTTTCGGCAATCCTTTTTAAAATTCAAAATGCTAGCTTCATGAATATAAATCAAGACAGCCAATGTTAGTACTTGACTAAAATTTTAAAAAATTACATATGTCAGAAAAATATTGCTAACCAATAGAATTTTTTAAAACCCCAGGCCAAGACTAAAGTGACTAATTTTTTTATATTTTCCTAATAAGCTTTTATCAATTCAGTTTGAGAATTTGTAATGATTGAGGTTCATAAATTTGAAATGGTTTCATTACTAAGAAATAAATTTATTAATATTACTTGCAGTTGGGGTAAAAGTTTAGAAATCAGAGCATTTTAGACTCTCGGTTACAGTTATTTTCTACAAGTATTTCAATTTTTTTTAAATAGCTGTTAACATACATAAAACCTTAATTTCCCTGAGAAAAACCAGTTATTAACATTAATTAATTAATTAATGTTTTAAATTAAGTTTATTGTGGCAACATTGGTTAATATAATTCTATAATTTTCAAGTGTACATTGTAATTTGACATCTGTATATTCTATTGTGTGATTACCACCAAATGTCCGTTTTCCTTCAGCTACCATATATTTGATCCCCTTTACACACTTAATGCTCCCTCTACCCACTTATTGTTAAGCCCCTTTACCCCGTCTGCCTAACCCCTCCTCCTCGACTCCCTACCCATTGGTAATCACTAGTCCATAGTCCATGTCCCTGAGGGTCTGTTTCTTTGTCCTGTTCCTTTGTTGCTTTTAGGTTTATATGCCACAAATAAGTAATATCACATCATTTTCAACTTTTTCTGTCTAGCTTATTTTGCTTAGTATGATTATTTCAAGGTGTATCCATATTGTTTTAAATGGCAGTATTTCATCTCTTTTTATGGCTGAGCAATATTTCATTGCATATATGGCCATAGCTCCTTTAGCCAATCCTGTATCATGGGTCACTTTGGTTGCTTCCCTGTCCTGGCCAGTGTGAATAATGCTGCTATGAACATTGGTGTGCAAATATCTTTTTGAATGTGAGTTTTCAAGTCTTTGGAGTAAATTGCCAGAAGATAGATGGCTGGATCATATGGGAGATCAATTCCTAGTTTTTTGAGGAATCTTCATACTCTTTTCCATAGTGGCTGTACCAATTTGCAATCCCACCAGTAGTGTATGAGGGTTCCTATTTCTCCACAAGCTCTCCAAACTTTGTTATTATTGTCTTGTTGATTATAGCTATTCTAAGAGGTGTGCGATGGTATCTCATTGTGGTTTTGATTTTCATTTCCCTAATAGCTAGCAATGTTGAGTATCTGTCATATATTTGTTGGACATTTGTATGTGCTGGAGGGAGAAGTGTCTGTTCAGTTCCTCTCCCCATGTTTGGATTCAATCATTTGTTCTTTTGTTGTAATTGAGTCATATGAGTCCTTTTTATATTTAGGATATTAGGCCCTTATCTGAGGCATTGCTTGCAAATATGTTTTCCCATTTGGTTGCTTGTCTCTTCACCTTGTTTATCATTTCTTGTGCTGAGCAGAAGATTTTTAGTTTGATGTAGTCCCATTCATTTATTTTTCTTTTACTTCTCTTGCCTTGGAGCTCAAATTCATAAAATCCTCTTTCAGACCAAGGGCCTTGGGTTTAGTTTCTATGTTTTCTTCTATGCACGTTATTGTTTCAGGTCTTATATTCAGGGAGGTCCTTCATTCATTTTGAGTTAACTATGGTGTGTGGTATAGACAACATTCTAGTTTCATTCTTCTGCGTGCGGCTTCCCAGTTTTTCAAACACTATTTGTTGAAGAATCTTTCCTTTCTCCACTGTATTTTTTTGGCTTTATTTGTCGAAATTATTTGCCCATAGAAATATGGGTTTACTTCTGGACTCTCGATTCTGTTCCACTGGTCTGTGCATCTGTTTTTCTGCCAGTACCATGCTGTTTTGATTACTGTCGCTTTGTAGGATAATTTGAAGTCAGCCACAGTGATACCTCCAGCCTCATTTTTTTTCCCCTCAGGATGGATTTGGTAAATCAGGATCTTTGTGCTGCCATGCAAATCTGATGATTTTTTGTTTCATTTCTTTAAAAAATGCTGATAGGATTTTGATGGGGCTTGCATTACATCTGTACAATGCCTTAAGTAATAAGTTCATTTTAACTTTGTTGATTCTTCCCATCAGAGAACACGTAATATCTTCTTCGATTTCTTTTAATAGAGTCTTCTTATAGTTTTCATTATGTAGGTCCTTTATATGTTTTATTAGATTTATTCCTAGATATTTTATTCTCCATGTTGCAATTGCAAAAGGAATGATTTTTCCAATTCTTTTTCTGACTCTTCGTTATTGTAGTACAGGAATGGTATGGATTTTTGAACATTGATTTTGTATTCAGAAACTTTATTGTATTTGCTTATTGTCTAGGAGTGTTCTTGTGGTGTCTTTAGGGTTTTCTATATAGAGAATCATGTCATGCGCAAATAGTGACAGTGTGACTTCTTCGTTTTCTACTTGGATGCCTTTTAAATCTTTTTCTTGCCTGATTGCACTCACTAGGACCTCCAATTTTATATTGAGTAACAGTGGCGATAGTGGATAGCCCTGCCTTGTTCCTGATCTTAGAGGGAAGTTTTTTAGTTTTTCACCATTCGGTATAAAGTTGGTAGAGGGCTTGTCACATATAGCATTTTTTATATTCAGTTTTTTTTCTTTCTATACCAATTTTGTTCAGTGTTTTATTCATAAGTGGATGCCGTATCTTGTCAAAGGCTTTTTCTGCATCTATTGATATGATCATATGATTCCTAGTTTTTAATTTGTTTACATGGTGTATCACATTAATTGATTTGTGTCTGTTGAACCATTCCTTTGCCCCTGGGATGCAGCCCACTTGATCATGATGTATAATCTTTTTAATATGTTGCTGTATTTGGTTTGAGAGTATCTTATTTAGGATTTTTGCATCTGTGTTCATGACAAATATTGGTCTATACTTTGTGTGTGTGTGTGTGTGTGTGTGTGTGTGTGTGTGTGTGTGTGTTTGTGTGTTATCCTTACCAGGTTTTGGTATCAGGATAATATTGGCCTCATAAAAAAGTTTGGGAAATATTGTCTCCTCTTCAAATTTGGAAGATTGTGAGAAGAATAAGCATTAAATCTTTTTTGAATGTTTGGTAGAATTCACTGGGGAAGCTAGTATTGGCATATTCTTTGAAGTAAGTCGGCACTTTAACAATGTACAGAAAAGTATTGCAGTTCTTGCCTATAATTCGGGTTATACATCTTGAATTGAGCACGTTCTTAGTCTTGTTTTTGACATGACTGATGCTCAATCTCAGTCTGACATAACTGTACATCTGTTTTGATGTGTCCTGTTTTCAGTTCAAAGAGCTAGTGGGAAACGGTCTTGACATCCATGCTCTTGAGTTGGCCATCTGTCTAGAGTTCACGATCAGATAGTAATACAGTGGTAGCTTGTTTGTAGTTCTTAGTAGCAACACACTAACAACTTTCCTATACAGTCTATCTTTGCCAAGAAAAACAGAAAGCCATTGTGTGTTGCATGTAGTTTCTAAGGGTAATTTGAAGAGAAATCCCTCTGGTGAGGATTTGCTTGGAATCTATGTTCTCTGAAGCGCTGTTCTATACACGAACACTAATTGTTTTGTAATGCACGTGGGAATTGAAACTGTCTCCCAAAAAATGTTTTGAATGGATACTGACCTACTTTAGGAGCATTTATGTTGGGGTCCAAATATACTTAATTCAGAAATTAGATCACGCTGATGAATTATGTTTGAGGCAAAGGGTTTGAAAGAGCTGCTTCCACTCTGTAAGCTCTTGTTTAAAAGCAGTGCTCCATACTCATCCTTAATGGTAAGTGATATACAGATATTTTGAATGGGCTGCAGTCTTGATCTAAGAAGGGACTTGAAAACTGTAGTTCCTGAGCAAAGTTGGAATCTTCCAACAACTACTAAGTGTGGAATTAATACTGGAAATCTGGCAGTTTTCATTGCGGAAATTCATAAGAAGCAGGTTCAGGCATTCATTTTTGGAAGAGAGTGTATATGCTAAAAAGACATTAGACTGCAGCGATTAACAATATGGTATAATGTTTCAGTACTTCGGTTCACATGTTGCCATTAAGAAGAGATAAAAATACTATAAACTTTAGAGAAAGTATGCAGCACATGCAAAGGAAACTCATTTTTGAATGCCTGGTTTCTGTCATCCAGAAGTGCAGTCAAAGATTTGGTGCTCATATTGGCATTATCTTTGAAGTAAATAGGGATGCTAACAATGTACAGAAAGGAATTGCAGTTCTTGTCTGTATTTCGGGTAATACATTTTTGATTTGAACAAATTCTTAGCCGTGTTGTCTTTGACATGAGTGATGCTCACTCTCAGTTTGACATAACTGTATATCTGTTTGGACGTGTCCTGTTTTCAGTTCCAAGAAGTTGGTGGGAAACAGTCTTGACATCCATGCTCTTGAGGTTGTTGTCTGCCTAGAATGTACGAGCAGGTAGTAATACAGTGGCAGCTTGGTTGTAGTTTGTAATATCGACACACTAACAGCTTTCCTATACAGTCTTTCTTATTTGCCAAGGAAAACAGAAAACCACAGTGTGTGGTGTGTAGTGTGAAGGGTAATTTGAAGAGAAATCATTCTGTTGAGTATGTGCTTGGAATCTGTGTCCTCAGAAGCGCCATTCCATACACGAACTCTTTATGTTTTGTAATGCATACGGAAATTGAAACCATCTCCAAAGATGTTTAGTGGAACACTGACCAACTTTTGGAGCATTTAGGCTGGGATCCAAATATGCTTAATTCAGGAGTTAGATCATGCTGATGAGTAATTTTGAGGCAAAGGTTTAAAAAGCTGCTTCCTCTTCGTAAGCTTCTGTTTAGAAACGGTGCTCCGTGTTCATAGTTTTTGCTAAATGATATACAAATATTTTGATTGGGCTGCAGTTTTGTTCTAAGAAGGGACTTGATGACTGTAGTTTCTGAAGCAAAGTTAGAATCTTCCAACAACTACAAAGTGTGAAATTAATAATAGAAATTTTGCAGTTTTCATTGTGGAATTCGTATGAAGCAGGTTCAAGCATCTGTTTTTGAAAGAGAGCTATATGCTGAAAAGACATTAGACTGCAGTGATTAACAACGTGATATGCTGTTTCAATACTGTGGTACACATGTTGCCATTAAGAAGAGACAAAAGTACTATAAACTTTAGAGAAAGTATGCAGCACATGCAAAAGAAGCTAGAAGTGCAGTCAACGATTTGGTGCTAGTATTGGTATATGTTCTGAAATCAGTCGGCAATCTAACAATGTGCAGAAAGGAATTACAATTCTTGCTTGTAAATCGGGTTATACATTTTTGATTTGAGCCAGTTCTTCGTCCCGTTGTTTTTGACATGACTGATGCTGAATTCCAGTGTGACTGGCTGTAGATATGCTTTGACATATCTTGTTTTCATTCCCAAAGAGCTAGTGGGAAACTGTCTTGACATCCATGTTCTTGAGCGTACCATCTGCCTAGAAAGCACAAGCAGGTAGTAATAGTGTGGTCGCTTCTTTGTAGATTGTAGTAACAGGACACTACCAGTTTTCCTATACAGTCTCTCTTTGCCAAGGACAATAGAAAGCCACAGTGTGTGGTGTGTAGTGTCCAAGGGTAATTTGTAGAGAAATCCCTCTGATGAGGTGTGCCTGGAATCTGTGTTCTCAGAAGCACCATTCCATACATGATCCCTAAATGTTTTGTACCTCATGTGGAAATTGACCATCTCCCAAAGATGTTTAGAGGGACCCTGACCAACTTTTGGATCGTTTATGCTGGGATCCAAATATGCTTAGTTCAGAGGTTAGATCACTCTGAGAAATTTTATTTGAGGCAAAGGCTTTGAAAAGAGCCGCTTTCACTCTGTAAGCTTCTGTTTAGAAACCATACTCTATACTCCTCCTTTATACTAAGTGATATACAGATATTTTGAATGAGCTGCAGTCTTTTTCTAAATAGCGACTTGAAAACTGTAGTTTCTGAAGCAAAGTTGGAATCTTCCAAGAACTACAAAGTGTGTAATTAATACTGGAAACCTGGCAGTTTTCATTGTGGAAATTCTTATGAAGTGGGTTCAGGCATCCATGTTTTCGAGGAGAGCATAAATGCTGAAAAGACATTAGACTGTAGTGATAAACAATACAGTGTGGTGTTTCCATATTTCGGTTCACATGTTACCATTACAAATAGATGGAAATACTATAAACCTAGAGAAATTATGCAGTACATGCAAAAGAAACTCATTTTTGAATACCTGACTTCTGTAATCCAGAAGTGTTGTCAACATTTTGGTGCTACTATTGGTAAATGCTGTGAAGTAAGTCAGTATCCTAACAATGTACAGAAAGGAATTGCAATTCTTGCCTGGAATTCGGGTAATACATTTTTGGTTTGAGCAAGTTCTTAGCTGCGTTGTTTTTGACATGAGTGATGCTCAATCTCAGTGTGACATAACTGTAGATCTGTTTGGACGTGTCCTGTTTTCAGTACCAAAGGGCTGGTGGGAAACTGTCCTGACTTCCATGCTGTAGAGCTTGCCGTCTGGCTAGATTGCATGAGCAGGTAATAATACAGTTGCAGCTTCTTTGTAGTTAGTAGTTGCAGCACACTATCAGTTTTTCTATACAGTCTATCTTTGCCAAGGAAAACAGAAAGCCACTGTGTATTGTGTGTAGTGTCCAATGGTAATTTGAAGAGAAATCTCTCTGATGAGAATGTGCTTAGAATCCATGTTCTCAGAAGCGCCGTTCCATACACAAACACTAAACGTTTTGTAATGCATGTGGACATTGAAACCGTCTCCCAAAGATGTTTCAGAAGGACACTGATCATCTGATTGAGTGTTTAGGCGGGGATCTATAAATGCTTACTTCAGAAGTTAGATCATTCTGATGAGTAATTTTTGAGGCAAAGATTTGAAAAGAGCTGCTTCCACTCTGTAAGTTTCTGTTTAGAAACGTTGCTCCATACTCATCTTTTATGCTAAGTCATATACAGGTATTTTGAATGGGCTGCAGTATTGTTCTAAGAAGTGGCTTGATAACTATATTTTCTGAAGTAAAGCTGGCATCTTCCAATAACTACAAAGTGTGAAATTAATAAAGGAAACCTTGCAGTTTTCATTCCTATGAAATTCATATGAAGTGGGTTCACTCATTCTTTTTTTGGAAGAGAGCATATATGCTGAAAAGACATTAGACTTCAGTGATTAACAACATGGTATGGTGTTTCAATACCTTGGTTCACATGTTGCCATTAAGAAGAGATAGAAATACTAAATACTTTTAGAGAAAGTATGCAGCACATGCAAAGGAAACTCGTTTTTGAATACTTGGTTTCTGGCATCCAGAAGTGCAGTCAAAGATTTGGTGCTCGTATTTGCATATTTTTTGAGGTGAGGCAGGACACTAACAATGTACAGAATGGAATTGCAATTTTTGCTTGTAATTCAGGTTATACATTTTAATTTTAGCAGGTTCTTAGTCCTGTTGTTTTTGACATGAGTGATGCTTAATCCCAGTCTGACATAACTGTAGATCTGTTTTGACGTGTCCTCTTTTCAGTACCAAAGAGCTGGTGGGAAACTGTCTTGACATCTATGCTCTTGAGTTTACGATCTGCCTAGAATGTATGATCAGGTAGTAATACAGTGGCAGCTTTTTCATAGTTTGTAGTAGCGGTACACTAACAGCTTTCCAAATAGTCTTTCTTCTTTGCCAAGGAAAACAGAAAGCCACTGTGTGAGGCATGTAGTGTGGAAGGATAGTTTGAAGAGAAATTTTTCTGGTGAGCATGTGCTTCAAATCTTTGTTCTCAGAAGTGCTGTTCTATAAATGAAGAGTAAATGTTTTGTAATGCATATGGAAATTGGAACCATCTCCCAAAGATATTTCAGAGGGGCACTGTCCAACTGATAGAGCAATACTGAAACCCACTAAAAATATCTGTATACCATTTAATATAAAGAATGAGTACAGAGCACCATTTTATAAAGAGAATCTTACAGAGTGGCTCTTTTCAAAGCCTTTGCCGCAGACATTATTCGTCAGAGTGTTCTAAGTTCAGAATTAAGCATTTTTGGATCCCAGCCTAAATGCTCTATTAATTAATTGATAAGAGTCCCTCTGAAACATCTTTGGAAGATGGTTTCAATGTCCACATGCATTAAAAACATATAGTGTTCATGTATGGAACGGCATTTCTGAGGACACAGATTCCAAGCACATCCTCAACAGAGGGATTTCTCTTCAAATTACACTTTGACACTACGCACCACACACAGTGGCTTTCTGTTTTCTTAGGCTAAGATAGACTGTATAGGAAAGCTGTTAGTGTGCCGCTAATACAAACTACAAAAAAGCTGCAACTGTATAACTACCTGCTTGTGCAATCTAGCCAGACGGCAAGCTCTACAGCATGGATGTCACGACAGCTACCCACAAGCTCTTTGGTACTGAAAACAGGACACGTCCAAACAGATCTACAGTTATGTCACACTTTGATCAAGCATTACTCATGTCAAAAACAACTCAGCTAAGAACTTGCTCAAATCAAAAATGTATTACTCAAATTATAGGCAAGAATTGCAATTCCTTTTTGTACATTGTTAGAGTGCTGAGTTTCTTCACACCACACACCAATAGTGGCACCAAATCATTGACTGAACTTCTGGATTACAGTAAGAACTAGCTCAAATCACAAATATATGACCCATCTAGTTGCTGTGGCCGTAGGTTTTCACTTTACTTCGTAGAATGTACCAGTCGTAAGAACTGCTCTGGGATAATTTCTCAAATCTATTTTCTGGAAATAGATTTAGGGATTGTAAATGCAAAAACCAGGACAGCACCCAGGATCTCCCCCAAAAAACGCAGGCAGGAAATAAGGTCCCAGGTTTCGAGATAAGCACACTATGGATCCCAGCTCTAAGGCTGCACCAGTGTGTCAGTGCCTCCTTTGAAATGACTTATGAGTTGTCCCTGAATTTCCCGATGAGTTCCTTATCTAAGTTCCTGTTCGATCATGGCTTGATGCTGCTGAGAACAGAGTCCAGAAGCAAATGTCAACAGAAACATCTGCCATTACGATTCATAATCATTCCACATGCAAGGAACTGTGTTTTCAGTTCTCCACAAAGGAACACTGTGCTGCATGAATGCCAAAGAAGCGCTGGGTAAATAACCTAGTGGCCATGGTTTTAGGTCATTTCTAAGCAATGAGAACAGAGTGTGAGTTCAAGGACCACAGATCACGAAAGAGAGTTCCAACCAGCTTCTCCGGTACTGAAAAGAGGTCGCATCATAGACAACTACATTCATGACAGAATTGGTTTGAGTTTTAACTAAGCTCTAGAACATAGGTGGAAGGAGCATACTCAAATGCAAAATTTAAGACATGAATTAATGGGCATCACCACCATCACCCCGTAAATAACCTTCCAAGTGTGGCCTCGGGTTTCATGGCGTGTATCAACACTAGCACCAAATCATTCATTGGAATACTGGATAAAAGACAACCTGCCTTCAAAAAAGTGTTTCCTTGCCATGTCTCTAATGCACTGAGCTTTTGTCGAACACTGAATCACAGTCCCATAGTCATGAACACATGGAATTGAAGTCTGTTCAGCATGTACTCTCTCTCTCAAGGCATCGTTGTCTGATTCCGCTTGGTACGAATTTACCTCGAGGGAACTGGCCAGTTTTGCCACAACTCTTGGATGCTTCAGATGTTGGAAGAGCAGCAGGCAGATGCCCTGAGGGAATTTTCAAATCACCTCTTTGAACTCTACTGTAAGTAATTCAAGTCAGCAACCTAGAACTTGCATACAGGATGCAACTAGAGACCATGCTAACATGGAGGTCTGTGAAATGTAAGTTTCCCAATTCAAAAGCTTTCAGTCAAACATTACGACTGAGCAATGTCACTTCGCTAAAGCACACTGTGGGTTCCCGCCTTAAGGTTGCACCAGAGTGTTAGTGCATGATATGAATTTAGTGCATGATATGAATTTATCTCATTACCTCTGCTAGGGTAATACAAGCCTTTTCAGAACACATTGAAGAAACTACCTTTTTTTCCATATTGGTTAAGCCAGTCGCTTGCAGATTTTTCATCTGCGGTTTGATATATTCCTTAAAGCATTACTAAAATTGATATTCTTTGCACAGGATTGTTATTTTGACTAGATTAACTTAAATACAATGTTAACTTAGAAAAGCTTAAACTAGAATTGGAAGTCTACTTCATCAATAAATTCATATCACATCAATATTTAGTGAGTAAAACTAAACAAAAACCTTCATGTATTAAAAAAACACATAAGAACCAAGACCTATATTCCTCTTGTGTGAAGCATGGGACTTCTCCAGGATGTAAGACAAGAATTTTCACTGTAGCACGCTGGACATCACAGCTCACCAGCATTAAAAGCAACAACCACCAACTTAAAGACTAATAAAAATTCAAGTTAAAAACCTTATTAACAAGAAGAAAATAAAACATCATTTTACTATGTGTATTTTCATCACTGGGCTGCCTGAATCCAGAAGGGGAAGCACTACAAACCGGGGGGCAGATATTGTACTAGTATATGGTACATATATTTTCATTTAATTTTGACAATAATCCTGATAGGTAGATGTTATTATTTTTATTCATCAAATGAGAAAACTCAAGGAAATTGAGTGACTATCACTATAATGAAAAACTACCAGTAAAGCAGGAATATAATACAATATCTCTCCTATGATAAACTCTTCTCCACAATTCTACTGGTGCTTACAGCGAAAACATGTGCCTTTATAAGTGCAGACACTTATTTGAACATGTTAAATACTGTCACATCAATAGCAAAATGTTAATTGACTTGGAATAAACACATAATTAATTTTTCCAATGAATTAAATGTATGCAGCATTATAGAGCAAAAATACTTAGTCTGGAGGACAAAATTAGAAGTCTATTCATTAACACACTTTAATTTACATGATTTTAAAAACAAAGGCAACATATAAAACCCAGTTCATACTGTATAGCAGAAATTGTTCAAATAACTCAAACTCAAAAAAATCTTTAGTCTTAAGATGTGATGGCTGTATATTATTCATCAGTAAAATAGATTTTTTGATTTATCATATTCTTGATAATATTATGCCAAAAGAATTTTGAAGCTTATTTTCAGAAATGCTATTTCTTTATGCCTTGTGTCCATGTCACCGATCCACATCCTCACAAGGAAAGACATTGTAGTGCTTTCTTTGAAGTGACAAGTGCATAGAACTGAGAAAATTCACATCAACACTGAGAAATCATTAGTGTGCGTGGAAGTGAAAGTGGCCGAGACAGACTTCATACTGACCTCCAATCGAATGTCACGTCCACATTCCAAATCTTCTGTGAGGTCAACAGTATATCCTGGCAGTCAATGATCTTGAATTCTCTTTACTTTTATCTGTCTGTCATGAAAACTGCCTATGTCAGTGGAGGCAAAAAACGCACTGTGGCTACGTTCACAATTGAACCTGAGTACGCTGTGAGGCAGCCAGTGGATTGCACTTGAAACCATAGCTGCCATATTGCTTCATTGTAGGAAAAATGCTAAGTCACTGTGAGGCTACTTGTTCATTGCAGAAAGAACGACTGCTTAAGAATGGCTCTATATCAAACCGCAGACGAAAAATCTGTGAGAGACTGGCTTAACCAATATGGAAAAAAAGCTGAGATACTGACAATGAGGTGGTTTCTTCAACGTCTTCTGCAAAGGCTTACATTAGCCTAGCAGAGGTAATGAGGAGGAAGTCGCTTGGAAATCCTGTACCCAGAAAGAGGAAATCTTGTGAAACTCATGAGGTTTTCCCACGGGATTCACTTGACCAGGAAGAGACTGGTGTGAGAGAAACAGACAAACATCACATGAAACTGGGGTGATGTTGTGGCACTCACTTTTCTGTTACCCTTACATTCCTTGGTAAAATTCACATCAGCACTGAGAAAATCAGATTGCCTGTGAAACAGCCACCTAACTGCCCTTCAATCGAAAGGTCATGTCTGCATGAGAAGACTTGCTTGAGGTCGGCAGCATAGGCTAACACACACCTCATTAGGTAACTGCCCTGAGGTTTCGTCTCTGGTCAGGCAACCTGCTTGTATATAGTGGGAGCAGCGGTAACACAGTAACAGCGTTGCAATTTAGAGTCTGAGCCTCAATGACGAAGCTACCTTAGAGCAGTGGAAACTCTAAGCACCATTATATTGTATTATAGCAGAAATGCTGAGTCATTGTGAGCATAACGTTTAATGGTTCTAGTGAAAGATTCACGCTATTCTTGAAGGTGAACCTTAGACTACTACCGTCAAGAAGAAATTGCATAAAGACCAATGACTCTATGCTGAAAAATTGAAAAGACGTGTTTCGAAAACACTTGTTTGAGGATAAGGGAAGAAAAATAAGGTGGAAGTCACCTGATGATGATGTAGTAATCACCAAGGAATTACACAGAGGTCAAGTGAATACCTGGAGGGATTCACGTGGAGATCAAAAAAGACCATGCAGAAAGCTGGTGTCTTACCAGGTGACTCGTCTTGTTGCCGTGGCTGTAGGTTTTCACCTTACCTCTTACAGTGAATCAGGCTTCAGTTTGTGGAAGGTTTTGCACTCGACTGTACTCTGTAAATGAAATCGTTCACACAAAGTACCCCAGTTGCACCAAAGGCCTAGGCCCTAAGCCATGGACTTCCATCAACACTTTGTCCTACCAAATAGGTATTGTGACCATGTGCCACAACCTTTGTCTAAATATCGTTAGGTAAACTTAGGCTAAATTCTGTGTGCCAATGTCTCCACTCTATTTCCTGGAAATAAAAGCAATTCTTGGCCGTGTTTCCAGGCTCTCCAATAGAGTAACTTCCAAAACAGTTCAGGCTTTGATCCAAGTTTCTTAGTGCCCAAATTAGGCTCCCTGACCAGGGGAAAGGTTAGTGCTTCAAGGTATGGTCACCTTTCAATCATTGTATAAAAGGAAAATTGGTGACCTGGAACCAGTTTGTGTGGAATGTACTGTTATGATGACACAGGTTGGTGTCTTCGGCCCAATTTCTATAGTAAATACTCTAAAGAGAGGAGAGTCTTGGAACCATATACCAAGTCCTCCATTCATCCCCCTTCTAGGTGATGACTGCTTGATTATAGGCCAAGGCGTCCACAGTGGTTTCAGGTAGCAGGGGCCTGGCTGGATGTCGGTGGGCCTAGGTCTTCAGACAAGTTGTTACTAATTGGATGATCTTGACATTGTGGCCCTGAGTTTAACTGCTTCCTTTTAGGTGATCCAGGCTTGGTTCAGATTTCCACATTCTTCGTTCTGTTTTTCTTTCGATAAAGAAGTCTTTTGTTTTGAGCATGTCTCCAGGCAACATTTGTTCACAGAAAACAGGCTTGGAATTTGGGCTGATGCCACGATTTCACTTTCTGTCTGAGAAAGTCAGAAGAAATGCTGTGTACTAATTTCTTAGATCTCCTTCCTGGAAATAAGGGTAGGGACTGGACCTGCAAAACCAAGGTCAGCAGCCTAGTTCCTAATAGAAAATATAGGTTGGAGTCAAGGTCCTAGGTTTCTAGATAAGACTCAAATTACATGAAGACAGGTTCACCCTTTAAATTAAGTTTTTCTATCTACTGGTTTTCAGAAAGGACGGGCCTAGTGCTTTGGGTCCTAGTCTTCCTTCTAATTTTTGTTAGGACAAGACAGGCCTTGTGTCTTGGGCCCATTCACCAATCCACATATTCACAAGGGAAGATGATGTAGTGCTGTTTTTGAAGTGAAGAGTGCATATAACAGAAAACTCACATCAACACTGAGAAATCATTAGTATGTGTGGTGGCCGAGACAGACTTTGTAGTGACCTCCAATCGATTGTCATATTCACATTCTAAGTCTTATGTGAGGTCAACGGTATATGTGGGCAGTCAATAATTTTTAATTCGCCTCTACTTTTGTCTCTTTGTAAGGAAAACTGCCTATGTCAGTGGAAGCGGAAGTCTCACATTGGCTACATTTATAATAGAGCCTGAGTGTGCTGTGAGGCAGCAAATGGATAGCGGTTGAAACCATAGTTCCATGCTGCTTTATGAGAAAAAAAATGCTCGGTCACAGCGAGGATACCTCTTCATTGCAAAGAAAAGCGGCTGCTTAAGAATGTCTCTATATCAAACCACAAACTAAAAATCTGCGAGAGACTGGCTTAACCAATATGGAAAAAAAGTTGAGATACTGACATTGAGGCAGTTTCTTCAACGTATTCTGAAAAGGTTTATATTAGCCTAGCAAGGGTAATGAGGTGGAAGTCACCTGGAAATCTCATACCAAGAATGAGGAAATCTCGTGATACTCAGGAGGCTTTCCTGTGGACTTCACGGGACCAGGAAGAGACTGGCCTGAGAGCAACGCACAAAAATCACGTGAAACTGGGGTGATGGTGTGGTGCTCACTTTTTTGTTACCCCCTTCTACATTCCTTGGTAAAATTCACATCAGCACTGAGAAAATCAGATTACCTGTGTACCATAGCCACCTAATAGCCCTTCAACTGAAAGGTCATGTCCGCATGAGAAGCATTATTTGATGACAGCGGTATAGGCTAATGCACATTGTCATTAGGCAACTGCCCTGAGATTTCATCTCTGTCAGGCACCCTGCATATATTTAATGGGAGCAGCAGTCACACAGTAACCACACTGAATAGGCTGAGTCTGAATGACAAAGCTACCTTGGAGAGGAAGAAACACTAAAACCATTATGCTGTATTGTAGCAGGAATGCTGAGTCATTTGAGCATAACCCTTAAGGTTTCTGGTGGGAGATCCACGGTCTTCTTGAATGTGATCCTTAGGCTACTACTGTCAAGAAGAAATTGCTTAAAGGCCAATGACTCAATGCTGAAATATTGAAAAAGAGTTTATGAGATGTGTTTTGAAAACACTTGTTTGAAGATAGGAGAAGAGGAATAAGGTAGAAGTCACCTGATTCTCACGTAGTAATCACCAGGTAATTACATGGCAGTCAAGTGTATACCTAGAGGGATTCATGTGGGGATCAGGGAAGACCCTGCAGGAATCTGGTGTCTAACAGGTGACTAATCTTGTTGCTGTGGCTGTAGGTTTTCATCTTAACTCTTACAATGAATCAGGCTTCAGTTTGTGAAATGTTTTGCTCTCAAGTGTACCCTGTAAATGAGTGTAGCCTGGTCTGCCTGATATATGTGGAGGTGACAGTCGCAAAGTGGTGGCATTGATAATTGAGCTTGAGTGTGCTGTGAGGCAGAGACTGTTTAGAGGTGGAAACAATATCAGCCATTTTTCCGTATTGTAGGAAAAATGCTGAGTCATTGTGAGGACACCACTTGATGGCAGCAAGAATGGCTGCCTTAGAATTTCTCTATACCAAACCTCAGACTGCAAATTCTGAGAGGGGCTGGCTTAACTACCAAGGAAAGAAAACTGAAATATTGACATTGAAGTTGTTCCCTCAACGTATTTTAGCCTAGCAGAGGAATGTGAGGTAGAAGTCGCCTGGAAATCTCGTCCAAAGAATGAGAAAATCTCGTGAACCGACAAGGCTTCCCTGCGGGATTCACTTGACAATCAAGGGAATCATGTCATATTAGGTTGATGGTGTGGCATTCACTTTTGAGTAACCCTTCTCGATACCTTGTTAAAATTTAGATCACCACAGAGAAAATGATAGTGTCTGTGTAACATAGCCACCTAACGGCCCCTCAATCGAAAGGTCATGTCTGCATGAAAAGGTTCGCTTGAGCATGGCAGCATAGGTTAAAAGACAACTGTTGTTAAATAACGGGCCTTAGGTTTCAATTGTGGTCTGGCAACCTGCTTGAAAGCAATGGAAGTTGCTGTCAAATATTAAGTGCATTGATATCTGCAGGCTTAGTCTATTTGATGAATCTACTTTGGTGTGGTGTAAACTCTAATCGCCATTTTGCTGTAGTAGTGAAAAAATGTTTATTGTGAGTATCAGTCTGAAGGCATTCATGTGGGTCTCCCACGCTATTCTTTTCTGCTGACTTTTGACCACTACTATAGAAAGGGACTTGTTTAAAGGCCAATGACAAAATGATGAAAAGTGAAAATAAGAGTTCATGAGACGAGTTTTTAAAACACTTGTTTTAAAATAAAAGAAGAAGGAGGAGACTGGCCTGAGGGGAACGCACAAAAATCAAGCGAAAGTGGTGAAATGGTCATGGGGCGGTCACATGAATGCGGCTTGATTCCCATTGGGTGGTCACAAAACCATGCGAGATTCAAACGGTGCCTGTTCATGACCACTGCCTGATTTTCTAGTTACTGCCAAGAGATTTGTAGGTGACTATCACCCCAATTACTTGCCGGCTGGACTAAAATAATCCCTGGAGAACATGTTTCAGAAACTGTCTCTACTTCAAAATATAACCTTTGTTGCATTGTCTGTAAAGTAAATACCTCTCAACCTTAGCCTAAGTTTTACTCTAGAGTAAAGTAAAGTAGAGTAGCCTGAGGTTTACTCTATAAGAATACTGAGGCAGTCTCTCCTTCCCCCACTGGGTTGTATCCTCACACTGACTTATCATTTCTGCTGCAATATAGCAAATTGGAAGCAGATGTTGCCACTGCAATCAAGTTTCTTCCTCACAGCAGAAATAACTGCATAATACAATGCAGCATGCGGGCGAATTCTGCTTCCACTGCATTAAAAGTGGTTGCTGCACAACAGAAGAATCCTCAGTTTTATTAATGATTGAAGTCTGGTTGCCTAACCTCTGTCTTCCAACAAATTTTCTCAAATAGACATGACCTTTAATCGAAAGGCAATTAGGTGGCAGTCTCAACCACCCTCTGTTACACAGAGACTCTTGTTTCCCAAGTGTTTATGTGAACTCTTCAAGTGATATGCACTCACCAATCCAAAGGCAACACTACATCATCCCCATCAGTCACATCATCTCCCTATTTCATACAGGTCAGTCTCTTAATGGGCACATGATTCCCATAGGGCAGTCACGTGAACCTGTCATGAGTCCCAAGGGGCCATGATCCTGAGGTTAAGACCATCTAATTTTGAACAGATTAGGCTAAAGACATACAACAACTACAAACAACCTAGACCCCGTGAACAGAAACAAATGTACAGTGAATGGTCCACAGATCAAAGCTGTCTATTCTTACAGAAAAGAACGGAGACTTCTCTTTATGGTCCCACTACTGTCCTCACCTCAAATGATGTAGACTTTTGACCCAGATCCAAGACACAAAATTAGTCTCTTCCTTACACTAATACAACAACACAATGGTCTAATCCTGTCCTCGTTGAAAACTAGTATATTGGAGACCTAAAACTGCAAGTCCAGCCTTTCCTCTGGTAAGAATATCTTTCTTGGAGTACTAGAACCTTGGCTCTAGGCACGGACTTTCTGTTTGGAGTGAGAGTAGTGACGTTGGCTTTCAGTTCCAATCCCTTCACCTATTCCAAGATGTAGAGCTGAGACCTTGACTTACAGTTTTTCTTCTGTGTTTAATAACAGAAACTGAATGGATGCCCTGGGTCCACGGTTCTACGCTTGTCCTCCATGGATGAATCTCAAGTGGTATCCTAGGCCCACAGTATCAAGTCTGTCTTTATGCAAGGGAAAGTAAAATGGAGACTTAGATGAGTGACACCAAGCCTGGACTACCCTCTCAGGATCGAGTGTGCCTGACTAGGCTCCCAAGTCAAGACCATCTAATTGATAAAAGACTTGATGAGAAACATACTCACACTACACCCAAGGTAGCCCCGGTGAACAGAAACTCATGTGGAGTGCATGGCTCACAAACAAATCTGTCTCCTCTGAACAAAAGGAAGAACGGAGGCCACCATCCATGCCAGCAATACTGTCTTCCCTTGAAACGATGTGGTGTGGTGACATAGGCCTAAGGCACAAAGCCTGTCTTTTCACAAAAATGAATACAAAGGACACTGGGATCAAAGGCACAAAGCATTTCCTCTGTGCAAAATCGTAAATAGGAGACCTAAATACACAGGGCAAGCCTGTCCCTGGTAAGAGAATCTCAACTCGAGGCTCATGACCTTGTCTCTGGCCTTGATTTTGAATCAGGAAATAGAGTGTAGACCTTGGTTTGCACTTCAAATTCCTTCCCCTGTTTCCAGAAAGACAGCTGGTCTTGCCACCATGACTCAGCATTTTCTCTGCAAGACAACAAAACGATGGATTTGCTTCCACGACTAACCTATCACGTCTTCAAGGCTCACTCAGCCTCCAAAATTCAATACAGCCAATGTGCGACCACAGCCTCCACTGCTTTAAAGCAGATTTCCCCACAACAAAAAAACCTGAGGCAAATTAATGATTATCGTGTAGCCGCATATACAAATGACCTCAAGTACAATTTTTAATGTGGAGATGACATTTGATTTGAAGTCAGTTAGAAGGCTTTCTCAGTCAACTTCTGTTCAGTGTTGATGTGAAGTTTCCCAAGTGATGTGGAACTATAATACAAAAGTGATGGGCGCAGAATCACCCAATGTCATGAAATCTTCTTATGACCCCCACTGGCTAGTCTTTTGATGGTCACGTGATTCCCTAAACTCAGTCACGTGAACGTGGCGTGATTCCCAAGGAGCGTTCACGCGAATGCGGCGTTATTCCCGAGAGGCTGTCACGTGAACGTACCATGATGACCATGATGACCACTGCTTGACTTCCATGGGCTGGTCACATGCGAAATTCCAACAGGGTCTGTTCATTACCACTGCCTGATTTCCTATTTACTGTCAAGAGATTTGTACATGACTCCCACCCCAATCTCCTACAGCTGGTCTATAACTGTCTCTAGAGAACACGTATCAGAAACTGCTTCTGCCTAAAAATAAAACTTTTGTTGCATAGTTCATAAAGCAAATCCCTCTCAACATTAGTAGCATAAAGTTTGCTCTACAAGAATATTGATGCAGCCTCTCCTTCCACCATTAGGCGGTATCCTCACATGATTTACCATTTCTGCCACATTATATTAAATTGGAAACAGCTGTCGCCACTGTAATCAAGTTGTTTCCTCACAGCAGACACAGCCACATAATATAATGCAGCATGTGGGCGACTGCTGCTTCCACTGCATTCAAAGAGGTTGCCGCACAACAGAAGAATCCTCAGTTTTATTGATGATTATAGCCTGGTTGCCTAACCTCTGTCCTCCAGCAATTTTCTCAAGCAGACATGACCTTTTGATTGTAGTGCAGTCAGGTGGCCCTCTCGGCCACCCTCTGTTACACAGAGACTCTCATTTTCTCAGTGTTTATGTGAATTTTTCAAGTGATATGCACTCACCAATCCAAAGACAGCACTACGTCATCCCCATCAGTCACATGATCTCCCTGTGTTTCAAACACGCCAGTCTCTTGATGGGCATGTGATTCCCGTGGGGTCGTCACATCAATCTGTCATGATTCCCATGGGGCCATGCTCCGGAGGTTAAGACTATCTAATTTTGAACAGATTAGGCTAAGACCTATGCACACCACAAACAACCTAGACACTGTAAACAGAAACAAATGTGCAGTGAATGGCCCACAAATCAAAGTTGTCCATTCTTACAGAAAAGAAAACAGACCTTGGTTTGTGGTACCAGTACTGTCCTCCCTTCAAATGATGTAGACTTTTGACTTGGACCCATAACACAAAATTAGTCTCTTCCTACACGAATGCAATAGAACAATGGTCTAATGAACCAAGTCTGTCCCCACTGAAAAGTAGTATATTGGAGACCTGAAACTACAAGTCCAGCCTTTCCCCTGGTAAGAATATTTTTCTTTAAGACTAGAACCTTGGTTCCAGGCCTGGACTTTCTGCTTGGAGTGAGAGTAGTGACCCTGGCTTTCAATTCCAATCCCTTCACCTATTCCAGGATATAGAGCTGAGACCTTGGCCTACAGTTTTCCTTCTGTCTTTTACTACTAGAGAATGAAGGGGTATCCTAGGTCCATGATTCTAAGCCTGTCCTCCTTGAACAAATGTCAAGTGGTGTTCTAGGCACACAGCAACAAGCCTGTCTTGTTGCTGTGTGCCTAGGGAAACTAGAATGGAGACTAAGGTTCATGACACCAAGCAAGGAAAACTAGAATGGAGACTTAGGTTCATGACACCAAGCCTAGACTATCCTCTCAGGAAGTAGTGTGCAGGCCCAGGCTCCCAAGGTCAAGACCATCTAACTGATAACAGACTAAATAAAAAACATACTCACACTACACCCAAGGTAGTCTCTGTGAACAGAAACTCCTGTGGAGTTCATGGCCCACAAACAATGCTGTCTTCTCTGAACAAAAGGAAGAATGCAGGCCTCCGTCCATGCCAGCAATACTGTCTGTTCTTGAAATGTTGTGGTATGGTGACATAGGCCAGAGGCACAAAGCCTGTCTTTTCCAAATAATGAGTATAAGGGACACCAAAACCCAAGGCGTGAACCTGTCTCCTGTACAAAGTAGTAGATAGGAGACCTTAACCCAAAGGGCAAGCCTGTCCCTGGTAAGATAATCTTAGCTCAAGACCTACAATCTTGTCTCTGGCCAGTATTTTGAATCAGGAAATAGAATGCTATCCTTGTTTTGCACGTCCAATCCTTTCCACTATTTCCAAGAGGTAGAGCTAGGACACTGGTGCACAGCATTTCGTTGTATTTGCCCAACAGAGACAGAAGAGGTGACTTGGGCCTACGATTCTAAGCCTGTCCTTTCTGCAAGAATGTCTACTAAGGCCTAAGCCCACAGAAACAAGCCTTCTTTATGGAAGAGAAACAAGAACAGACACTGGAATAAGTACCAAGCTGAGACCTCCATAGAGAAATAGTTGGCAATCCTAGGCCCACAAGCTCAAGACCATCCCACTGATAACAAGACCAGTATGAAGACTTAGGCCCACAATACCCAGCCTGGCCCCTGCTACCAGATACTCTTGTGGAGACCTTGGCCTACAGAACCATGCTGTACAATCCTAAGAGGTGGAAGAACGGATGAGTCAGTTCATGGCAATAAGACTTCCCTCAATTTAAAGCATGGACAATAGAAATTTCAGTCGATGGCACCAACCTTGTGTCATCCTAACAGTCCATTCAGAAAAACCTGGTCCCACATCACCATTTTTTCCCTTTTGCCTATTGTGGAGAGGTGACCCAAACCAAGCCTTCCTCCTGGCAAAAGATGGTAGTGTATGCACTTAGAAATTCAGCACAAATCCTGGACAGTTCTTTCAGGATCTCAACTAGGGAGCTTGGAAGCACAGCCTAGTATTGTTCCTATCCAGGAAGCAGGAAGTACAGTGGAGACATTGGCCCACACAACCGATCCTAACTTTTCTTAAAGGAACCTCATGCGGAGGTCTTGACACAAAGTAACAAGGTGGTCTTGGTAGAAAAAAAAAGTCTATATATAGCAGTCCATGGGCCAAGAACCATTTCTCTGCCCAGATCAGGGGAAGTAGTATGGAAGTTTGAAAAGATGACACTATGCCCATCTAATTTTCAATATAAAATTGAGTGGAAGAAAACACTCAAGCCTGGTACATTCTAGAGGTGGAGTGAAAATCTACACCCACGGCAACAAGTCTAGTGACCGGGTAGACACACGATTCCCGCAGGGTCTTCCTTGACCCCCAGGTGAATCCCGGGAGATGTTCAAGAGACCGTCGTGTGATTCTCTAGTCATTGCTATATGATTTTCAGGTGACTTCCATCTCATTCCTCTTCTCCTATCCTCAACCAAGTGTATTCAGAACACATGTCATTAACTGCTTCATTTTCAATATTTCAGCTTTGAGGCATTGGCCAGGAAGCAATTCTCTCTGGACAGTAGTGGCCTAAGGACCAAAAAGAGTGTGGGAGTCCCACTGGAAGCCGCTAAAGTTATGCTCACAATGACTCAGAAGTTTTGCTTCAATACAGGAAAATGGTGGCTGCTGTTTTCACCTCTCTAAAGTAACTTCCTCACCGCAGACTCAGCATCCAAATTTCAATAGGATCAACGTGAGACAGCTGCTCTCATTGCATTCAAGCCAGTTGCCTGAGGACAGACGAAACCTCAGGCAAGTTAACGATTATTGTCTGCTAGACTACACTGCTGCTCTCCAGAAGGTTTTCTCAGGCAAACAGCCTTTCATTTGAAGGGCAGTGAGGTGGGAGCCTCGGGGCACTGTGTTACAAATGGACTTTCCTTTTATCAGTGTTTATGTAAATTTAACCAAAGAATGTAGACCTGTAACTCAAAAAGGAGTGCTACATTATCACCCCAATGTCACATGATCTCCCTGTGATACCCTCTGGCCTGTCTCCTGATGGTCACATGATTCTCGCGGGTTAGATAGGTGAATGCCGCAAGATTGTCCAGGCCTTGCTATGAGATTTTCAGGTGAATTCCACCTCATTTTCTTCTGCTGGCCTAAACCAAGGGTTTTCAGAATACATTGAAGGAAGTTCCTCAATGTCAATATCTCAGCTTTCTTTCCATTGTCTTTATGCCAGTCTCTCTCAGAATTTGTAGTCTGAAGTTTGCTATACAGGAATTGTGAGACAGTTGGTCTTGCTGCCATGAAGAAGTGTCCTCACAACGACTCAGCATTTTTCCTACAAGACAGCAAAATGGCAGTTTGGCTTCCACCACAATCCAGTCGTGTGCTCAGGGCACACAGCCTCCAAAATCTAATTCGGCCAATATGTGACCACCACCTCTAATGCCTTAAAGCAGATCTCCCAACAACAGACAAAACCTAAGGCAAGTTAATGATCATTGTGTGGCCACATATACAAATGACCTCAGGTAAAATTTCTAATGCAGACATGACATTCCATTTGAGGTCAGTGAGAAGGCTATCTCGATTAACTTCTGTTACACACAGACTAATGTTTTCTCAATGTTATGGAACTTTCCCAAGTGATGTGGAATTGTAATACAATAGCAAGCAACACACAAACTTCCAATGTCAGGAGATCTTCCTGTGATGCCAACCGGCCAGTCTTTGATGGTCACGTGATTCCCTCAACGTGGTCACATGAACGTGGTGTGATACCCGAGGGGCAGTAATCTGAACACAGCATGAATAACTTCGGGTGATCATATGACCGCGGCTTCATTCCCATGGGCTGGTCACGTGACCTTGTGGGATTCGAACGGGGCCTGTTCATGACTGCTGCCTGATTTCCTAGATATTGCCAAGAGATTTGGAGGTGACTCCCACCCCAATCTCTTACAGGATAGTCTAAACAGTTTCTAGAGAACACTTTTCAGAAACTGTCTCTACTTAAAATTATAACCTTTGTCGCATTATCATTAAAGCAAATCTCTCTCAACATTAGTAGTCTAAGGTTTGCTCCACAAGAATACTGAAGCAGCCTCTCCTTCCACCATTAGGCTGTATTCTCACACTGACTTACCATTTCTGCCACAATATAGCAAATTGGAAGCAGATGTTGCCACTGCAATCAAGTTACTTCCTCACAGCAGACACAGCCACATAATACAATGGGTAACTGCTGCTTCCACTGCATTAAAAGAGGTTGCCGCACAACAGAAGAATCCTCAGTTTTATTAATGATTATAGTCTGGCTGCCTAAACTCTGTCCTCCAGCAAGTTTTCTCATACAGACATAACCTTTCGATTGAAGGGCAGTTAGGTGGCAGTCTCGGACATCCTCTGTTACAGAGAGGCTCCTGTTTTCCCAGTGTTTATGTGAATTTTTAAAGTGATAATCACTTATCAATCCAAAGGCAGCAGTACGTCATCCCCATCAGTCTCTTGAATATCACTCAGGTGAGGAACACTGGGAAAAAGAATGTGCTCACGTCAATAATGTGTTACAAGAATTCCAGGTGTGTGTCATTATCACTTTCTATATATTTTTCAGAGCTTGGACTTACTTCAAAGTGTACAGCAGTACTAGCACAAAATCATTGACCGGACTTCTGGATTATGATACACAGGCATTCAAAAACGTGTTTTGTTTCCAAGTGCTGTAGCTGTCTGTAATGGATAACATATTCCTGTCCTGTCTTCACTTCATTAAAAGTATCAGTTAATGGAAACAATGTACCAGGGTGATTTCCGCAATGGTTGGAGGTCTCTTGAGCATTTATGCTCCCTTTCAAATCACTGCAGTCTGATCCTGCTTGGTATGAATTTCCAACATGTAAACTACCATTTTTCCCTCATCGCTTTCATACTTTATAGGTGATAGAAGTTTGAGAGGGCACTCAGGGTAGTTTATAAGTTGCCTGTTAGAACAATTGAATTGCAAGCAATTCAATTCACCAACTAAGCATTTGGCCTATAGGACACCTTTAGAGCAACAGGCTAACAGAAGCCGGCAGAAGAGATGTTGCTCAATTCAAAGGCTTGCCACCAGTATGATTCATCAGAATTGTCTAACTTTCTGACTAAGCACATTTTGGCACCCAGCTTCAGGGCTCACCAGATCATCAGTGCATCTAGTGCAACATCTTTGGAATACGGCCTTCAATGAGTATAGATGTTAAGTTCAAGTACCAGGGATCTCTAAGGCACGTTTCCACGTACCTCCCTTGGTACTGAAAGTCAATTCACAAAGAGAGCCACATTTGGGACAGGGTGGGTTTGAATTTTACTCTGGTCAGGAACAATGGGGGTATGAAATTGTTCACGTCAACAGTGTATACATGAATTATAGATGCATGTCACAATCTCTATGTATTGTTCAGAGTGCGGCCTTTCTTCACAGAATACAGCAACCCTAACCTCAAATCATTTACTGAACTTGTGGATTACAATACACAGGCATTCAGCAACAAGTTTCATCAATTAAAGGCCATCAATTAAAATGGCCATCAATTAAAATGGAAGGTGAAATAAAGATCTTCTCAGACAGGAAAAAGTTAAAAAAAAAATGCATCACCAACAAGCCACTATTATTAGAAATGTTAAGATAACCTCTGTAATAATAATAACAATAATAATAATAATAATAATAATAAAACAGTGAGTAACATAGACAGTAATAATAAAATAGCAATAACCACATACTTATTAATAATCACTTTACATGTAAAGGGATTAAATGCTCCAATCAAAAGACTTAAGATAGCTAAATGAATAAAAAAAAAGAACCATGCATATGTTGTCTACAAGAGACTCACTTCAGATCAAATGACGCACGCAGACATAAAGTAAAGGAATAGAAAAAGATATTTCACGCAAATGAAAATAAGAAAAAGCTGGGGTACCAATACTTATATCAGACAAAATAGACTTTAAAACAAAGTCTAAAATAACAGTAAAGAAGACTTAACAACAAGCTGGATCAAAATAACAAGAGAACATAACTTTTGTAAACGTATACATACTGAACATAGAAGCACTTTCATATAAAAAGCAATTATTGTCTAACATAAAGGTAGAGCTCAACAGTAATACACTCATAGTAGGAGACTTTAACACCCCATTGACACCAACTGACAGATGATTTAGACAGAAATTCAATAAGCCTTAAATGACACACTGTACAAAATGGATTTAGTTGATATTTTCAGACTGTTTCTCCCCAAAGCAGCAAAATACACATTTTTCTTAAATGCACATGGCACATTTTCCAGGACAGATGAAATGTTAGGCCACAAAATGAGTGCTATGGAACAATAAATCAACTACCAAAAAAAAAAAAATTGAAAAATACACAAACCATGGAAATAAACAATAAGCTACTAAACAATGAATAGGTTTATAATGAGATCAAGGAAGAAATCAAAAGATAACTACAATGACAAAATCTTGGGACACAGTAAAAGCAGTCCTAAGAGGGATATTCATACAATACAGGCCTATCTCAAGAAACAAGAAAAATCTCAAATAAACAATCTAGCCTTACGCTGAAAAGAATGAGAAAAAGAACAGCAAACAAAAATCAAATGAGTAGAAGGAAATACTAAAGATCAGAGTGGAAATGAACAATATAGAATCTAGAAAAGCAATATGAAAGTTCAATGAAACCAAGAGCTAGTTATATAAAAGAATAAACACAATCAATAAACTTTTAGCCAGACTCATCAAGAAAAATAAAAGAAGACCCAAGTTATTAAAACCAGAAATGAAAGAGAATAATTAAGTACAGACTTCACAGAAATAGAAAAGATTATAAAAAAATACTACAAGCAGTTATATGCCAATAAATTGGACAATCTGGAAGAAATAGATGCACTTCTAGAAACATACACTCTCCCAAGACTTAGTCAAGAAAACACAGAAAATCTAAATCAACTGATTACCACCAATGAAATCAAATCCGTAATCAAAAACCTTCCAAAAAGCAAAAGTCCTGGACTGGATGGCTTCAGAGGCAAATTTTACCACACATTCAAAGAATAACTAACAACTATTCTTCTCAAAGTATTCAAAAAATTTAAGAGAAGAAAGAGCTTTCTAATTCTTTTTATGAAGCCACCTTCTCCTAATTCCAAAACCAGACAAAGGCATTACAAAAAAGAAAATTATAGGCCAATATTCATGATGACCATTAATGCAAAATTCCTTAACAAAATATTAGCAAGCAGATTTCAGCAATACATTAAAAATATCATATGCTGTGATCAAGTTGGATTTACTCCTGAAATACAAGTTAGGTTCGATACCTGCAAATCAATTAATGTGATATACTACCTTAAAAATTTGAAAGATAAAAATCATATGATCAAAAATGCAAAAAAAAGCATTTGAAAGAATCCAGGAACGATTTGTGATAAACACTCTCAGCAAAGTGGAAATAGAGAGAACATACCTCAAGCTAATAAAGGCCATATAAGACAAATCTATAGCTAACATCATACTCAAAAAGAAAGGCTAAAAGAATTTTGCTTAAGATCAAGAACAATACAAGGATGCCCACTTTCACCATTTCTATTCAACATAGTATTGGAACAGCAATCAGACAAGAAAGAGAAATAAGAGATGTCTAGATTGGAAAGGAAGAAGTAAAACTGTCATTATTTGCAGATGACATGATAGAGAACCCTAAAGATTCCACCAAAAAAAAAAAAAAACCTGTTAGAACCCATCAATGAATTCAGGAAATTAGCATGATACAAAACTAATATTCAGGAGTTGGTTGCACTTTTACACACCAGTGATAAACTACCAGAAAGAGAAGTTAAGAAAATAATTCCATTTACAATTGCATCAAAAACAATAAAATTCCTGGGAGTTAAATTAACCAAGATGGTAAAAGACTGGTTCTTAGAAACCCATATATCATTGAAAATATAAATTAAAGAAGATACAAATAAATGGAAGCATATACTGTGCTCATGGAGAGGAAGAATCAACATCATTAAAATGTCTATACTCCCAAAAGAATCGATAGATTAAATGCAATCTCTATCAAAATACCAATGCCAATGGTATTTTACACAGAACTTGAACAAATAGTCCTAAAAGTAATATGGAACCCTAAAAAATTCCAAATAGCCATGGCAATCTTGAGAAAGAACAAATTCAGAGGTATCACACTACCTGATATTGAACTATACTACAAGCCTATAGTAATCGAAACAGCAGGGTGCTGTCATAAAAAAAAAATAAAAAAAAAATAAAAAGATACATAGA
Organism: Pteropus vampyrus; assembly: GCF_000151845.1. Lineage (NCBI taxonomy): Eukaryota > Metazoa > Chordata > Mammalia > Chiroptera > Pteropodidae > Pteropus > Pteropus vampyrus. The sequence goes on along the minus strand of NW_011914827.1, from coordinate 45,122 downwards.
CCAATAGAGAGACCAGAAATAAATCCATGCTGATATGGTCATTTAATCTATGACAAAAAAGGCAAGAATATACAATGGAGGAAAGATGATCTCTTCAACAAATATGTATAACATGTTTACTTCAATAAACGAATGCTATTATTATTATAAAATAAAATTTAATTATTTAAAATGTACATTTAAATATCAACAAAAAAAATCAAAGATTACGATTTTATTATCTTTTCAGATAGTTCATGAATCCAAACATACATTGTAATCTATATCAATATCATTATTTGGTTGACTAAGGGCAAAGCTGATCATCTCTATCATAGGATAAATTTTAGAACAGTAAAATGATGTGAAATATATTAAAACCATATTATAAAATATTTTTAATTTCTCAATTACAATTGACATACAATATTATATTAGTTTCAAGTGCACAACATAGTCATTAGACAAGTATATAATTTATGATCACTCCAATAAATCTAGTACCCATCTGATAGCATACACTGTTATTACAATATTATTGACTATATTCCCTATGCTATACTTCACATCACCATTACTCTTTTGTAACTACCAATTTGTACTTTTTCTTTTAATAATTAAAAACAATTTTAAATTACACTTGACATGCAATGAATATTAGTTTCAGATGTGCAACATGGTAATTTTTACATTTATATAACTCATATGACAACTTACAGTTTTTACAATACTATTGACTATCCTCCAGGCTATACTCTACCTAGCAATTTGTGCCTTTCGATTCCCTCCCCCTTCAGCTATTCCCCAACTCCCCAATCTGACTACCATCAAAAAGCTTTCTGTATCTATGAGCTTGTTTCTGTTGTTTGTTTATCCTGTTCTCTAGATTCCACATATGACATTTATCTCTGTCTGACTTACTCCACTCAGCACAATACCCTCTAGGTCCATCCATGTTATTGTAAATGGCAAGATTTCATTTTTAATGATTGAGTAATATTGCATTGTATATATGTTCCACCTCTTCTTTATCCATTCATCCATTGATGAACACCCAGGATGCCCCTGTATCTTGGCTACTGTAAATAATTCTGCAATTAACATATGGATTCACATGTCCCTTCAAAGTAGTGTTCTGGGTTTCATTGGATAAATACCCAGAAGTCAAATAACTGGGTCCTGCTCTGTCTTTTGTGATAGCCTTCTTTTTAATGTCTATTTTGTCTGGTTTAAGTATTGCTTCCCCAGCTTTTTTGTTTGTTTGTTTGTTCGTTTCCATTTTCATGAAACATCTTTTTCATCCATTTACTTTCAGTCTGTGTCTTTCAATCTGAAGTGAGTCTCTTGTAGACAGCATATGTAAGGGTCTTGTTTTCTTATCCATTCAGCCACCCTGTCTGCTAATTGGAACATGTAATCCATTTACATTTAAAGTAATTGTTGCTAGATATGTAGTTATAGCCATTTTATTATTTATATTTTTTGTTTATTTTTTCTTCTTTGTCCTAAAAAAGTCCCATTAACATTTCTTTTTATCCTGGCTTGGTGATAATGAACTTCTTTAGTTGTTTCCTTTCTGGGAAGCTCTTCATCTAAACTTTGATTTTAAGTGATAGCTTTACTAGATAGAATACTCTTGGTTATAAGTTTTGCTTTTCATTACTTTGACAATTTCATGCCTTTCCCTTCTGGACTGCAAAATTTATGTTGAGAAATCAGCTGACAGTCTTATGGGAGTTCCCTTATAAAAAACAACTGCTTTTCTCTTGTTGCTTTTCAGATTCTCTCTTTGTCTTTAGCCATTGGCATTTTAATGATGATGTGTCTTTAAGTGGGCCTCTTTGAGCTCATCTTGTTTGGGAATCTCGGAGCTTCCTGAGCTTGTATGTCTATTTTTTTTTTTTTTTCATCAGGTTAGGGAAGATTTCAGTCATTATTTCTTGAAACAGTTTTTCAATTTTTTGCCCTTGCTTTTCTCCTTCTGGTATCCCTATGCAAATATTGGCACACTTGATGTTGTCCCAGAAGTCTCTTAAATGATCCTCATTTTTTCTGGATTTTTTGTTGTTGTTGTTGCTGATCTGATTGTGTGTTCTCTGCTACCTTATCTTTGAAATCGCTGATTCGATCCTCTGCTTCATCTAATTTACTGTTAATTCCTCCTAAGCTTTTTTTTCATTTCAGTTATTGGATTCTTCATTTCTGAATGATTCTTTTTTTATGTTCTCTATCTTCATTTTTATGTTTTCTATCTCTTGTTGAAGTTCTCACTGAGTTTACTGACACTTCCCCTGTAGTTGAGCATCCTTATAACAAGTATTTTGAACTCTGTATTGTTTAGATTGCGTGTCTCCATTTTGTTTAGCTCTTTTTGTGGGGCTTTGTTCTGTCCCTTCATTTGGGACATAATTTTTTTTTGTCTCCCCATTTTGGCTGCCTTCTTGTGTTGGTCTCTATGTATTAGATAGGGCTGCTGTGTTTCCCAGTCTTTGTAGAGTGACCTTGCATAATAGATTTACTGTGGGTTCAGTGGCACAGTCTCCCTGGTCACCTGAGCCAGGTGCTATAGGTATGTTCCTTTTATAAGTGCAGTGTGCCTTCCTGTTGTAGTGAAGCCTTGGTTGCTGTTTGCTCATCAATGGGTGAGATTAACCCTCAGGTTGATTGGTTGTGATGACTGACCCTACAGAGTAGGATTTGCTTTGGCAAGGCTCTGCTTCCTTTCCTGTCTGCCCTTTGGGTGTCGTCCTCAGATATGACCCCAGGAGGTGCTCTGATTCAGACTAAATCTGGCCACTGGCCATACAGGAAGATCCTCCTCAGAGGGGCCCTGCCACAGGCTAAGATCACTGCAGCTTGTGCCCTGCCCAGGGCCACTTGGCATGGGCCACCAAGCAATCCACAGATGGCTGCCACTCATGCTGGGCTTGGAAGTGCCTCGAGAGGCCAAGCCACAAAACAAGGATGGCTGCGACTAGTGCCAGGTTTGGGGCTGCTCAGCAAGAGGTCAGGACATGCCGAGGCCAGATATTGCTTGTTTAATTTTTATGAACCTTTTTAGAAATATTAGGAAAGTCTGCAGCATAAGATAAGACAGGCCATTTGTATGGAAAATCCACTGAAAGCGGCTTGGGTGGTCTGGCAAGTTGGGAGGGGTAGGGTCTCGGTGAATCACCAGGGTAGGGCAATTAATGTTAGCTACACTGGTGGAGATTCAGATATGGCAGCCACCTGGGTCTGCAAACTGAGCCGAGGAGGACTCAACATAAGAAGAATGGCCTCTGCCAGCACTTCTGTCTGGGAGAGAGCTGCCCCTCCAGCCCTCACCCTTCAGCCAGACAACTCATTTCCTCCCCGTGTGCCCCTAGTGTTTTTCACTCTGCTACCTGGCACTGGAGCTCAGAGACAGTGAGTCCATCAGCAAGTAAGTCTAGAATTAAATATTAAATTATCATCAAATAATTTTACTGCAAACAAATAAATCGCATACATATACTTCAGGAAAAAAAATGATTTTACTGTGAGAGTTAATATTGGAAATAGATATTTTTAAAAGTTTACAGTAAAAAGGTATAGATGTATGAAAAACAATTTCTACATCTATAAAGGTAATTTAGAATTGCAATATCTACTATTTTTACTCTTTCAATAATTTCACACCAGCTACAGCATAAATGTACAATTCAGAATGAATACATTCATCTAAATAATTTAATCATTTACAACCTTTTTACCTTGATCAAGAAGACATAATATCAAGTATTAAAGTGATTCAAAAGTTGGTCAGTCTATAGACTGCTAGTCAGTTTAACGGAGAGAGGAGGCCCATTGGTCTGCTCCAGGTACAAGAAGTCAGCACTGATCCTCTCTTAACCATCCTTGTTCATCTGGATGATATCCTTTCTTTATTGCTAGTGCCCATTCAGCTTAAGTATCTTGTTCTAGAGTTTCAAGGCATCTGAGCTCTAGGTCCCCTTGGATATTGGCAGGGAGCAGAGTGGTGGAATTTAGGGTCCGGCAGACCTTCAAGGTAAGATCTGGAGGGTGAGATACCAAAGCCAACCTGCTCCTGTCAACCATGAGTGTCCTTCGGTATTCAGGACAGCCAAGACTTGATAGGGCCTGCAAACCTCAAAAGATTATCCTGCAGTTAACTTAGAAGCTTCCTTCACTGGCTGGGCAGTGGCTGCTATTACCCTTAGGCAACAGGACCACCACAGGGTATCCAAGTCCAGTTGTTTGAGAAAGTGAGCTATGGCCTCAGGGAAGCCCCAGCTTCTGAGCCAGCACTCCTGGTGCCTGCACTGACCTCCCATGAACAAGTGAGGGGAAGGGATTCCTTTGGTCAGGGAGGCCCATGGCTGGCACCTGTACAAGGTGTCCTTTAAGCTCTCAGTGCCTGTTGACATTCAGAGAGTTACAACAGAAGGGCCCGTCACTTCTCTCTACAAGATTTCATGAAGGATATCTGCAGTTATTCCAAAATTTGACCCAAACGGCGACTGAACCTGCCATTCCTAGAAAACCTCTCAGCTCCTTCTCACTGCTTGGAAACCGTGGCCTGTTTCCTGTGAAGATCCTGCACTCGGCCCTGGGTGTAAGGATAAATCTGAGATACTTAACTTGCTTTTGGAGATTCGGACCTTTGAAGGAGATACCTTATAACCCCTCTCAGTCAAACAATATAATGCTCTCACAATATTATGCTGAGAATTCTGGAGATCCTCAATGGCAATAAAGAAGTCAACCACATATTAAAATAAGGTGTCATTTTTAGCTTAGGGTCCCTGAGGTCTCTTTATGGTGCCCATTCAGACGAGGGCTATCTGGGAGCCCTGAAGGAGCACCATCCATGTGTATTGGCTGACACTGAGGTTCTTTGAATCTTTCCCTTCAAAGGCTAAGACAAGTGAATCTGGGTGTAATGGTTACAGAAGTAAGAATCTTTCAAACCAAGGGCAGTGTGGTGCTAAACATTCCACGGGAACTGGGAGAGGAGTGTGCAGGGGGTGGGAACAACTTTGTTGTTGACTGCCCTGAGATCGTGAATCAACCAATATCTCCTGTTTGGCTTCTTTCCTGGTAAAATTAGGGTGTTACAAGATGACTGGCAGGGCTTACATTATTTAAAGGGGTTGACTCCTTGTAGGTCCTGTGGCCTCAAGGGGTATGGGGGTTTGTGAGACCCTGGGTCTTAGTTGTATCCAAGACTACTGAGGACTTGTGTTTCTGAGGAAGATTATTGGGGCTCGTATTCTGTGGAATTGGCAGAACCAAGAAGTGGATTCCACTCTCTGGGGTATGTTGCCCTTAGTTCACGTTCCTGGAGGTCAATAGTAGCCCCTTATTTGGTGAGTGAATCTTGGCTAATCAAGGAGATAGGGCCCTCGGGTACATACAGGAAGGACCGGGTCAAAGTTTGGGACCCTATGTCACAATGAGGGAAGGTAAGTTACCTGAGGAGTCCTAGGAATGGTGCAGTCAGTATTTGCGAGAGACCCACTAGGTTTGGTCAGGACAGTTGGCAGTTCCAGGGACTCAGGGCAAAGCAACTGGAAGAATGTTTCCTGACAAAAATCTTCAGGGGCTCAGTCAGGAACTATGGTGAGCCCTGAACTATCAGGAGGTTCATGCATAGGCTCTGCTGGCCCAGCAGGATTCCCACCCAACCTCTACCTGAGTGGCTGAAGGCTTTCTGGGGACAGATCCAGACTGAAAAATTCAATTAACAACTGTGTGCCCACTACCCAGGATCTCTGGGTGTTGGACTTGCGGTGGTAGGGCCCCAGACAGATACTGCCTGAGGTGGCCTGGAGATGCCAGGAGGGCAGAAGGGAGGCAAGATGAGCATAGCATATTCTGGGGTTGCCATGAATACAAATTGAGCAAACTGAGGCATTCTCATAGCAGCAGGAAGAGTGTGAGACTGGGCATGGGATGAGCTGGATGGATGAGCCCTAGGAGGCCTGAGAAGGAAGAAAGCTCCAACAGGCAGTACCTACCGCCAAGCCTTGTACCTCTTCTGGCTCTGATCGCCTGGACAACTGCCCCTCACTGCTGGGCAGAGATAAGAGAGAACTGAGGTGTCTGTGTACCAGGTTCACAAAGCAGGCCAGATGAAGGTGATCCTTGTCTTTACCTGATGAGTGGACGAGGCTGGTGGTCACAGCACACCAGTGGCAGAACTTGAACTGCCCAGGTCATCTCCATTTCCAGGAAGGGAAGTGGGTGCAGAGCTGTGAGCCAGTCTGGAAATCCCACAGTGACCATCCCTGCATTCCAAACCCTACATGCTCCACTTACTGCCCCTAAAATTTAAAGGGCTGACGAGACAGGTTGCTGCATTCCATGGGGCACTGGATAGGCAGTAGGCATTGAGAGGTTTTCCCTAGGCTGTGGAATTGTTCCTCCTCTGAAAAATTCTGGAAAAATAGAATGTTGAATCCATAGAAATTGCAAAGTGAAGCTTTCAGGATCGCCTTCCACGCACTTCCACGTTCTATGAAAGTGAAAGGTGGGAGGAGGAAGGCCGCTATATGTGGCTGGGTGGCCTGGCAGGAAGCTCCCAGCACAGCATTACCTCCTACCACAAATCCCAGGGTGACAGTGATATTTGGTAATTATGCCTAAAGACAGAAAAAAGGATGTGTTCAGGAGTACCTGTGTTTATGAGTTCTGTGGCAGTTTATGAGTTCTGTGGCAAAGCAGAGAGAGAGAGAGAGAGAGAGAGAGAGAGGCTGAGTGGTGGATGCTCCACGGGTTCATGGCCAGAGAAACACAGTCAGAGGTTTTTGCCTGCACTGTCTCAACAAAAGGGTATATGACCCTGAGGATATGGGTGGGAAGGGATAAACACCTTTCTTGGCTATGGTGGTCAGGCCAGCTGCAGTTCCAGGCACAGAAGCTGGGGTCAGGGGAGACTCGCTGGGCCTTTGGAATCCCTACCCCCATTGAGACAGGAGGGGTCCAGGTGGGGGCAGCTCTGTGCCTCTTCTCCAGGCCAGTATAGGGGGAGGGCTCCACATGCTGACCACTGACAATGGGAAGGCCTGGTGTATATGGGCTCAGTTGATTAGGGTAGCCTGGATGGTGAGTGTGCAGGTCGTGGAGCTGGGAGTCCAGCAAGGGACAAAGGGGCTCAGAGGAGAGAACATTTGCAAGAGGAAGCTTCTGCCTCAGCAGCTCAGGTGCCATCACAGACATCATAGGGCAGGGGGCTTACGCAAGGGACACATTTCTCATAGTTCAGGGTGCCAGCATGGTGGGGTTCTTGAGAGGGCCTTCTCCCTGTCTGGCACATGGCCGCTTTCTCCCTGGGTCCCTTCCTCTTCGAAGCACCAATCCTGAGGGCTCCACCTTTCTGCCTTCATCCACACCTTATCACCTCCCAAAGCCCCAGCTCCTAACGCTGTCCCACTGCCGCTTCAACGTATTGATTGGGGGACATAAACAGGCGCTCCATGGCAGTCTTGGCCTGCAGGGTGCGGGCTAGTGGGAGGAGTGAAGTGGGAAGGTGAGGCTGGCGAGAGTATGTGAGGGTAGTTGGGCTGATTGTGTGGCTCTGGATGTCAAGACAATGTTGGCAGGTGTCTGAGGTGGCTGCAGCAGGAGTGAATGTGGGAGACAATGGCACAGGGAACATCATACAGTGAGAAGCTGGGAGTGGGGCTTCCTGTCTGGTGGATGCGGAGCACCACACCTCCTCCAGGCTTGAAACCAGGAGAGGTTCTGCCCAGAGATGGAAGTGACAGGAAAGTGAGATGGGCAGGAACCCACTTCTAGTACCAGTAGTGGTGTCATTGGGAACACACGGGAGAGAGGAGGAAGGCAGGTAGGCTCTTGGGGAGGCTCAGTCAAGGTGGGCACATCCAATAATACAGCAGGAGGAGTAGCAGCCCAGAGAGGCCAGAGGGAATTGGTCAGGCAGAGAGAGCTACCCAAGTGACCCTGCCTGTGAACCACCTCTCAAGCCTCACTGGGGACACCCACCTGTCTGGGAACAAAGAAAGGCAGAATGACCTTTCCCACCGGTTGCCATTTTTCTCTTAGCAGTACCCCTTGATAACCTGTCACTAAAGCTCAGAGGGCCTTTTTGGGGCCTATGAGGTCTGTTATGGGGAGCAGGTGGCAGTGCCAATGGCCAGAGCTGAAAGCGATAGATTCTGCTTCCCAACTACAGGCAGAGAGAACACATTTGGCCTCTTGAGTATATGAAGACATCTGCAGACCTGTGTGAGGCTTTTGAGCTCCTAAATGGTGTGGACTTTCTCTAAAAAGATGGTAAAATATGGTGGGAAATTTTCTAAAAAACACCACACCTGTCCCATAGGCTTGTGCCATTAGACAGCTGACCCACATGGGGAAAGAGAGATTGAAGGGTGACATGTCATCTCTGTAAAATCTGAAGCCAGTTATGCAGGCACACCCATGTGCTGCCCTGTGCCCAACTTCTGGTCTTCAGTCAGCGTCGAGGCTTGTCACCCCGGCAGTTCCCAAAAATGGAATGAGATGTGACACCCAGAGCATCTGTGCTCTGTCTAATTGAGTCTCTGTGCTGTGGCTATAGGATCAGGGGCTGCATGTATTTACTCTCTGTGGCTTTCGAGACTAGCCTATGTGATACCAGGGAGAGCCAGCAAATGATATCGCAGGCAGATGTGGCTCTTTTACAGCACCCCGATCCTCTCATCACCTCTTTCCTCTTCCATAACCCCCTGCTTTTTCCTTTTGGGCTTGACATGTGGATTCCAAGAACTCCTTTATGATAACCGAGAGATAGGGGTAGGAGGGCATATGCTGATTGGGCAGGGAGCTGCCAAACCAGCTCTTTCTACCTGTGTCCTCCAGAAAACATGGCAGAAAGGTGTGGATGTCCCTTAGCTGCTATGAAATAGACCTCAGGTCAATTTAATGTCATTCTTGTGTTATCCCTTTTCAGTGATGAGTCAATGCCACTATCCCCTGCATTCCTTGACATTTTACACTCTCAGGATGCCGTTTGCTTATTTTCCAAATAAGGACCTGTTATGTTCCAGGCACAATGCTAGCTGCTGGGGTGGGGAGTGAGCAATACAAACAAGTGTTTTTGGGTGTCGGGGACATGAGTCAGAGGGTAGGCAAGACCGCAGATGTTTGTGAAAAATACACTCGTCCAAATGTTTACCTGCGTGTGTTCACTTTAAACATTTTCTTTTACTCTATTCCAAGCCTTTGGTTTTTGTAATTTTTTGTTTCAATGATTTTAGTGTGATGTAAATGAGAATTACCCTGAGGTTATTCGATTGGCCAGACTCCATAAGAGCAAAAACTAGATGGGAACGGGGTGCAGGGAGAGTGCTTTTGAGAAGCTCTCATCTAAAAATATATCCAGAACGACCATTGCATACCACCTCCACCAGGGTAATTAGTATAGATCTTGACGGTGAGGCTTTGAAGCTGTGCCAATACTGGTTCTCCTAAGTTTTTGCCCAGTTGCTAGAAAAAATTACTACAGAGTTGTGTGCCTAGTAGTGATGTTCTATTTCTCTAATTTCTCTATACTTATTAATATTTTTTTTCTGTAGGAAAACACTCATTGCTCACATTTATCTATTCAAAATTTTTTTATATCAGTTAGGACTCAGAGACATGTCACTCTATGGATGATCATCCAATATTGTCATTGTTTATATATTTTTTGAAATTATTACAAATTTGAACAATAGGAGTGCTTTTCAGCTCCTTGATATTTACTTTTCGAACTTCTCAGAGTCACCCAGACACCCTGAGGGCTTCTTTACACCAAGGACCTCTGGTCCCTGGAGAAGTGAAGTACTGTAGAAACATCGAAGTCAAAAGATAAACAGTGATGATCACAATGCTGGTAATAACTACCATTTATTGAGTGCATCAGGCAGTGTGCCAAGCACTGTGGACACATTTATAAATGAAATCATCATTATAAACCCAAAGTCTTGTTTTCACTATCTAGATTTTTCACATGAAGAAACTGAGAGCCACAGGACCTCAGCTGGGTTCACTCAGCTGACAAGGTGGTCCAGGGAAGGCCTGTTCTTTCTTTGATTGCCGGCACACGCTCGGACCTGCATTGGCACCCATGAGAGTGATGCTTTGCTTACATGCTCCCTTTAAATGGCTCTCTATCCCTAGAGGCTTGAGTAGCTGATAAAAAGGAACTTTCTGTGTAGGCACTGGCACATGCTACCACCCCATTCCCAGTAGAGCTTTGGGAGCTAAATATAACCCTGTGTTTTATGTTGTATACAGAAAAGAGGAAATGTGATTTTTATTTTGTCACATTTACTATTTTAAGAACTAAATTATTTCCTACACTCATCCTTAAAATGTCTTCGGAGGTGTCCTTGAGGGAAAAGACATAATGCAGATTTCACCTAGGGTTCCTCCTTTTTTTAATACTGATCTTTTGGAGACAGCTCTTGGAGATAAGATATGGAGGACAGAGCGATAGAGAATCTTTCCCAACACATATAGCCAAGGGATGGACTTGCAAGAAGGCGCCCAGATATAGACCACTGGGAGTCATATGAGAAAAGCCAGCTCTTCATCGTTCTGGGAATTCACACCACAGGCCAGAGGGAAAAGCAACTTTACCAGGCCTATGTATGGCCTGTCCTCTGTGCTAGGAGAGGCAAGTTATCCTACGGCCACAGACCATTAGTGAGCCTGGGCTCTGTGGTCCTGAGACGTGAGCAAGAGACCACAGCCTGGCTCAGCTTCTATGTCCCTCTGGCTGCAGTGGAGCAGTCCTCTGTGGAAGGAGGGAGGTGTTTGTGCTAAACTTTCCTCTAAGTGAGCTCCTTAAGTTAATGAATGCCCGAGACAGTGTGGGGAGGGTCTCCTTTATCTTTAAGGCTTCCCTGTAAGAGACAATCAGGGCTTGTGGGTTCAATATTGTTCTCTGCCCTTCCTTGTCACTAAAATAGTGGGAAATTTAAAAATATGTAAAGACACAAATTGCCCACAGCACACTGAAAGCTGGGAACAGGAGTGAGGGACCATGGAGACCACAGGGTGTTTCCAGGGAGCAAAGAGCTGGATAGTGGCAAGAGGATCCATATGGTGGAAGAGGGTTTCTGTCTAGCCGGGTGATTTCAGAGGGGAAGGCTGCAGAAGTCCTCTTTGGGCGCTCTCTCCTGAGGCCGCCGTGGTGTTCTCTTCTTGTTGAGATCTCTCCCATCACATCCACCTGGCCTGTCACCGAGAAGCACTTGCAGACGTGAGCGATGTCATCTGGGAGGCAGATCAAGGGCAGGAAGAACGCGGGAAATAGGTGGTAGAAATATGTGGTAAGAATGGTGAAAACATGAACGTATCAGATGACCTTATCCCAGCAGTAACAACCCAGGAATAAACTTATCCGGAAAGGCAAAGGCTTTATCTGGAGATATCTCTCTGAGGATATAAGTACAGTCTGAGTGAAGGGGACATACACTGAACGGCTCATCGGTTAATACTTCTGGGCTTCACAGGTTTATTATAAGTCAAAGTAAAATTATATCTCAATCATTAAAACCGGCTACTTTGATTCAAAAGCTTCTCCAGAAAAATAAGTGGACATGAGAAACCACAAGGGTTTTAAAAGTGAAATCTTCAAAGGCAGATATAATCAGATAGTAAACCATAATATGAAGCTATAATCACTTAAAAGTAGAGACAGCTGCAGAAACCATTATCTACATCCATAAAAAGACAGAGGTCACACCAGAAAGAATCAGCATTTGTGTCATAATGTTATATTTACATGCAATAATTTACTGAATGCCAACATTACCATCATTAATCAACCAAGGAAAGTTAGTTAATCAAAATTATGAAATCAAGAAATAAACCCCAGACAATAAAATTAGGTCTTCCTATATCCCCTTAGATCATGATAAATTCTAGGTAGATTTGATTAAAAAAAAAAAAGAACAAAGAAAACAGAACAAAACATATCTATGTTTATTGGCTCTAAAGTAAAAATGACACTTTTAGAATCTATGTAGGAAAACACATAAAATATGTTGAATTGACATTGAGATTATAATTTAAGAGCCTAGCAGAAATAAAAATAAAAAACAAAGTAAGGTAGTTATAAAAAAAATTGTATAGATATACTCCCCATATATAATAATGTCTTAGAAATAATAATTATATCAGTTGAATAATGGACACAAAGAAGGCATAAGCAGACATCTTGTCCTTTTTTTTTTTCCTAGTCAATATTAATCAATCATCTTATGTTATTCACTAGTCTCTGCAGCCCAGAAAATGGCATGTAGCTCAATGCTCCCAGCCTCAAGCTAGCTGCCTCAAAGACAGCCACCTCTCTTTGATTTTCTATGAGAATTCTGATTACTACTTGGGTCAGTTGTCTTTAGACCAGAGAACTGCTCATTATATTTTCTGTAAGATGGATCTGCTAAATATTTTTTCTCGGTTTTTGCGTATCTGGACTGTCTTTAACTTCTTTATTTTTATATAGCTTTTCTGGGTATAGGATTCTTGGTTGATGGATCTATTCTTTCTCTGAGCAGTAAAAAAATTCTAAAAGGAGTCCTTTAATGGGTTATTGGTTACAAAATAAAATGTGGTACACATATGCAATGGAATACTAGTCCGCCGTAATAAAAGACAAAATGCTGCCATTTATGACAACATGGATAAATCGAGAATATCATGCTAAGCAAAATAATGCAGACAGAAAAAGTTGAGAAACATACGATTTCTCTTACATGTGAGATGTAAAACCAAAAGCAATAAACAAACCAAACAAAAACTCATAGACACAGAGAACAGCATGGTGTTTACCAGAGGGGAAGCGTCGTGAGGGGAGGCAGAGGAAAATAAATGGATCATGTATATAGTGATAGAAAGAGACACGACTTTGAGTGGTGGTGGACACATATTGCAATATACAGATGATGTATTACAGAATTGTATACTTGAAACATATAATCTCATTAACCAATGTCATCTCAATAAGTTTAAAAATTAAAAAAAAAAAATCCAAGCTGATGACAGAATGGACTGGGTTGAAGAGAGCAGGAGCAAATGTACTGTGGTCAGAAGTCGGTGCGGTGGGTGGTCCCAAAGAGGACAATCTGAGGATCAAAAATGACACACGAGAGACACACCAGGCTGGTCCTAAATGGGCTAAGCTAGTGCTCCACGACGGGATTCACAGGAATAAAAGTGACCATTTTGACTTGAGATAATATTTAATTAAGAAAGGAACACAAACGTGGCAGTCATAATTACAGTTAAGGTTAAAGTTAGTTATAATGAAGATGAGATAGGTCAGTGACACAAGAACAGGTATCATGGCAGAAGCTAAGAAATGGGTTGTCAAATACTGAGTATGTGAAATGGAACACCCCTCTCAGTAGAAGGAAAAGAGTCGCTCAGCACAGGCTACATAGCACAACACAGAGCCGCAAGAACCTGGTACTTCATATCTAATTCAGATATCTTAGGCGGACAGTCCATCTATCAAACTTCAGAACTGTTTGGAATGAAGGTGTCTTCTCTGCCCTCTATAAATGCACCTGGCAAAATAGTTAGGGGGTAAAAAGCAGCCTGAATTCTATTTGCCATGCCAGGTGTCCTGTTCTAAAGTATCCCATGGAAAACAGTGAGCTGTACCTAAATATATTACATATTTGGTACAGGGGACAATATTTTATTTATCATGAAAGTGCTTATATTTGAGTTTCAACTCTGAAAATCAGAGACCCCAGAAGATTACATGCAAAGGCCATTCGTAATCAATTGAACGAGCAGGAATATTTGAGAAATCTCATAATGCATTCCACTCATGTGAAGGTAGAGTTATTAGAAGACTTGTTTGTTTTGACAAGAATTGAGACCATACGACACACCAGAGCAATGTAATCTAGAAAAATGAGGCAACCCACGCAAAAGTTCCTCGTCTACTGATTTTCAGTAATAAACTACCCTTTAGAAGCTGTGTTTCGAAAAATACCAAGGACGATGGCATTGTCCTGTTTTTATAGGTGACATGACAAATATGGGTCTGGGGGAGATGAGCCTGTTGCTTCTCTGACAACTACATCCTGGAGGCTTCATCTCACATACAGAAACTCACTTCAAAGTCTCATGTGGGCGCGCGCCTGCGTCCCTCCGGCCTCACACGGGCGCGCACACCGCGCCTGGCCCGCGAGCTCGCGCGGTCGCCGTCACTGTCGCCGTCGCCGTCCTTCGGAAAGGCAGTCGCACCATGCCTTCGCCTTCCGAGGGGAAGCTCGAACAGAAAGCTGGACCCCCGCCCGCGGTGCTGCCTCGTTCCCACTTCCCTCCTCGACGGGTCCCAGGGCGGCTCGGACCCGCGGGCGGGGCGCGGGAGGGGCGTGGCGGGGTCACCGCCGGGCGTGGGGACTTCGGGTACACGCGGCCCCGCGCGCAGGCCGGGGTCTTTACAGCGTGCGATCGCCGCCAGCCCGGGCAGCCGCGTGCGCACCGGGGCGGCGGGGCCGAGCCCGGAGGCCCAGCTTCCAAACGCGAAGACCGAAACCGGGCGGCGAGCGCTTAGACCCTACGCATGTGTGGGGGAAGGAGTAGCCGAAACCACTGAAAGTCAGCGGAAATAATTGTTATCGTTAGTCACTCAATAGGGCCTTTTTCCCCTCGGGTGTGTTTTGAAGTTTCTGGGTTTCTGTGCCCCCCTCCCCCCGCCCCCAGTATGAAACGCAGGAAGGGGTCCCGTGTCCTGTGTTCTCGCCGCCTCCTCCCCTCTCTGAGCGCAGCTCTCGCCTTGCTCTTCCCACTCCCTTCCAGCGGGTCGTTTCCGTTTCTGCTCACCTTCGGGGTGACAGTGGTCACAGGGAGGACACTGGGAGATAGTGAAAGCCAGTGGGTCCCAGGAGCCGAGTCGCCTCAACGACGCCGTTAGGGTCTTCATTGCGTAGTGCTGTAACTCAGTCTCGGAATGACAGCCTTGGTGAAACGTGGCTGCTTTGTGTGGCACCTTTGTGCCATCTTGTTTACAGTGAAGATTCCCATAATCTTGGTCTGCCATTCCCCGCTACAGGGCGCTAATTCTCTGCTTCAATACAGTGAATAGAGCAGTTCTTTAAATATGTTGCGTTCCAAAGTAATGTGTTTTTTGTTGTTGTTGTTTTTGTTATTTGTTATTTGTTTTTGTTTTTTGTTTTTTTTTTGTTTTGTTGTTGTTGTTGTTGTTGTTGTTGTTGTTGGCGAAAGAATCTCAACAAGAAAACTAACTGGCACCAGGGAAGAAAAATGGCTAAGTGATGCCTTAAGAGGCATGAGATTGCAGAGACTAGTTCCCCTGTGATGGAAAATAGGTCTTGGGGGCCTTTGTGTTGTATTATTATTATTATTTTTAAATGCCTCAAAGAGATTTTCTTTAAAGGTAACTGTAATCTTTAATTCCTACCAAAGCGGTGGATCCTTGTCCAGCTGCCTGATGACCTGGGGGAAGGAACACCTTCCTTTATGCAACTCTGTCCCAGAGTAATGAGTGGCAGTAAAGCACGTATGTTGGAATGGTCCCAAAACAAAGTGATGGTAACTAAATTGCACATGGAGACATCTCTACATGGAGACTTTTAAGATCAGACATGTGAACTGTACTTATTAACATATGTACAGAGAAATTTCATGAAGGACTCTGGTTTTCTCTGAATTGTGAAGTAAACAGCGAGGCTTTGTGAATTACAAATTAAATAGCTCATTTATACGGAGGAGAGAGGACCCAGCTTATTTTTAGCAGTCCTTCTGTTGCAGTGACATTTGCTTCTCAGTTTTGAGAACTGTCATTTCTCTAGCGCTCAGTTTTCCTAGTGTGTGTAGTGGGAGGGTTGTGCCAGGTAATTTCTAGGAAAGTCACAGAGCAGGGCTGCCTTTCCCACCGTAACTCTCACTGATGCTCCATTCCTTTGATTCATCAGGATCAGAGTCCAAGAGCAGTTAATCCCACAAATAAACTCCTCAAGTGAATTCAAGGAAGAACCTTTAGCCTTTGGAGCGAGCCCTATTCTTGAAGGAGCTGCTTAAGGAGCTTTCAGTGTCATTCCCCACTTTCCAAGTCCAGTCACACTTGGCCAAAGTTGGAGAAAGAGCCTGGCATCGTGGCCCAGGGGTGCAGGCTAGAAAGGGGCCCTTTGTCCGTTGCACTGTTTTGCCTCCTAGCAGCATCCCTCAGGTCCACTTTCCCTTGTGGAGCAGAGGCCCGGTGAGAAAGCCGTCTTGGCAGAAAGCTGAAGTTATTTTTATTTACTCTGGAATGGCCAGGGAATAGGCAGTTCTGCAGAGTAGATGTTAAAAAAAAAAAAAAAAAAAAAAGACAACTCACTATAATAAATGATAATCAAGGATAGCCAAGAGCACAGTTCATAAATCAAGATGACAGCCTTGAAAACTTCAGGAACACTTTTATTAGGTACTTAAGTTGGATAACACAAACTTGTTCTTAATCCTCAATCAGAAAAAATAAAATTTTCTTCCATGACAAAAAAAAAAGACTCACCTGAGTGAGTGTCCATTCCAGGTGAGGCAGGTCCCCGGTAAGGGCAGATGGGAGCAGCGAGCTGAACAGCATGCCAGTGGTGGCCTCTCCTCCCGCCAACCGGGGCTTCATCTCACAGACCGCACGATGTGTGTGCAGGGAACAGCATGGGGGGCTCCTCTCCCTTCAGTGCCAGCCTCGTGCCCCATAAAGAAGAGAAGATGACAACGTCAGCAGGGTGCAGCATCTGCCCCGCTGTCCAACCTGGCTGTACCAGGTGCTAGACGGGTCGGGAGTGCTGTGCTGGGCTCTTGTGCCTGTTATGCATCTACTGTGAACTTTGAGGACTTGGCCTCCTCCAAAGTGGCACCATGATGCCTGCAGCTGTGGAATGTCTGGAAAGCCGGGGTCTGTGGCATTCTCCCACATGTGTCATGATCGTCTCCTTGGATCTCGGCAAACCTGGGCGGTGGTGGCCCCTTTCGCAGTGTGGCTCCTCCGCTGCCCAGAGCAGCACCACAGGCTTTGGTCAGTTCTCATTCACAGTTGGCCATGGACAGAGAGGCAGCTGGTGTATGGTGGGCATGATGGAGCCACCTCCTTCTGCACAGACCACCAGGAGGGTTTAATGAAATACTGTGTGGAAGTGTCCTGGTTCTGCCTGGCACTGGGTGTGCTCCAGAAGCTATCACTTCCATCCCCATTCAGTGTGGCCTTACATTCTGTCCCTATGATGGACTCCCTCCCCCACATGGTACTTGAGTCATCCTGACTCCAATATCTGCGGAATTAGCCTCGAAGCAGCCAGAAAGCAGCGGTCAGCTGCCATCCTTGGGGAACAGAGCAGGCGTCTTTTTGTGTTGCTCCGAGTCCACTCTGTCTCACCCCTGCCAAGGGGCCTTGGACGTTCTGTGGGCAGCAGTGGTCACAGCATCACCAAACACCTTCCTTCTGACCTCTGTAGCTCCTTCTCTAGGAACCCAAGGCACCAATCTCCCTGCAGCACCAAACGCAGGGGGTGCTGAGGTTGAAGGCCAGAGCTGGTCCTCTGTGGCTGCCAGCATGCCACTCCCATCTTCTCCAGCTCACGTCAAGGTGGGCCCTGCCCCTCAGCTGGGGCTGGTGGGGCCGGCCCTTCTAGATGGGGTCTCTGGTTCTGCCAAGTGGGTCTCGGGACCATCTCAGCTGTTGGGTTACAGTTCTGGGTGGGGAGGCAGTGCCCCTCCATGATCCCTGTCTCCCCTGCTCCAGGCATGGGGTGCTGCACCTCCAGGATAGCCATGGCTTCAACGACCTGGGCCCTCCCTGGTCGGAGCTCATGTGCCGCCTGTTGCTGGTCATTGTCATGCTCTACTTCAGTTTGCAAAAGGGAGTGAAGACATCTTGGAAGGTCATGTGGATCACAGCCACCGTGTCACTTGTTGTCCTCTGTCCTGCTCCTGCTCTTCCTGGAGCCATCGACAGCATCTAAGGGTACCTGAGTTTTGACTTCCATTGGTTCTGCGAGATCTCTGAAGCTGATCCTCAATGGTGGAGCACTCCTGCCTACATCACAGGAGATCCAAATCTTATCAGATTGATAATTTAGTCGAAAAACAAAACAAAACAAAACCAACCCATAACAAAGTCCAGACTCTGGCTGCAGATTGTTTCAACAAAGAAAAAGATTGTTCCATGTTAAAAACCCACTCCCAGATCCTTGTCTACTCCCCGAACTAACCACAGCCCACCTGTAAAAAAAATAATAATCTCGGTTTGGACTTTTATTTAATCCATCGTTTACTTGACATGGTCTTAAACCAAGTTTGCTTGTGCCTGGACAGCAGTCATGGGTTACATTCTGATCGGTAGATTCTAGTTTCATTTCGCAGGGCCTAGACAGTGCAGCCTGTTGGATTTCTGCTTCATGAAGTTAAGTACATTTTATGGGCCCCAAAACCAGTCATTTAAAAAAATCTCTCGTATTTGAAAATAATGTACATCCTGTCTTTACTGCTATAAAATGCTATTCTTTTTTCTTCCCCCAGTTAGGCAAACGTTCTTACAAAGTCATTTAGCATTCTTTGCAGTGATTTATATTTTGTATACCCAAAACAATTGTGATCTGTAATGGTTTGAATGACATCTAATAGGATTGTATATGTGACAATTTGGCATTTTCTGTACTCATCAGTTATATAGTTCTAACTCTTAAATATTAAGTCTGTTATGTGTACATGCCTTTTAATACTACCTAACATATTGTATTTGCTCAGTGAATATTATACATTGTAATTTTCCAAATTTTCATATTATTCTTCATATACAATATTATTTTGTATTCAGCCTTTTTAAAATTAAAATTTTTATGATCTATCTAAACATTGTTGCATAAAGAATATAGGCTCAGTCTGCTGTTTTGATGAAATTCAAGTTCATAGGGCAGTCTTCAAAAATTTATTTTATATTCAGTATCTAATTTATCTATCCATAAATATAAGTATTTGTTGCAGCATAATTCATAGTCAAATTTTTCATCCTAGGAACCTTAGACTATCAAATAATTCTTCCATAGCCTCATTCTTATGCATTATTTTTTTCTGTTTACTCCATGTCGACTGCCTAAAAGATCCAGAAACATGGATTAGTACACATTAAAAATATATATATCTTGATATGCAAAAATTATCCAGTTAAACTCAAAAGAAATATCAATACATAATTTGATCTATATAGGAAAAAGAATATGTGAGAAGACTTATAACAAGAAAATTGTTTAAATTAATTAAAAAGCTATCTATGAAGAAAAGCTCAGGGCTGAATGCCTTAACTGGTACATTCTACCTAACATATGGTGAATAATTAATACAAAATCATCCCCAAATCTTTCAAAAATAGAAGTTGGAACTTCCCCAATTATTTGATGAGGCCTGTATTACCCTGATTTGAATATCAGAAATTATGACAAAACAAAATAACAGATCATAATCTCTCCTGAATATAGGCACACAAATTCTCACAAAATACTCTCAAACTGAAACCTGAGAAAAATGATAAAAGTTATTATGCACCATTGGTATTATTTCACAACTGCAATGTTTGTATACATTAAAAAAAATCAGTAAACTCCCTGATGGAAAAGAAATATGACTGTTTTTTGTTGCAGATGACATAATCCTGTATAAAAATTTTTGTGAGCAATTCACTAAAAATCCACTAGAACTAATGAATAAGTTAAAACGGTCCCAGGATACAAAATCAAAATACAAGATTGAATTATACTATTACATAGTAATAATAAAAAATGTGAAAATGGCATCAAATTAGAAACATTTAGAAATTTAAGCTGTTCTAATCTTCTACACTGACAGTTTTTTGATATCATAAATAAATGAAAAACATTCGAATTAATATAAGCCATCAAATGTTCAATATTAAAGTCAATATTGATAAGATCAAAATAATGACAAATTGATCTACAAATTTAATGCAGTTTTTTAAATTACTGAAATATTTTTTAGAAAAACTGACAAGCTTATCTTAAATTGGATATGTAAATTTAAATCAAATAGCACATGCAACATAATCTTTAAAAGGAAAACAATAAAGCATGACTCATAATCACATATATTAAGTCTTACTTCAATGGTATTATAATTAAGGCAGTGTGGTACTAGCATGAGTACTGATCCATGTAGACCAATCAGGTAGATTTCAGGTCTAGTAATAAACACTTTATTAAAACTGTTTTTGACAGAGGTGTTAAGAACTTAAATTTAAAAAAGAACTATCCTTTCAAAAAACAGTGATGTGAATACTGACTATTTATATGCAAAATGATGAAGTTGGTCCCCTAATACCAATAATACTCAAAATGGATGACACACTTAAGTGTAAAAGCTAAAAGTATAAATTTACTGAGGAACATTGGATTAATTTTTGTGACTTTTCATTAGGCAATGGTTTCTCGTATTACACCAAAAACAGCATTGATAATTTTTTTAAAAAAGAGAGAGAAATTGCACTTTAAATTTAAAAACTTATGTTCTTCTAACAGTAGCAGAAGAAAATGAAAAGGCAAGTCACTTGATGAAAAACATATTTCAAATTATATATTTATTTAGAATTATATATCTACAGTACATAAAGAACCCTTAGAAGATAATAATAAAAAAATGACCTATTTTAAAAAAATTGGACAGGCACCCGAATAGACATTTCTCTAAAGAATGCACAGAAAGTGCCAATGAGTATATAAAATGTGCTCGGTATTCTTTGTTATTATGGAAATTCAAATTAAAACCACAAGGAGATAATAATCGACCTTCAAAGATGATTTTACAACAGAGATAGTAATGAATATTGACAACAATGTGGAGAATATAAAACCCTCATACATTGCAGGTGGAATTGTAAAACTGTGCAGCCACTTTGTAAAAAAAAAAATGACTTTTTTTTCAGAATATTATACATGGAGATAGTATGTGACCCAGAAATTGCACGCCCAGGTGTCTACAGCCCCTAGGACATAGAGCCACTCAAAACTCATAGGTGAATGCTCATAGTAATACTGTTTATATTAGCCCAAAGTGAGTAAACCTAAATACTCATGACATAGTGAAAATAAAAATAATATGTGCATATTCATATAATCAAATATTATTCACGAATGAAGAGGAATAAAGAAATGGTGCATTGTACAAGGAATGGACCTCAAAATCATAAGCTAAAGTAAAGAAACTATACCCGAAAGATCACATAAATTAATATTCCACTTATAAGAAATTTTCATAAAATGCTCATCAATAGAGACAAAAATAGATGAGCAGTTACTTAGAGCTGGGCGATAACGGGGATGAAGAGTGTATGTAAGTGGAATTGTGGTTGGTAGTCACCTAGTCAGAACCTGCAGCTAGGACAACAACCTTGCACACTACCCCGCCCCGCCCTGCCCCGCCCTGCCCCGCCTCGCCAAAATAAGGAACAGCGAGCACGAGTAGAAGCACAATCACAGGAGAGAGGAGCAGCCAGAGAAAGTCCCTTAAGTCGCACCTGCGCATGGGGAAAGAGCCTACTCTAGTTAACTTTTCCTCACCATCGCAGTAAAATGTACCTCCGAGGAGGAGATTCAAGATGATCAGGAGACATGCGAGGTACAGAGTGGCATACAGGCATCCTGCTCAGGTGCAGTGTGGGACCCACATCAACATGCTTTCGGGAAGGAAAGGAGAAAGGGAAGGAAGTGGCCCCTCACCCCAAGGGCCCATAAAACCGCTGGACCTGTGATCCTCGGGAACCACATCTTTCTCCTCTCTTGGCGCATCAAGCTTTCGCTTTAATAAGTCTTTCCCTCTGCAAAACTGTTTCACCCACTCCCTTGATTTGTATGCTGAGGGAGGCAAGGACCTCTGCGCCGGTAGCAGAACCACCTAAGAGGCCTCCCCAAGAACCCAGCCTGACTATGGGGCCTGACCGCCAGTAGGTGGGTACACAGACACCCACTGACCTGTAAAAATGTGGAGAGCTAGTGGGAGCCAGATCCTGGGTTGAACAGAATTATTGTTAATTTTGTTAAGTAGGATAATGGATTGTGAGAGTATAGGAAAATACTTTATTTTTTTAAGGCTGCATTAGAGTATCAAATGGTAACCTGTCACAATGTCTTGATTTACTTTTAAATACTTTAGCAAAAGTTATAGATGATGCAGAGGTGGCAACAGTGTGACAGCTTTTAAACCTAACTACCCAGGATGAGAGAATTAGAATCATGACATATTCCTTCTACTTCTCTGAATACCTGTATTTTCCTAAGAAAAAGTAAAAAGAATTGGAAAAGGGTGAATCCATATGTGGCAGAAGCCAATGTTAACAAAGAGTGAAAAATTCCCAAAAATGCTTGATCAAGATTTTGTTTGAAAAATGAAAACAAAAATAAGAAAAGAAATGTATTTTATCTCACATTTCACTAATTTTTGAATGTGTTTGCAACCATTTGCAGGTTTTTAGAATGGGTACAGAATGAACAAATGCTGATTTTTTTTTGCACAATTTCTTTGAAAACTACACAATATCAAGATATAGCATTGTTCGTTTTACATCTGATTTTCAGTGGATCCATAAGAGGGTTCAAAACTATTTAGGCCTCATCTTATTTCTTAAAAGCGTTTTCAATCTATTGATAGAAAAGCATACCCTTCTGTGTATGTGGCAACATTTCCATTTTATTTCTGTCTCTTTGCTTGTAGTTACTAAAGCTAATTGGACCAAGTGGTAAAGGAATTATCCCATCATTCACCATGTTGCTCATCCTTCTGGATGCTTCTGTCAGATGGCTCATAAGAAAACACAAGCCATTTGCGGTATTAGTACTCACTCTATACTTGGAGCCTATCTAAGCTTACTTTTTACTTTTAATATAAGATGTAAATTATTTTTCTAACCATTCTGTTTTGAAGTTCCTATTGGTTCATCAGCATTGACTTTCTTTGCTGCAAACCTCACATGTCAATGGTTTCATGTCAGGATCGAGTGGGACCTGAGCATCACTTCTGTTTACTCATGAAGTCTTGCATCCAGAGCAAGACCCACAGTTTCACTACATGACCGACATGCATTGTAGACATCTGAGAGGTGTTGGAAGCCAGCCGACAAAGTAATTGAGGGTACCTGAAAGGGGGAGCATGGACTGAGGAAAAGAAAGAAGACAGACAGAATTGCAGGAGGGATCACAGAATCAAGCTGTGTCTGTGTCCCTGAGTTTATTTAGAACACACTGTTTATAACATTACAATAAGAAAGACAGTAGTCAAGAATCAAGGTTAGCCAGATTACTTATCTAGTAGAACAATGAGATTCTCACAACTCAGAACTCTTCTGCTAAACTGTTACAAGGAATGTGCAGTGACTGCTATGTGAACATTTACCTCCCGGTTTTTCCCAGCGCTTTACAATCTCAACTTCTTACATTGTTGCCAAGTACACAAATATCCTTGTTCCTTGTTATACGATTTCACATGTCCATAAGTGACTCCCCACAGAGAGCAGCTGGAGACTGACTGGCCATTGGCACCACACATGGCAAATGGTGCTTTGGGGTTCATCAGGAAGTGAGATTTGAGTAGGGACCAATTTTATAAGTGGTATTCGACTGTATAAGAAAAAATACTAATACATTTGTTAGTAAATATTTTATCATGGTGGAGATTTTTGCTTCTCTAAGTGGCCCTGTAACTTCAGGGACGTGGGTGAAACATCTGCAGGTGAGGATGCCCGCTATTTTGAGTTCAGCACTTGAAGCCTGTTGAGGTGACCATCACTGAATGAAATGTAGGGACCATTGCTGAGATGGCCTCAAAGACTGGCAGTTTAAAGGCAATAACCTAAAAGGAAAATTGTCCCTCTCACCACACTCATGTCACTACTTGCCCAGAGTGGTGTAGACTCTGAAGGCTGCAGCCATCCCACCCACACATCAGAGGCCAATCGCTAGTCTGATCCTCTGGTACCTCTGAAAGCCTGGCTGTCAGTCGGGGATTGCCATGCGCCCCTTCTCATGTTTGGTCATTTGCTAGAGTGACTCATGTAACTCAGGAGGACACTTTACTTATGACCATTGATGACAAAGGATACAACTCAGAAACAGCCAAAGGGTAGAGGTGCGTGGGGCCAGGTGTTTGGAAAGGGTTGTGGAGCTTCTGAGCTCTTTCTGGGTGTGACACAGCCCCCCCCCCACACACACACACCTTGAGGTGTTCAGCACCCGAAAGGTCTTGGGACCTCATTGTTTAGGATGTTTATGGAGGGTCCATTCCCTGGGCATGATTGATGAAATCATTGGTCAAGGGGCATTGAACTTGCTCTCCAGCCCATCTCCCCTCCCTGGAGATCTGGGGGTGGGGAAGAAAGTTCTGATCCTCTAATTGCATGGCTGGTTCCTCTGGCAACCAGCACTCACTCTCCCAGAGTTAGCTCATGAGCATCAGCTCAAGTGTGTTTGAAAGGTGCTTATTCGAAGTAACAGATGCAACTCTCTCTTCTATTACTCAGGAAAGCACGAGGGTTTTAGGACTCTGTGCCCAGAACCAGAAGCAGAGACCATCTTTCTCCTCCTCCTCCTCCTTCTTCTTCATCTATCCCTTATTTCTATATTAACAAGTCATACCACACAAATTAGGTTCCCTTTTCTCTCTGTGTACAGAGCTTACAGAAATTGCATCTGTATTTGCAGCAACAACAGCAAATGTTTCTAAAAAAATATTCTACATCTGGAACAAAGGACTCTAACATCAATTAGAAATCTAAAGACTAAGAAGGAAAAATGCAACCATGGCACAACTCCTGGGAGGAGATTCAGGTTTTTTTCTACATGTTTGGTAACAAGCCACACTTAAAGGAAGGGGATGGTATAGCCACAGAAGAGATGATGCAGAAACCCACAGGAAATTAACCCGGTACAAAAGGAGCACAGAGTACACGCAAACTTAAAGGTGTTAAAACCTGAGCACTGAAAAGTCAGCTCCCTGGAGAGACACCACCTGGAAGTGATGCATCTCTGTGGTGATAGACATTGAGAGAGTCCTCATCTAGGGACTTACTATATTCTGGGAAATCCGTTCCATTCATCATTAAAAAAAGGGGTTTTACATTTGAAGCAGATACAACTTAGGGAGGGAAAGACAGAAATTAAGAAAGTATTAACTTGAGAACTCAAAAATTATTTCAGAAGTCAAACGAAGCAAAATAAAATATAAGATTTAAATAAAAATGTTTCTCTAAGGGTAAAAGTCAGGTTTTTGGAGGATATTTAAAATAAAGTACACTATAAGAGTAGATTTCAAAGTAGGCTTCAGGCCCATTCTTTCCAACCCTTTTATACCTAAATCCAAATTTAATTCTAATTCTGTTGTGTCTTTTGTGGTTTATTAAAATTTACTCAAAAGTATATAGCTCATTCGCAGAAATAGTTATCGGAGAATTTGCATAATGAATCTGCATAAGGTGTCCCTAGTAGAGAGAAGCCTTTTCATGTCTGCTGAGTGAACTGTTCCTTTCTTTCTGCCATCCCCCAGTGGCCATGGCTGTCAGAGAGAATTCTGAATGCAGTCCAACTCACTCTTTCAGAGAAAATACCAAGAGACAGCAGGGTCAGGAAGGTGGACTTTAAAGCCCCCACCAGTGGCTTTAAAACAGTGGATTTTCTGATTTGGTCACATTTTCCCACAGCAGGTCATAGAAATTTGCCTAGTGCTTCCCCTGCACCACAACATGGAGTATAGCATTTATCCTGTCTATCTATGTATTCATCCCTGGATCCATCCATTAATCCAGGTTGTTGTTAGCCTGATCAGCTTTTCCTCATCGATCTTCATATCGCAGCTTAATTCAACTTTTCAGAGACCTTACTTACCACTGTAAAATACACAGTTTTCCCAGCCTCCGGTCCCTCTTTGTCACTCAGTGAAGTGACGGCGGGGCTCGGCCTTCTGACCTGGTGGAGTGGAGGTGTGGTGGGGAGCAAGGAGGAAATGCTCAGTGTGGATATGCAGGCAGAGCGATGGGTGGCGGGTGTGTGGTGTGGGGGAGCTGTGGACCAGAGCTCGGGGAGCCTGACTGAGTGTCTCAGTTGTGAATAACAGAGAAGGAATGCTGGTGTTAAATGCTAACTCCAGTTACATGTAGAGGAGCTGCAGCAGGAGACATGAGATAAGCCCACTGAGGCTTTTCCACCAAGGCCTCTTTACCTACAGGGACACGGGACTGGGTTCTCATTCCTGATCTCTCTTGGAGTGAGTGCTGCATCCCACAGGCCCTAGGTTTGCTCTGGGCAACATTATGTCTGCATGGTGCGCTTGTGAGGGGAGCCCATGATAAATTTACTCTTAAAAAAATTACACATGGTTACATGCATATAGTTTCATCGTAAGAAATGAAACACGCAAAAGCAAAAATTATACCTTTTGTCTCCCCAAACTCCCTTCTCCAGCAGTCATTACTGCTAAAAACTTTCTACGTGTCCATGTAGACTGCTCCCTTTGCATATAGTGATAGACGTGTGGATAGAGATTCACGGATAGTTGTTTTTGTTTCTTCCAACATGTTATTATGAAAACATTCAAACATACAGAAGAAGAATTATAGAATGAAGCCCCTTATAACCGCCTACATTCTAGAATTCACATTTGGTTGTGCTTTTCATTGAATGTCACTCCATTTATTCGTGCTTCCCTCCATTCATCCATCAATTCATTCTTTTTTTTTTAAGTGTATTTTAATGTAAGTGGTTGATTTCACACCCAAACACATTAGCATTCCATGTATCACACCGACCTGGAGTTTTCATACTACACAGTGTGAGAAGTGAACGTACTCAGGTAGCCCACACCTCTATCAAGAATATTGTCTTCCCTTCATGCCCATTTCCGGTCGATCCCTGTCCGCACACTCCCTGTTCCCACCTCCCTTCCTCTCTTCCTCTTCCTCCTACTTTTTAGTATAGATGAGTGTTTCCTGTTCTAGAATATTGTAGAAATGGAATCATACAGCACATACTCCTTTATATCTGGCTTCTTTCACTGTGAATGATATTTGAAAGATTCACCCATGTGTGGCCTGTATCAGTTATTTTTTAAAAACAGCTTTTTGAGTATAATAGACATATAACTAGCTCCTAATTTTTAAATTGAGCAATATAAGTTTTGACATATGAAAATACCTGTGAAACTATTGCCATGATCGAGACAGTGAACACAACAGCATCCCTCAGAGTCCCTCATGCCTCATTATAATCCCTCCGCCCAGTCCCTCTGGCACCTCCTCCACCCCCAGGCAATACCTGCTCTGCTCTCTGTCAATCTAGACCCTTAGCTAATGAAAGTTGGAAGAAATTAATGAAAGCTACAATTTTGACCTAGTCGGCCTCCTGGATTTCTGCTCTGAATCTGGTCGAAGGAGGGCACCAACAGCCTCCCCTTATCTTTTCCTTGCCAAATTTAGATTGACAAGTACACGCACTCATAGGCAGTACTTCCCTGGGTGTTATGTTTTGGTCAGTCTCAGTTTTTTCATACAGTTGGATGTCATTTTCCTCCGAGAAATAAGAAAGTAATACTTTCGGTATCTTGGAGCTTGGCTTGGAACTAGCCAGAGGGTTCTCTTTCTTGGCTTAGTGCCTGCAGGGGCAGGGGGCACTGGTTATACCATGTGTGTTTTCAGGCTGCCAACTGTCAGGTAGGTTAGAGGCCAAAGAATTGGTAGTTGGCTGGATAGAGATGTGGATTGCACCCCACATGCAGCTGATGTGCTACCTTCTGAGGTGCCAGCTCTCAGGGGTTCATCTAAATCTTTGACCCTCTTTGGGAGTGACTGTAAAGTGTGGGGACTGTTTGACCCTCTATAGAGACTTTTCTTTTTTTGGTTTCCTGATAAACTATAAAGAGATTTATTGGTTTTGAGTCACATTCAGAAGAGGTATACTTTTGAAGATCCTTTGGAGAAAGCAAAGAGTTTAATATTTCCAGGAGAATTTACTGGTTGCCATGCCCTAGTAGTTGATATGAAGATATTTGCAAGGAGTTTTTAAAGAGCTCTCGTTCTAAAATAAATGTCCCCTTGGCATCTACAGGAGGATCAAATTAAAAGACAGAGGAGCATCGCGGCTAGCCTAAGAAGCTCCCTCAACAAAAGCACAGCAATCAGACTTAGCATGGAAATGAGAACCTATTTATTCCTTTAACATATCCCCCATATCACACTGTAGTCATATGATCTTCCAGATGGGCAACTGGAGCAAATCCTTACCAAGATCACAAATGGCCAGACCCTCTTCGAATGATTAGCACTCAGTCCACCTGGAGGCTGATATTTAGGGCCAGATAGGAGATATATTTCGAGGGTTCTTTTTCTAAGACTAACTGGGCCCAAATGGAACTAAGGGCTCCAACAGGAGGAAAACATGTGGAAACCTTTGTGGATGGCTCCTGCACCCCACAGTCCAAAGGCACATTCTATTCCAGGCATAGGAACCCTTTGATTTCCATTGTAGTTGGAATTCTGCTCCTTGATATAAAGAAGCAAATACAAGATAATATAGTTGGATGAGCAGATCAGACCTTGATGTTATCATTGAGGAGGAGATGTAATTCTTTGAATGATTAAAAACAACAGTCTTTGTTTTACTAAATCTCATCTATATGAAAACAGTAATGCAGATCCTGGAGTACTACAAAGCCCACCTATCCTGTTACGGATCTCAAAGCCTCCTCGTCCTGTTCAGGATTATGCTAATACTGTAAAAATTTAGGACACTAGAAAAAGTATTGTCCTGCATTCAGAAAGAGAAGAAAACTTAAATCGTGATTGGCTTAGGCTCCCGATATTTGGCGAATCTGCCCCAGAATCTTTTATTTAAAATGCTTTCATCTTTTCCCAAGCCCTTGCAGATGTAAATCTTCTACAAAGCAGAACTGTCTTCTCCAGGTCTTGAGAACCCTCTTTAGCTGCAAACATCCAAGGAAATAACTTTAGCCTGATGTACACGTGATCCAGCGTGACCACCACGTGATCCCCACGTGGTTCCGCACGTGAGTGCTGTGTGATCCCCAGGCGACCTTCATATGAGGAACACAGCCGCTGCTTTAACAAGCTCCCTCACAACGGACATGGACACCACAGCTGCTGCCTTAAAACAAGTTTCCTCCCAACAGTCGTGGCTGCCACAGCCCCTGTCACAAAGCATATCCCCTCAGGAGAGACTCAGCCTCAGGCCTAAAAGCGGCAACAGTTGGGCAATAGCTGCTGCTGTCATGAACCAGGTCCCTTAGGACAGACGTGCCTCATAGCGCAGTGCAGCGCCTTAGGGATGCTTCCTCCGCGGCCGCAGAGCAAGTTCTCTAGAGCAGTCACGGCCTCAGGCCGGGTGTGGCATCATGATGGCAGCTGTTGCTGCTGCCATAAACCATTTTTTTCACAGATCGGATGCAAATTTATTCCTGAAAAAGCACCATATTTGCTGCTGCTGTCAAATAGTTTCCTTCAGAACACACACACTGCTGTGCTGCAGCCGCTGATGCTGCCGTAAGCCAGGGTCCCACAGAACAGGTGCAGCCTTGCAGCCTCATTTCAGCGGCCAAATAATGTGTGACTAGTTACATTTATCCTGACTCAGTGCTTTTACAAGGGTGGAAAACCATGTGCTTTGAGATGGTACTGGCCCATGCATTTACAGACTAACAAAATGATAAACATATCAGACATAGATGTAAAAACACACATAATTTTAGAGTAAGATTAAGATAATACTGCAAACACTTGGGAAATGGGATCTTTTCAATGAATAGCATTGAAGAAATTAGGTAGTCATCTAGGTAAAAAATAAAGTCCATCTCTTTGTCTCTCATTTTCCATCTCTCTCTCTCTCTCTCTCTCTCTCTCTCTCTCTCTCTCTCTCTCTCTCTCTCTCTCTCTCTCTCTCTCCTATCTCACACACACACACATTCAAATTTCAACTGGATCATTAATTTAAAAAAATAAGTATTATAGAAAAAATATATATAAATAATCAAAATAAGGAAGCTTCCTAATAAGACATAAATCGAAAAGCCACACAGAAAAGACTAATTGATAAATCTGACCTCTTAGAAAACGATAGAAACACCAGCTGCAAGACAAATGCTGCACCGTCCTCCAAAAGAAAAATACAAAAGACACACTTGAAAAATATACTGGACACTCGCATCACAAAGGTACAGTGTTTTTCAAAGAAAACACTGTAAAGAAAATGTGGCCAAATGCTGTGAACACCAAATAGGAACATGAGGGCTCTCGGGGCTACCTAATGACATCACATCTCCCAGAAAGACAGGGATGCCTGCCTCCCTGGTGAGGAGCCTGTACCTCAACCTCCACTGGGATGTGGGGCACTGCCTCCCAAGGTACCAGATCTACCTCTCCAGCTACCTGACTTGGGCCCCTGAAGGACAGACCTCAGAAACCCTGAGTGGCCACACAGCAGAGTGGAGTGTGAGGGGAGCGGAAACTACTCCACCACAGTGACGGGGAGCCACTATGGCAGCAGCGGAGATGACATGAAGGGTCGAGCACTGCAGGAAGGCGGATGAAAACGGATGATCTAAGATAACGTGGGCCTAAGTGTGGTAGAAAAGGACCACAGTGGTGAGAGTCAAAAATGATCAGAGGTTGACAGAGAGGAAGATGACAGGATGTGATGAAGAAAAGGAGTGTGATGAGGCACTGAGCATAATTGGAGAGCAGTGCAAAGAAACAGAGATTCACAAAGGGTGAAGGAGGGGTGACAAAAAGTGCAAAGCTGGTGATTTGGAAGAGTGGGGTGAAGACTGACACAAAGCTGGTGTCCATGTATTGGCCTGGAATAACGATGACAGAGTGAAGAAGTGATAGGGAGGGAGGGAGAGGACAGACGTTGGGCGACTGACCAGGAGCTCAGCCTTCTTACAGAGCGAGGTCGCAGCATGAGAAGAGCAAGCCTCGAACCTAGTTGGACAAGATGTACAAAGGATGAGGGAGATGGCTAGACACAGCCAGAAAGAGCCAGAAAATGTATGATGTGGAATGATGAGCTGCTGCCAGCTGGGGATTGCTGACTGAGTGGTCTGTGGCTTTGGGGTCTCTTTGGGAATAACCTTGGCTGGACCTTCACTGTTTTCCCAGGTCTACCATAGACGCCTTTAGGCTCCCCAGGAGCCTGAAGTTCCCACAGCAGACCATCACTCTACACCTGAGAGTGGCCCCAGCCTTGGTCAAACACCATAGGCCAGGGCCGAGCTGACAAACTTTACCCCAACCCTCTGGACAGGTCCACTTACTACAGGTGTGCAGGGGATGGCTGTTCCAACAAAGCTGCCTGAGAACCTTGGAGTTCAGCATCTCCTGAAAACACTGTAGCTGGACTGGTGTCTCCAAGGCTTCTTCAGCATCAGCCCCTGGGCCAGAGCAAGGGGTCCCAAGACAGACTGCCTCCTCAGCTGTGCCTGGGGTCCGCAGTCTGGCTCCTGCAGGCCTCTCTGTGGTTTTTCCCTAACCAATCTTTCTACTATCAACCTGGGTTCCATTTGGTCTGGTCTTCCTGGGATGCCTAGGTCCCCTTAATTCAAAAGGAACAACAGCCATCCTGAGGAAAATAAGTTTAATATATCATTTAATAATTTCACCTGAAAATTCCCCAAAGTGCTTTCTTATGGGAATTTGAATAGAAAGAATAAGCTTTGTAACTTTTTTTATCTACAGAGTATAATGTTCTAAGTTAGCAGTTGGCTAGTTAAAGCCCACAGGCTAAATCCAACCTACTACCTGTTTTTGAAAACAAAGTTTTATTCATAAAAGTATTTTGTTATTAAAATTATTAATTTAAAATTATTATTTTAAACTTTAAATTATTGTTAACTTTTAAATATTTTAATAAAATAAATAATTTAGTAAAACAACACAATTTAATATCATTATTAGGAATTATAAAAATATTTTTTAAATTTATTATTAAAACATTAATGTTTCTTTACAGAAAATACCCTGTCCACTCAACTCTAAAACAAAGAGAGTAGAAATGATCAAAGATAATGTGTTCATTCATTTCTTCTTCAACTTAACCCTTCCACTCAAAACCAAGTCTTTAACATAGTGATTTAAGAAAATGTAAGTGCTGACATCCATTCTTTACTGATTCATAGGTTCTTTTCCCAAGAAACTTTATAATTCTCATCCTAGAAATAAATATCTTGACTAGATTTCTAAAGTATGTTCTGTAACCTTAACACTAGGAGCTATAATTTATACAAACATATTTCAGATGTCATATAAATATTTAGCTTTCAAAGAGAGCTATTTTATATTAAATATATATATGTATATTTAAAAAGCTGCATACTATATGATTCTAACATTCTGGAAAAGGTAAAAGTGTGAAGACAATCAAAAGATCAGGGGTTAGTGAGGAAGGGAGGGATGAATAGCTGGAGCACAGAGGATTTTTAGAGCAGTGAAACTAATCTGCATGATACTATAACAATGGATATACGTCATTACACACTAGTGGGACCCACAGAATGTACAGCAGGAGTGAACCCTAATATAAAGCATGAAATTTGGGTGATTATGACGTCTCATTGCAGGTTCATCGATTGTAACAAATGTACCACTCTGATGCAAGATGTTGATAGTGAGGGAAGATATGTGTGCCCACAGGGCAGGGAGTGTATGGGAAATCTCTGAGTCTTCTGCTGGATTTTGCTATGAATATAAAACTTTTCTAAAAGAGATTTGAAATTTTTGTGCTTAAGAATAACTTAAAAATCTACAAAAAGAAATCAGACACGTGCCTGCTAAGCTGACTGCACTAGCAAATGCAGAGTTAATTCTATCAGAAGCAACACAAGATTGACATCCTTACACTAATATTCAAGATGAGGAAGTGTGGTTCTAAATGTTAAATATCTTGCTCAAAGATCACACAGCGATAATAGGATTTAAACTTGCCTGTATGAATCCACAATCTGAGCTTCCTTACTAACCTATGCTCTTTGAATAGAAAGTAGAAAACTCTGGCCTTTCTATGATTTGCCCTACTAACTGTGGCTACTAACATCACTTTATGTAGAATATTTATTATTCATGAAATGTTCATGATTTTTGATGTTCGAGATGGCTTATATCATTTAGTTCTCCACAATCCTATAAAGATTAAATTATTTGTCCAAGATTGTGTTTCAAAACCAATGTTACATGAAGTCAAAGCTTCTTTCAAAGTGACATATTTCTTGCAACACTTGAATGTTGCCTACTTTTTCTCATTCTTATCTTCATATCCCCTTAAGAGGTATAAGTCATATAAATTGATATGAAATTATACTTTTAAGTTGCCATTTTTAGTTTTCATAAATTTCACCTCATCACAAGGAAAGGGACATCATGATTTGGCTTGTATAAAATTTTCATTAAGTAAAATGCCTTGAATGCCTTCTGTCTAACTGGAATTATATCACTGAAAAATAGATTTCTTAGCCTCATAGAGCTTAACTTCAGTGGAAATTTGATATTTAATGAACATATTAGATAATGCCTTGAAGAAAAATAAAGAAGACTAAAATTTAGGGGTTGAAGAGAGTATCATCTCTTTTGGATAGAGTAATCAAAGAAAGCCTACCGCAACAGATGACATTAAAGCAGCTAAGACATAGGCATAATTTTAAAATGTTCAGTTGTAATCAGCTATTATTTTTATATGACTTAAACATGTATAAACCACTTTTGAAGATGTGAACAAGACACTGCATAATTGATATTCCATGCACAAATATTGATAATCACCTCATTCATAGGACATTCAATGTGACAGCCAAAGGTTGAATTTCATAAAATGTCCACAAATCATTGCTTTAAAACATACATGCCTTTATTATAAGAGAATTACTCCTCCCTTAGTCAGTGTCTATTGTATTTTATTTGACACATAATTACTAAAAGATTAGTTATCTACCTGAAACTTCTCCCCACAACTCAGAAGTAGGAGATCTTTTGCTAGAGAGGCAGATAGACAGTGACAATTGACATCTGTCAATCTGAACTCAATAGAAGACAGAATAATAAATAAATACCAATACAGAAATTGTGAAATGATAGCAGGCTAGGTTGGGGTAGTTCAGAGTGCAATAGTAAAGATGTTTTAATAATCATTGATAGCATTCAGAATATGTGAGAACAGGTTGCTTAATAAACAATCACAACTTGAGTCGACAATAATATGCTCAATCATGTTCACTGTAAATGGTTCAAAGGCAGAGGGGCATGGCACATAATTTAGAATAATTTAAAAGATATATTGTTTTAAATTTATCATCTATTTTTGAAAGAATAAGCTTTAGGCATCTAGATCCACCACTCTGAGATATAGCATTCTCTAGACTAGCTGGGTTGCTTAGATAATAAGCTATTTGAAAAATATAGGGCCACAAAAATTATGATTTATACGCAAATAATTAATGTTGTGATTTATTTCTTATATGCTAAATTTGAGGTTATATTGATGCATCATTCAAAGCATTCTGAAGAATATCTTCTCACATCTAATTTTAGTTCCTATTTGAAAGTACTCAGAATCTTCACATATTTCAAATAAAGATACCTATTTCCAGAAAAGAGCAAGCTAGCTAAATTATTATTTAAAAAGTGTTTTAAATTATGTTTAATCCAAACCTTATAATGACTTAAATGATCTCATCCAATAAAAAATTATAGCCATATGAACATAAATATAAGTCAACAAAAATCCATTACTCAGTCAGATCTTCTTTTTTTCCACTAGAGTTGAGGGCACATTTGAAACAATGACTAGCAGATCCAGCTGATTGACCGCAGAGACTGGGAAGAAGAAAACAACACAATTGGTTTGGCTTTTTTACTCATTAACACTTCTATAATTAAAAATAACATTGATTTCTTCCCTACTATGCATAGACATTTTTAAATTTAGGAATAAATGATATTTTTGATTACGCAATCTCTGCCAGATGTGGGGGCATGTGGAGAATGATCGACTGTTGTTTCCTTAGAAGTTACAGATCCCTAAATGACTTTGACTGTTGTAGATTTTGTTGTTTGTTTTCTTGGTTATTTACTAGGACATGAGAGAAGGTGTTTTTGTTTTGTTTTGTTTTGTTTTAACATGTTCTTTAAGCACACTCAGAAGAATGAAAAACACAGTAATTAGATTTTATAAATATCATGAGATAATTTATGCATTGTCACTAGGGAACTGGGATATGACTACTTAGAACGATTCATTCCATGTAATCATCATAGATAGTCTTTAAGTCTGCTTTAGCCAGCTGTATGTAGGTGTCGATAAAGAGATATGTACATAGAAATTTACATATGAGCTAACATAAATTTCAACAGCTGTTTATGAATTTGTCCTATTTATATAACATTTACAGCATTCTTTCTATTCGTAGAAGGATGAAGAAACTAAAAGCATTTATTCCCTGCTCTCAGCATACACTTTTCTTTTTTCCTTCGATATTCTATCAGCTTTAATTCATTTAATTCTAATAATTACCCTATCGAGTAGTTATAATTATTTTTCCAATTTTAAATAATAAACTGATAAAACAAGTTGACATTTAGTAACTTGGACCCAATTAGCACAGGCTGTCTACCTCAGAACATGTGTTCTTTACTATTGCCCAATATGGACTAAAAATTGTAAAGTTAAATCATATATTGTCCTGCATGTACAGGACACACTATTAAAATTGTATAAATGCATATACATCAGGACCATAAATTGAATATTCAGGATTAAATATATTCGTCACCCTATAGCTAAACATACTTTATTCTAGGGGATGATTTTATGTTTACAAGTTTTTTTTGATATAGCTGTTCAGAAATTCTCTATCAGGAGTCACAAACTCAGTGTCTTCAGGGACCAAGAGGTAACCTAAATAAGTGAAGTGCCAAAAGTATGAAATCATGGGGATAAATAGAAGTGAGCCTATGACTTGTCTGAAGAGGTCAACTACTAACTCATCTCTAGTGAATATTACCATGTGGTAAAACAGGTCCAGATTTGAAATATTTACACATAATTAGAAATTTTTCAAACTATTGTGTGAGCTTGATAATTATATTTTGCAGTCTATACTAAGCCAGGCATCTGTTCTACTACCATCTACGAGGAAATAGTTAACAATGCCTGTTACAGTCCTGTATCCCTAACTCATTACAGGTGTCTGGAACTAAACATTTAAATTTTCCTTAAACATGTAGATAAATCTTGATTATATCTTCACAAAAAATATAACTTCATTAGAAACAGGATTATCACAGTTTTTATGTAACTTTCTTTTCTTATTCATCCTGAGGGAAAAAAGAGACCAAAGTTATATAGAAGTCTTTTTGTTTTGTTTACATTTGTTTATTTTTCTTTTTAGTAGTATAAACACATAGACAAAATCTCTCTTTCTCTCTCTCTCTCTCTCTCTCTCTCTCTCTCTCTCTCTCTCTCTCTCTCTCTCTCTCTCTCTCTCTCTCTCTCTATATATATATATATATATATATATACAAGTTTTTTTTGATCTCTCTCTCTCTCTCTCTCTCTCTCTATATATATATATATATATATATATATATATATATATACAATATATATATAAAATATATATATTTTATATATATATAAATATATATATATAAAATGCTTATGAAATATATATATATATATATATATAAAATGCTTATGAAACTGTTTTCTCTCTCCCATCTTCCTTGGCTTCCTTCTTTTCTTCCTACTCCCCCTCTCTTTCTCTTTTTCTTTTCTTATCTTTTTTTTCTTTTTCTTTCAATATGTAATCAAAGAATATAATGAAATGAAATGAAATGAAATGAAATGGAATAAAATGAAAAGAAATTAAATTAAATTTCTGGTCAAAAGAAAATGGTCTGAAACAAATAGTAACCATGGGATGTTATCTCAACAGGAATAGATTCCTCAACCTCCTTTGTAGTTTGGTGGAACCATCTGATGGAGTACTGATCAATGTAAAGTAAGTACAAAGGAAGAAATAAGTATTCTTAAATCTGTATGAACCTACCCTTTCTTTTCCAATTTCTATCTGAATAAAGAAGTCAAAGAAAAGGACAAAAACACAAGTTAAAGGAAATTGAGTCTCTGAATCTCTATATGTTGAAAAGCTATCAAGAACATCACCCAACCAGATATACACTCATTGCTATGTCTTGTGAGAGGAAAATCAAATGTGTTTGTTTAAACTGCTGAAATTTTGGATTTTTTTGTTGCAACATCAATCTACCATGATAAACACTCATTTATCATGCTGTTGGTCACAGATTTACTACAATGGGATCTATTACACATAGCTATTAGATTCCTACTAATTGTAGGACAAAGAAAAACTAGAATGTTAGTTATATGTGGGTTCAGGGATTTAATAGAATTTCTCTTTGTACAAAAATATGTCCCTAAATTGGAAGCTCATACACAAGTAAACTTTTGGAATGCAGTCAATTCATGTGCTAGGGCCTCCATTTGGAAGCAAAATTGGCCTAGCAGATATAAGTAACTCTATTGTTTGGCTTTTAAGAACAGACAGTAATTTCTCAGAAAGATAAATTTATTATTCAAAGGGAATTTTTCATCTGTTAATGAGCTTAGGGGCTAAATGCTGTCTCAATTAACAAAATAATTAAAATTTAAGATCCTGTGGAATATATATGTATTAATAAATACATATTTATTTATTAAGCCTACAATTTATCAAAAAGATCTCCCAATTTTAATAACTTTTGAAAACATACTTTTGTATTTTTAATTTTGTATTTCTAATTTGTATTTCTAATTTAGATTAAAAAAAATGAAAGTCATACTGTACTTAACCCCCAAAATAGTTGTCTCATACCTACCTGTTAAGAATTATCTTTAAAATTTTAAAGCTTTTAAAAGTGTTAGTGTATGGTTTATGTAGAATGTACACATTTTTGACTATGCAAGTGGGGAATAAGCTTTCACAGTTTAAATTTTGATTTTTCAAAGCAATACAACATCCCTGAATCTTTGGTTTCTTCTATCATCTATAGCAAAGATTTTAAAACTTTAAGTTAACTAGATTTCATTTATGTTACTTTTCTAGTATAGCCTCTTTACAAACAGTTCCAGAAATATGCATGACAGTTTATTATATCAAACATTAATAAAATTGTGCTTATAGAGCAGAATTTTTTAATGTTTGGTATAATAAACTAACATTTGTATTTTTGGAACTATTTGCAAATGTCTAACCACTATGCTGTATAACTGAAACTAATACAAAATAATATTGAATGTCAACTTTAATTGCAAAATAAAAACCTATTAAAACATTCTTATAAAATTGCATAATTTCATTCTTTACATGTCAATTACTAATAAAAATGTTTAAGAAAATATTTCTATCATCAGAATCCATCTTTGTCATTAGGTATAGTCAAAAAAAAAAAGAAGGAATATTTGTGAAGCACAAAATTCTAAAAACAGAGATTGCCAATTTACATGTTTTATTCCTAAGTCCTTTTGATTCTTTATCAGAAACCTCTAATGTTTTCTTTTTTCCCATTTGTTCTCATACAGTTTAGATGGTACCATTCAATAGAAATATAATCTGTGTCACAAATACATGCAAGATATATAATTAAAAATTTTCTGGTATCCAAAATAAAAAGATTAAAAAAATACTGAAATTAATTCAATACTACGTTTAATGCAATATATACGATATATTACTATTTCATAATGTAATCATTATAAAACAATTTAAGGAAAAATTTTACATTTTTTCATGCTAAATCTTTGAAATTCATTCTGTTTCATACTTAAAGTTATTGCAATGCAACTTAGCCACATTTCAAGTGCTCGGTGACAAATATCTGACATATCAAACCCTCTCCTCTATAACTCTAGAGACCCTCATCATCCACTGCTTGGGCTGGTCACTGTCTCTTTTAACTGGTTTCTGGTACAACCCCACTTTCCTTAAAAAAGAAGAGGTAAGGGTGGTTCTATAGTGTAGCGGTTAGCACATCTGCTTTACACGCAGAAGGTCCTGGGTTCCTGCCCCAGGTGGAGCCACGGACCATACCCCGGGTGCGCCAAGACCATCGAGTGCGCCGGGAGTGCCAGGCCCCGAGAGTGCCAGGCCTCGGGGGTGCCAGACCCCGGGGGAGGTGGGGAGCCAGGCCCTGGGTACCCGCCGCAAGCGTGTGTGAGGAGATGCCCCGCCTTCAGAGATCCAGTTCTTAAAAGGAGATAGCAACATCCTTAGGTCAGTGGTGGAAGTTGGGCCAGGCGAGGGGCCGGGGCTGTGTGGGGCGGGGGGGTGGGGGGGGAGCGCGAATTAAAGAGAGGGGACAAAAAGAGGTATTTTAATGGTCTTTTGAGATAAATATGTATATTCTTTTTTGATACTAAACCATGATACTACATTTGGAGAAGGAGCATTCTAGGTAGAGCCACTTCAAAATCTCTAAAGTGAGAGCATGTCTGGCTGTTTGAAAAGCAATTTGACCAACATTATCTAGTTTGAATGACTAGAAAATAAGGCCATTGGAGGACAAATTATCAAGTCTTCTGTAATGACTTGAAAAGTTTCTGAAAACATCAAGGTGGCATTAGAAGGTTTTGAGCTAAGAAATAATAAGACCTGAATTAAATTAGAATCACCTTGGGTGTTATATTAAAGCAAGATTTAAGTGGAGCAAGAGTGGAAACATTAGGGTGAGTTAATGAGTTTGTACAATGATATAGGTGAGATATGATGGTGGTTTCAACCAAGTTGTAATAGTGGAGTGTTAAAAAATGTGCAGATAACATGTAGATCTATATCTAGATTTATATCTATATGTAGAACTATATCTCTGTAACAACAGTATATACTAAGCTCTTGAATGTGTGGTTTGGGAGAAAAAAGAAACAAAAAATTTTTAGCCTAAAGACTCAAAAATGAGGACTGAGAGGAAAGGAACAGTGAGGTAAGAAGTAAACAAGAGAGAATGGTGGTCCAAAAGCCTAGTAAAGGTGACAATCAGTCGTGTGTTGCTGATGGTTCAAATAAGATGAAGACTGAAAATACTAGTGCGTTTAATAAGAAACAATTGGTGATGTTGCATAAGCAGTTTCAGATGAATATTGAGAGTGAAATTATAATTTAAGAGGTTTTAAGAGTGATCAGATGCTGAAAAATTAGAGGTAATTCTAACAGTGATTTTTTTCTGGAAAGAAGTACAGAAATGGAGTGGTAGCTGGAAGTAGATGTAGGTTGAGAAGGTTTTTAAAACTATTTTTTGAAGATAGTAAAAAAGCATAGATATGGAACAATCAAATAAAGGAAGGAGACTGATATGGATAATGTATATAAGAATTGGGAGAACTACTCAAACAATATCTTAGAGCTGGTGAATGGAAGACTAAATCTGTTGTACAGGTGGAGGTAAGGGCTCCAGAAAAACACATAGAGAACAGGAAATCAGGCGAAGAATGTTGGTGTAAATTCTGGTAATCTGATGGATTTAGTGATGGGAGTGCTGAGATCACAGCAATAGTGTGAGTGACAGATCAGATGATGAGAATAAAGGCTGAATTCCTAGGAAAGAGGAAAGGTATAGAAATAGCAATGTGGTGCACTTACAATCTTACACTGCCAGTAGATAGTATAAAGATTATGGCAAACAAGTATAGAAGAGAACACAAAAGTCATTACTTGAGAAGGAAGCAGAAGTAGTAACCTCAAGGAAGATACAGATTTGCATTATGCAAGGTTTTGTCTAAATTAAAAATCTTATCTTCACTCATTCTTACTGAAATTTTTTCCATAGTTTCCTGTTGCTTTTAGAAAAAAGTTTCAATACTTTTAATATGACCTAAAGCTTTTATATGAACCAGCTTCTTCCATCAAAAAGTTGGGGCCTGGACCCCAACCCCGCAGGCTGCCTTGGTGCCAGAGATCTTTAAGGTGTCCAATAACTGGGACTAGGCAGAGAAGGAAGCAGAGTACAAAAAGGGCTCAAATTTTAGCTGCCATAATACAGGGACCATCTTGAGGTGACCCTAGGCAATAAAAACCTTGCAGGCCTGGAGGCCCTTGATCTTGGTTGGCCATGAGTGGCATTGTCAGGACTGAGGCATAATCAATGTAAAAACTGCAGAAGGAAGGGCACTAGAAGGGCGAATGTACATCCAGCCCTGGGAAGCCAGGGAGGGGTCGACCTCATAAGCCCTCGCCCCCACGTAGCAAGCCTCTCATAAAGGGGCTGCTCTCTCTTCCAACAACAGAGGCCCAAGCGCTTGCAAGCTCCAGTCTTAAAGAAATCCACCACAATCACTACAGTGGAGCCTCAAGCCACCTTTGACATGGCTGGAAACAAAGAAAAAAAAAAACTGAATTTTTCCCTAGATACTAGAGCTACCTAGTCTGTCCTGACCAATTCCATGGGCCTCTCTCCAGTGCTAACTGAACCATGACAGAAATAAATCATCAGCCTAATATAATTTACTCTTCCCATTGTGAGACCAGGACTAGCAATAAAGTTCTCTGCCACACATCAGGACCAAGGTCCAATGCGGAAAGCACCTTGTCTGAAAAACTGGGACCCAGACAAAATGGGGGAGGGCAGCTTCCTTGCCCACCACACAAAACATATTTGTGGGGAACCTAAGGTTTAACCATTTGTAGACAATTTGCCTACTAGCAGGCCAACTACCTCCCCACAATCCGTTGAAAGTCAGCCCTCAACGCAAACAGAACTACTATAATACCAAGAGAAAAATGCATAATATTTATCAAGTGTACTAATGTTTTAACATCTTGGATAAAATGACCTTGAACTGCAGTCCCACTACTTCTGTAAGCTATGCAAATGCATATGTTAAATTACTTTGCTAGATAGTTTCTTATTAATGGAAGAACTATTTATTCTTATGTTAAAACCAAAACCAAGGGAAGAATTTTTTTACAACAACAAAGCGATTGACTTCATCTTAAGCTAGTCTCATATATAAGACCCATCAAAAGAGGGAGGAAATAATACAGGACATCTCTTGCAGAGTTCTTAATCATTTTAGTAAATGTAGTTAAGTTTTCTTCCCTCATTTCTTTGGAAAAAGGGCCCTTAGAGTCTGAGGGGGAAAGGGACTTTAGGCCAAAGGTCTTTTTACTCCTTAAGAAATATATTAACCAAGCCTGTTTTCCTTTACTTGCTTTTTATAGGCAAATTGATATATGTATTATACATATGTGATTTAAACAATCAGTTCTAATCATTTTTTCCCTAAGGACTGAGGTGGCACCTCCACGGGAAACCCAAGACCCCACCCTGACTGAGGCAAAAATGGAAAGAGCTCCATGAAACCCCAGTAGGCAGGAACTATGACCCATCTCGGCAGGAAGCAGATATGGAAGAAGAGACCCCCTGTCCCTCAACACCCATACTAATAATAAGGGGGTTCATGGCTCTTAGAAAATAATTAGGAAAATTAGTTAAGGGGTTTCTGAGTCTGCCTGCAAAGACATTGAGGTCATCCTATCTCAGAAGGGGTTTGCTGTAATCCATCATACACCCCGAGGCCTTTAGGCTTCTCCCCTTACAAAATCCTTTACTGGAGACTCTTTCCTTGACCCCAGTGCAAAAGGGGGGCAAGGGGTACCTGCAACTACGTTAACAGAAATTTAGGAAGAATAGAGAGATAAGGGTATTCAGTCAGTAGAGAAAGAAATTTAGTAAGTTCTG
The DNA here is from genome assembly GCF_000151845.1 of Pteropus vampyrus. NCBI lineage: Eukaryota > Metazoa > Chordata > Mammalia > Chiroptera > Pteropodidae > Pteropus > Pteropus vampyrus. Next base: position 2,371 of record NW_011914827.1, on the reverse strand, counting down.
TATTAGGATCTGGCTAGCAGAATTAACTTTTGGGGGAAAAAAAAGGTTTACATACAAGTATTTGTAATAAATTTAGTCATAGTCGGAAGACTCAGATCATAATCGGCTTATTTTCCTAACTATTATAATATAATTCTCATTTAAAAGATAAATTAAACTTTAGAAAGAGCCCCCATCCTTCTAGGGAATTAGATCCAGGAGAAGAAATACAGGTTAAGGATCAGAAAAAGGAGCCATTCCAGCCGAACTAAACAGGTTCTCACATTGTTATATTAGCAACTCTCACTACCATTAAAGTTAGAGGTATTACTCTGTGAATCTACCCCACCTGGGTAAAGAAAGCAGCATATCCAGAGAACCAGGAAACTTAGACCACAGAACATCTTCCTGATCAGCTGCTCTGGATCACATTCCGGAGGAAGCAGTAAATCTACCTGAGATCGTTGGTCCTGCTCTGGCCACCCCTGGAAGCTGGCCAGTCTACGCACGACAGAAGCTTGAGGAATTTCATCATAGGGTTCCTTATAATTGGACTTTGGGGAGGAAATTAGTACAGAGAACTGTGAGCTATGTACCCATGTTACCAAAGGAAGTCAGAGAATGCCCACTACATTAGTTTTCTATAGCTACTGTGAATGACAGTGCTTTTCAGATATATTTTCCAGAGCCACGCTGGACATGGCAGGATCTACCACTTGCTGGACATGGCAAGTGGCACCCGAACAGGGACCTGAGTATGGGAAAACATAAATAAGACAAAGTGAGGAGACTCCCTCGGGAAAGCAAACATTAAAGAGTAAGAGGAAAAAAATACAGATCACAGCCTGGTAGAATTCAAGAAAATACATGTGTTAAATAAATTTAAGGAATAGGCTGTCATAACTAAGAGTAAAACAGGACAACAAGGGTCAAAAGACCACAATGTTTTTATACAGATGCTTAAAGCTATACTTAGGGCTAGGGAATATAGTGTGCACACTCACCAGATTCAGCAATTTTAGATCTCATATAGGGAACTTGTCCCTGGTTCCCAGAGGAAGGAACTGTAAATAGTTAAACCTAAGAAAAGATTAGGAAGCCACTGAATTGATTCCCAGCCAGGCTCCACAATATTACAGATAGATATGTGAATAAATAGCTCCCAGAACAACTAATCCAATACTATGGGCCTGCCACTTAGGCAAAAGATAGATCTTAGGGATACTGTGCCCCATTTACATGTTAAGCTGAATTATCTGACTGCAGGCAGTTGAAGATCTTGTCAAACAGATGACAGAACTGGCACGCAATAGTCTCAAATGCGTGCGGCAACATATCCAAAGCCCTTAGCTCTAGAACTTGCTAGTGGAGGAAGGAGGAGTATGTGGAAAGATTAACCAATCTGACTGTTGTCTCCAAATAGATGATAATGACCAGGCTATAACTAATATAGCTACTAATATTAGGAAAATAGCTCATGTACCCATCAAGAGTTAGAAATGGTGGGACCCTGATAAACTCTTTGGGGGTTGGTTCTCAACTTTTGGAGGCTTTACAATCTTAGAGCGGTACTCCCCATCTTCGGGGCCTGCCCCCTTTTCCCTTGCCTAATGGCTCTTACTGTTTGGTCAACTACCTCCCTTATAGAGGCTATAATAAAGAGAAAAACTGCAACAAAGATCCTTATGTTAAAGAAGTACCAGCCCTTAGAACAGGAAAATCAAAAAGTTGATGCCCTATAAGAATTTAAAGGACATCAAAAGAGAGGAATGAAGAGGAATTTCCCACTTAAATGACCAACATTTCTAATCAGTTCTTTGTTCTGTTCCGTAAACATGCTTGCTGCATAGGCTGAGGACCTTGAGGTCAAAAGATCTATTGCTTTTGGTGTTTTGACAGATGTATCCCCTCCCTTTAAGACATATTGCTTTAGTGCTTGTATTACTTTACTTTGAAAAAATGTATTGCCTTAGTGCCTGTTTGAAAAATCCAATGCTCTATAACTGTCCGTAGACCAAATCAGTTTCAGGGGTCTGTAAATCAGGCCATGCCAACTGTAACAACGGGGGTATAAAAGCGAAATTGCCCATAAGCTCACTCCCAGATTTTCGGAGTATGAGTGCTTCTAGGACCGCTGGCGTAACAAAACTGAGTTCTTCTCTCTGGGTTACAGCTTGGATTTTCACTGGTCTGATTATTGGAGCTTTTGGAATTTTACTATAACAAGGCAACCTGCATTTCCAGGGATTGGCCATATCGTGTGTGAATTACAGAGAACTCAGCAGTGGGCCCAGTATCATTCCCACACACAGCAGCCTCCAACTGATTCTCTGGCACCTTTCTCCCTCTCCCATACCCATTCTCATTTGATGTCTGAAAAGAATTGACCTAA